>NC_045030.1:131609474-131646445 GCF_008632895.1 Mastomys coucha
TTTTATAATACTCATTTTTATTGTTACAATATTTTATAAATTTTAAAGAATATGACAAAAAATACCCTCTCAATATGTACTACATTTGTGAATATGTACATACAAAAAAATCAATAAACTTTCAAAAGAAAAAAAAAGAAACTTTCAGGTATAGTATATAATTATTTAATCATGGCATATATTTAATAGAAAGTGTGTATGTGTGCCTAATAGCATTTCTTTTCATATGACTCAATCTTGAAGATTCTCCTTTTAAAAATATCATAAATTATCCTCATATTTGTTAAATACCAAATAATTTTTTTGTTTTGTTTTGCAAAAAACTCAAAACTATTGAGTTTGTCAAAAGGTTAGACTTCTTAATTTTCTAAACATTTCAGATTAATTTGCAAAACAAAATTATTGGGCTGTACTTGAAGTTGTAAAAATAGTTCATTGAAGAAGGCAAATGCTTTTTAAAAGCATGTATCAGTAACTGATAATATTACATGACATAATTTGGCATGCCTATTAAGAATATTTAAAACATACCTTATCATATTCAGAAATAACACAAGATTTGGTAAAAAAAAAGTATAGCATGTACTATCTCTTGCTGGACAAGCTGAGTTCAATACCAGAGGACTTACATGGTCAGTTCTACACATAAAGAATAAGTGAACAGATAAATAAATAGTGATAAAAATAAAAATATATGCAACAAGTGTCAAGTCAAAACAAATAATTTCCTAAAACAGGTGTTTTTCACTAATAATGACCCAGTTACTTTCATGAACAAGACAAAAGTCAATATTTGTAACAACAGATTTTTCTGCTTTATTTATTACTCTTTAAATTGGCATATTCATGTCTGTTGATAGATAATATCTTTATAATTTATAGCTTCATTTGGCCACTGGAAAAGTAAAAAGAAGGAAAATGAGTATAATAGCCAGAGTCCCCAAGAGACCAATTTAGTAACATTCTAACTTACTCTGTAAACTAATATAGGATTTGACACCCTCAGTCTCTAGTCAGTGATTAGTTTGCTCTTTGAAATGATTCTTTAATTAGGAAAAGTATGCATTTTCTTTTGTCTAGATTTATCAGAATTGTATATAGCTCTTTTATCCACACTTTGGTATTATTTAATATAACTTGATTGCACTGTGTTATCTTTTTGTCTTGATTTTGTTTCTGTAGTATTATATAAAAGGGGTATTCATCTTTTTAACATCCATTGAGATTAGTAACTTGAAATTAAAGATTACATTTTTATTATAAGTAATTGGCAAACACTTTGGAAATCATTATGGCAGTTTATACAACAATTTATAAGCCTAGGGAAATGCCTCAGTCCATAAAAAACTTGCTATGCAAGCATGACAACCTGAGTTTGATCCCCATAATCCCAATTAAAGGTCAATATGGTGATACATACTTGCAATCCCAGTGTTAGAGAGGAAGTGCCCTGAGAATCACTGACCAGCCAATCAGTGAGCCCCAGGTCTAGGTGAATATCCTGTCTCATAAAAGAAAAATGGTTGATAGCCTTCCTGAGGAACAACTGATGTTGATATCTGGCCTCTTCAACTGAAAACTCAAACATAAACACACACACACACACACACACACACACACAAACATGTGTACCCACACAAGCAAACACAAGAACAATAATATTGTTAATAAGACTACAGCTGTAATTTGACCAAGCTATACCACTCTTGAGTGTAAACCATATAGACTGCATTCTACCATAGAAATATTTCTACATCCATGCTTATTCTGTCCATGTTTATTCTATTCACAATAGCAATGAAATAACATCAACCTCTCAATTCAGTAGATGAATATCCAATTATAATTGTTTGTGTATACACATTTTATATACATATATAAAAAATGGAATACACACACACACACACACACACACACACACACACACACACATATATATATATATATATATATATATATATAATGGAATTTTATTCATCCATAAAGAAAAATGAAATTATGGAATCTTCACGACATCTTGTGGATCTGTAAATTATCATATTAAGTAAGGAAACTCAAAGACAAATACCATATATTCAGATGCTCTGGTTCCCTCTTTCTCTCTCTCTCTCTTTCCCAGTCCCCTCTCTGTGTGTGTTTGTCTTGAAACTAGAAACCGCTAGAGGGATAATAGCAGTTGTGAGAGAAGGAGTCAAAATAGCACATGTGTCAAGAGGAGAGAGCTATTTGGGACACAAGGACATGAGAAGCAGGCAGGGGGATGTGGGAGAATAGGAGGGGAGGAACAGCAAAATCAATTAATGTGTGAAAATACCACTGTGATATGAAACCTTTCACTTTGTATACCCAGTTAAAAAAAAATAATAGGCTGTAAAAGAATTCCAAGTACATTAGTATAAAATATTATTTTATTTATTTAAGAAATATAATAATAGTAATGGATTTTCCCCACTTAGTTTTGGTAAAATATTATCCTAATTCCAGAAAGACAAACACGGTACATATTCACTTATAAGTGGATATTAGCTATAAAGTGAAGGATAACTATGCTGCAATCCACAGACATAAAGAAGCTAAGCAACCCTAAAGTATCTAAGGACTCATGGAAGGATGCTTGAATCTCACTGAGAAGAGGAAATAAAATAAATATCAGGGGTGGAGGAAGGGAGGGGACTGGGTAGAAGAGGAGGTGAAGAGAACAATAGGAGATATCAAGTGTGGGAAGAAAGGAGGGAGGGAGAACTTGGAGAAAGAACTGGAATCAGTGGCAGGGACGGAATCTCTGAGACAAGCTAGATTCCTAAGACAATGAAAACTCTCAAGAATCTATGCAAGTGACACTAGCTAAGACTCCTAGAAAGAGGGGATATGGAACCTGCAGTCTTCCAATGAAGGAATGGTGACACCAACCCAGCCACAAAATCTTTGACCCACAAATTTTCCTGCCTACAAGATGTGCAGGGATAAAGAGGGAGCAGAAATGGCAGGGATAGCCAACCAATATCTGGCCCACCTTGAGATACATACCATGAAAGAGTCTGGCCCACACCTGACTCTATTAATGATATTTCACTATATTTGGAGATAGGACTCAGGAAAAGTATCATCTGAGAGGCTTCACCCAACTGTTGAGGAAAACAGAAGCAGAGACCCACAGCCAAATTAGATGGAGCTCAGGGAATCTGAGGGTAGGGATGGGGGTTTAAAGGAGCCAGATAAAGTCAAGGACACCAGAAGAAAACCTGAAGAATCAACTAACCTGGGCTCATAGTGTCTCACTGAGACTGAACCACAAACTAGAGAGTGTGAATAGGACAGGCCCAGCCCCCTTATACATGTGTAACATATGTGCAGCTTGACCTTCATGTGGGAACCTTCTGAAGGCAGGAGCAGAGGTTACATCTGACTACATTGCATCCTTTTGGAGTTGCTTTCTCTAACTTGGATGCATCCACTAGCCTCACTAGGCTAAGATGTCCCTAGTCCTAGAGCAACTTGATATGCCAAAGTGGGTTGATATCCTTGGGAGGCTTAACCTTTTCTGAGGAGAAAAGCAGAGGTGGAATGTGGGAAGGGAGATTAAGAGGAAGGGACTGGGAGGGGAGGAGGGAAGGGAGGCTGTGCTAGGGATATACAGTAAATAAATTAATGAAAAAAGATTATAATGCTTTCTCACTCCTTTTCCTTTTTAGTTTTTCAAGACAGGGTTTCTCTGTGTAGCCCCGGCTGTCCTGGAACTCACTCTGTAGACCAGGCTGGCCTGGAACTCAGAAATCCACCTGCCTCTGCCTCCCAAGTGCTGGGATTAAAGGCGTGCACCACCACTGCCCGGCTTCTCATTCCTTTTCTAATGGGAATTCTTGGTATTGCTATAATTTTATTAGCACTAGCATCTTACAGAATGTTGTAAAATTTAAATTTTCTTTGACATAAAATAGATTATCATACTGAGTAGGATTCTATGTACTGAGAGATAAAATTGATTTTAATGTCAACCATTATTTAGTATTTACTGGCCTGCTCTACATATTATACCCCAAAAGAATTTGTTAGCCACAATGTTGTGGCTACCAAATTCTCCTCTATAGCCCAGAGTTTTCAAGGCATTGACCTGTGCTTTCTCCCTAAAACCTGATCCACATAATTTCTCTCTCTTTGTTACTGTATGTGATTGGAATGACTTCAATTGGATCACATGCCTCCACTCTGAAGTTTTAAACGGCTTACAGATATTTCTTTAAGATTTTTCTCATTTTTTTATAATAATTAGAAAAGACGCCATTGCTCTTTATAGGTCAGAAGTTGACATTACCATGATTGTTCTTTTTACAATGTTTTACATGTTGATTACTATTGGTAGAACATTTGCCTTTAGGTAACCATGTAATAAATAATCCAAGTGAGGAAATGTTTTAAAGTGACAATAATAATTGTGTTGCAACAACTAATGTAAATTGAGGCTATCTTGACAAAGTAAATCTCACTCACCCTAGCTCTACATGGAAATTTACATTCATGGTACTTTCCCTATCCTCCACACCCAACCTGTGGAAATTTTTTGTGATACACACATAGCTCAAAGTATCTTAAATCAATCATCATGATTTATGTTCAGCTGCCAAAGATCATTTTAAAAATAAGCATGTCTTCCTCATTCGGCTTCAAATCAATCAAATCAAAGTTTTCAGAATATATTTTCATATCCTCCATCATTTATGATTGTACCCTATTATGAGAAAGACTTCAGAGAAAAAAATAGATGACACTATATTTTTTAAGGTGCAAATCTAATTTTATTATTAAATTATATACAGCACTTTAGTAGGTCATTATCTACACAGCCTTTCTGATTCAGTCTCTGCTGAAAATCCTGCCATTCACTGCTACCCTTCTTTCACCAATTAGTGTTTAACTCAAATAGCATGTAACTACTGATCACTATTACTATTGTTGTTATTGTTGTTGTTGATAACATTATTTTTCTAGGTGCTATGGAATGTGATAATATATCAAAATTACCTTTTCATTTAATTTATATATAATTGATACTTTTTAAATGCTTGATAAAGGGAGAAAGAGTAAAATATCTTTACTGAACTTTATTTAATACACTATATTACTGGTATAAATTAATATGTTGCATATATCATCCTTGTAAAATGAGATAAGAATTCTCTATATTGATGTTTAAAGTAAACCTCATAAAGAGTGCTTCATGGCATAACACTGTTTTATAAGACTTTGATATAACTTATGGAAATTTAGTGCATTAAATATAGGAAAGCATTTTAGAGGTCTTTTATTAACTAAATTTTATTCTGTAAAATGTTTGTAAAATGCCCTAGCAGAGTTAACTAATAAATGGTATAAAATTTTTCATTGGTATTTTAGGGCAAAAATCTCACTTTGAAAATGCAAATCCCATCCAGATAGCCAAATGAAACATATATTAATTACTTAACAAGTCCTAATCACTGACTATCAATAATGAAAGCTAATTCATAGTAAAATAAAGTGTCATTAATTAAATAAACTGTCATTAATTGCACAATGACGACTTATATTATAGTAGATAAAGTGTTTTTGCAAATCTTTTCTTCATTTAATCCCCTTTTAAACACACACACACAAAAAAAAATGGATGGCTGATTATTGAATAAACAAGTGATATCCATTATTCTTGACCTAAGTTGATGAAAAGTTAGTATAGCTCCAGACCAAATACAATTGCCAGGAGTTCTCCAGCATTTGAATTACTGAATTTGTAATACGTATTTGTATATAAAATATATAATATTATATTTAATATATGCAATATGTAAACATAATATATATAGTCTGTTGTGGGATTATAAAGGCAGCCTGGTTTCTGGTTGAGCTAGGTTTGAATGCCTGGTGACCCAGCAGGTGATCCTGCAAGAGACTGTAGGTGTTTTGCCACACTCCTGGATACCAGGCCCCTGACATGAGGCAGTAGCTCTCCATAATTCTGTGGCCATCAGTCATATAAGGGCAATGCCCCAAGCCCCTTCACAGGTAGAGGACGTGACCACAGATTATGTAGCGTCAAGACAGATCTCCATTTTAATGAGGTACCTAAAGGCCTAGAAGCTTAGCCAATAAAATCCTTTGCCCAGACACTCCACCCTGTAAAAGATATTTAACCTCAGGCCTGCCCTAAGGAAATGGGGGTACGGTTTTACTCATCACAATTCTCTATCATGATAATAAATGCTTTAAAACCATAGGCTGTCTCTTTGCATCTGGATCCTCCTTGGGGAGCAATGGAACAAGCAGCCTAGTCTCTTGCAGAAGACCTCTCAGTGCTCCCAGCCATGGCCTCCACCAAGCCAAGCCAAGCCACCCACCAAACAAGCCAAGGACTCACCTCCCTGCTGAACCTAGCCAGAGTTCCCCTCTTTTCTCCTTTGGCCCCTGGCTAGATCCAGCCCATAGCCCCCACTCTGTTCTAATCTCTTCTGCAGCATCCAGCAGCACATGAGTGCCCAAGAGCTTGACAACCAGATGTTCTAGGCCTTTCAGGAGGCCCGGGACCACTGAGCCAGGTCTGGCAGTCCCCAGGTACCTCAGCAGGGTCCCACAGTTTCTCATAGCCCAATGCCAGCCAGGTACTGGCTTGAGATAAGCACAGTCAAAACTCCCAAGTCCCATATCTTGCCTCCATAAGCAGCAGTAGCCTTGTGGTGGACCAGACACAGGCCACATTCTAACCCACAGTACATTAAATATTCTTCATACTTTCTGTCATATATAATATGCAACAGACCCTAGGAGATGTGAATCTTTGACACTGACATATTTTCAATGTAGGAAATAATATATTTGTGAATTATGAGCGTTATTTACAGTAAACCTAATAATTACAGTTGTTCACCTTAGTGAAATGATCTTGTGAATTATGCATGGCAATGCACATGCAGTCCTCTCAAATTTATATAAAGATATGTATATATATATGTATATAAAACACAAATATATATATATACATATATATATAAAGATATATATATGCCTTCAGTTTAAACACTGGTCATAATAAAAGGTTGTTGAATGAGCGTATGTGTAGGTACATAGATTGTAGTAAAGAAAAAGGTTTTCAAGATTTAGGTGATGACTTCAAATCAGTAAATATTGTCAAGTTTTCTAAAAATATGTTTAGTGTAACATTGTGTGACGTTAGTGTTCATTGGTAACTGGATGAATTCTAGAATCACTTGAAGATGAATATGTTGACAGACTTGTGAGGGAGGGAATTCCTTAAGGTTAGCTGTTGAAAGTCTCTGCTAGGGATTATCTTGATTGCAAGAGTTGATATAAAATGCCCATTTTACTCTTAAGCAGAAACATTCCCTTATGAATTTACCTTTTATTTCCATGTAAGCCAGATGTAAAAGTGACTTATTCACCAGGTATAATTGTTTCAGAGGCTTACTGCTAGTTCTTTCTGAACTGTGGCTGGCTGGTTCAACTCAGCTCTTCTGGCTGAAACTTCTCTCCAAGCTAACTGGCTCAATCTGGCTTCACTTGGCTTCCCACTGAATCACTCTGCTTGGACCCCAACTAACTTTAGCAAGTTGTTCTAATCTTCTGGCTCCTTCCCATTCTCTGGCTTTAACTGCCTCTGCCAACCTGCACTGACCTGCATGAACTCATGACAAAACTCAATACCATAGCACTGCACCTATTTTAATGACTCCCATCTCATAGATTCTCTCTTTATGTACTGTGCTTAGATAGCATCTCTTTTCTGTGCTGTTCTCATGAAAGTTGGGCATCCTATCTCTGACTTGCTCTGTCAAATCTTTCTCTGATTCATCAGTTTATCTGCTCTTCAAGTAGACATCATTTTCAAACATTGCTGCTTCCTTCTACAAAATAATTTTGTGTGTCATGTCCAGAAGATAGCATTTCAAAGGAATCCTCTCAATCACCCAGCTGTTATTTCCTCTTTCTACCTCTTCTTTCTACCTCCTCTTCTAGCATATTCTCTGAGCATTGGTGAGATGGACATCAATAGGCATCTTATTTAATGTTTGACACTCGATCTTTTATTCACATTACTAACTGCTGAGCAATGCAAAAAGAAACTTCTGTGATAAAGGTTGACACAGGACTATGGATATAAACATGAATATTTATAAATAAATTTGAAAGTCTGACCATTTAGAAAAATAACAATAGTAGGTTCTACCCTGTAGTCTATGACTCCCTTCGTCATGGGCTTTTAACTAGTATTGGAGTACCAAGTATTGAAGTCTCCCCTGTGGAAAAGGCTTCAAAAAACAATCAGGAAGTGGTTAGTTACCTGACAATATTCATACCACTCTTGTACCAGTATGCACTTCTTGCTTTGCCAGTCAGTATTACAGTATATAACCCTGGGAAAGACCATTAGGGTCTTTTCTCTTCCAGCATGGTGAATAGAACGTTCAAGCATTATGAAAGCTAGCCAGCAAAGGAGAAGTTTCTTGGCTAGTTTGAAATTAATTTCTCTATATCTATAGCCAAAATATATAGTGTCTCTAGCAATAGAGTCTTACCATGTAGTTATGGTGGATAAACAAGGGCAATGGCAACAAGCTGTCTTGTTTTGGAGACCTCTGAATCTTTCCCTATCAACAACTGACAGAGAGGTATCCTATTCCTTGTATTGCAACTTTTATTTAATAACATATGTCTTCAGTGAATGACATGGACTACCCACATGAGTAATTTTGCTCACTTTCTTTTGTCTTCTCTTTCCCTGTTTCAGTGGTACACTTTTTTAAATAGTGAGTTCCCTTTAACTTTTGACATAGATTGTTACTGCCCATTATTCTTCCTCTCTCCCTCACATCCCTTTCTCAATCCCCATTTAATCCTTAACCACTCCTCTTACATTTGACATATTTTTCTATCCTTCAATTTTTAAAAATGCTTTGCTTAAATATGGCTTTGTATATACATTCCTTCAGGTGAGCCTGTCCCTCTACCCCTTCTTTCTCCATACTTAAGCCTTTTGTTCCTGGTACTCTGCCTGTCTACTTGCATTTTATTTATAACCTACAATCCTATTCCCATCATATGCTCCCCTAAAGTCCTTTGTTTCCTGTCTTCCCATTGTACTCCAAATTAAATATATAAAAAGAAAGGTAGGATAGTCATCTAAGACAAAACATATGGACTTTGTCTTTCTGAGTCTCTTACCTTTTAAATATATATTTTTCTAGGTCCACAAACTTACAGGTACATATCAGGATTTCATTTTTCTTTACAACTAAATAGTATTCTGTTGTGAATATGTACCACATTTTTCTTATCCATTCATTAGTTGATAATCATTTAGGTTGATTTTGTTCATATATATGAAATAGAGTATATTCAAATAGAGTAGCAATGAACATGGATTTGGAAATTTCTGTGCAATAGGTGTCTAGAAATGGCCTAGCTGGTAGCTGGATCTTATGGTAGTTCTCTTTTTAATTTTGTACAAAACATCTAGATTGATTTTCAAACTGACTTCACCACTTTACATTCCTACAAAGTGTATAAAAGTTTCCCTTTTGCCAAGGATTCTATTTTCTTAACATCAAGGATATTTTCCTTACTGGACCTCTATTTCCAATCTAACACCGTCCATCTAGAGGAGTAACCTTAAAATCATTCAGAAACTTCTTTGGGAATCAGAGCCTCCCCTAAAAGCAGATAAATCTCTGGTATCTTTGACAAAAACAAGTCTACCAAGAGATATAAAGCCATTTTTGGATTTTAGCCAAGAAGAATCTAGTTTATTATATTTGGAGTCATTCTATCTAAACTGCCTAGCTGGTATTCACCTCTTATTCTCATAATTCTCTCTCTGAAGAAATAACCCTAATTGCCATTATGGAATTGGTTTGATTAACAATATGGCTTCTTAAAGCTGAATAGGAGCATCAGGCATGGTAGTTGTATAATCCTTTGATGGAGCCTATTGAAAAGGCTCCCCTCAAAAGCATCAGTGATTTAATTTGTATAACTCTCTGATGTAAGTACACCTTCACTGGTACTTGTAAAGATGTAAAAGCAAGAGTTATTAGCTCTATCCAGCTCTACGTGTTGAATTATGAGAATCTAGAACAGGATTTTTCAACTTTTAAATGAATGTTCATTAGAATTTCCTGATTGGACCAGAACAGAATGTATCCATCAAGACAATAGAATCAGTGGTGGGGTAGACACCTAGCAGTTTAGTTGGACCAGGTCAACTAAAGAAATAGATGTAGTAATTGGTCCTTTAATGAAATAGTGAATATTTCCTACTCAGAATCCTTTCCCCTAGCATGTTAGTTTACTAGATTACAGCCATGCAGTGCATATTTCCTGGATATAAAAGTCATAAATTAAAATTGAAAATTAAGGGTAAACATAAAGATAATTTAACAACTATTGGAAATATTTTTTAATGCTTAGCTATTTCATCAGAAGCAGAATGTGGTAAAAAGGCTTAATCATGAAGACAGAAGAACCTAACGGGTTTAACAGATTGCTATTTTATGCACATTTTGATGTATTAATAATTATACATCAGATATAATCAGACTCTCTCCTTGATTGTTAGCAGTACTCAGCCAGATAACAAATAAAAACTTGCTTTCCTAGCTTGATTTCAAAACACGTATTAATTTTCAGGAGCAAAGGGGAACACTTAACAATATATTTAAGCCTATTTTTCTTAATAAAATCTGTAAAAGGCTTTTCTGCATTTATTAAGATTATCTCTACTGTCTTTGTATAACTAATTCTAAGTATATCTACTTCCAACATTTTGTAATCTCTATTACTTACTCTATCAAAGCCTAGCTCCTCCACATGGTTTTTAAGGTCTTTTGAATACTGACTTCTGTCCACCTAATTAGTCTGGTTTTTCGTATGATTTCTTAATTGTTTATTATACATGCAATGCTAATTCTACCTCTTTTTTATTGCACTGATGTATAATGATTTTTTTTAAATTCACCCTTTTCCTCCTTATCAGAATTCTCAACCAACAATGAACATTTACCCCATGATCTAAATTCCTCTGTGTAGTTTTTCTCTATTCTTTGAGACGATGCTCAGCTTTCCTTTCTTTTATTACCCTAATATAATTTGCATATATTTAATAATGAATTATTCTCTATTTTAAGTGTTTTTATTGCCTCTATAATCAATCTGTGAATACTACATAGAAAGTTCCTAGTAAATCAATGAGTTTTCATGGTAAACAGTGTAGAAACTCCATGAATTAGGAGTGGTAAACAGGGCAGATTGCATATGTCTTATTTTATATAACCTTTCTCTAAATCTTCAAATTTCATTAGAGAAGAATTTAGGAAGAACTTTCTCAGTCACTTTGCCTCCAGTATTCTCACACAGATATCCATGTACCAATCACACAAAAAGAGAGATTCTCCTTAATTTATTTTAAAGATGAAGCCCAGATTAAACTGAGGGAGAAATGTCTAAGTTGAGTCTTTCATTAGAATGAAAAATGAAAGCGAGTGCATTTGAAAAGTAAAATTCTTTGGAAGAGAGGCATGTACTCCGTTCATTCAGTCTCTTCATTGGTTTGAAAGTAGTATGTCATATTATTTATTAATCTCAATTGGGGGTTTCTACCTCTCCTTGGTCATTCAATACCCAGATGAAGGGCACATAACATTTATATTTATATTAAGCCTTTAATGCACTAAAGCTGGGCAGATATATACCCTCTATGCTGTTAGAATCTACTTCCCCATCAATAACTCTGAGTTATGACTTGTCATGCTTTATTTGGACAGGCCTGAACACCAGTTGGCCAACCCTCATGGCCATATTTTCATAACTCACCTACACTATAGTGTCTTCTCCTCTTTCCACCATCTTCTCCCCTTGTGTTCTCTGCCTTAGACTTCCAGTCCAGGAGCCAAACCCCACCTATCTCTCTTCTGCCTAGGTATAGGCTGTCAGTATATTTATTCAACCAATAGTTTTAAATTAAGGAACAAGGTCACATACCATCACTTTATGTATGTGAAGATTCTCTTGTCCCTGCAGGCAACTAGGACTTGGGGTCCATTACTTCACATTATAATACATAGCAAAAGAGCAACCCTCAACAATAGTACAAGGTGACTTGAAGTAGAGCTAGCAGCATAGAGAAGAACAAGGTACTAAATTGTCCAGTTTGGAAAAAAAAATCATTGTGCCCCCAAATTAATACTGACCGCAGTTTCTCTCTCTTTCTCAATTTTGAATAGTCTCTTTCTCAGTGTTTAAACCAGTTAAAAAATTCAGGTGCCAGCTGTGCCCTGGAGTTAACCCTGTGGCATAGATCTCTGGACCCAAGTCCCACCCAAAGAGAGCAGGCTCTCAGGAGTTCTGTCAATCCTAAATTCACAAGAGAGACAAACACTTTTGTTCCAATAACTGGCCAACAAAGACGCCTCAAGGAGACCACAGGGAACAGGAACCTCTGAGCAACTGAGGACAGGATCCATCTGTGCCCCTGAGTTAAGCCTGTGGAACAGCTATCCAGATGCAAATCCCACCTAGATAGAGCTGGCCTCCCAGTAGTGTGGACACACCTAAGATCTCAGGCTCATAGGGCTCAGAGGATGGACAGGCTCCAGTCAGAGACAGCAAGACCAACTAACACCAGAGATAACCAGATGATGAGAGGCAAGCACAAGAACCTAAGCAACAGAAACCAGGGCAATTTGGCATCATCAGAACACAGTTCTCCCACTACAGAATGTCCGGGATACACCAATACACCAGAAAAACAAGAATATGATTTAAAATCACATCTTATGATGGTCATAGAAGACCTTTAAGAAGGACATAAATAACTCCCTTAAAGAAATACAGGAGAACACAGGTAAATAGCTAGAAGCCCTAAAAGAGGAAACACAAAAATCCCTTAAAGAACTACAGGAAAACACAATCAAACAGGTGAAGGAAATGAACAAAACCATCCAGGATCTAAAAATGGAAATAGAAACAATAAAGAAATCAAAAAGGGAGACAACCCTGGAGATAGAAAACCTAGGAAAGAGATCAGGAGTCATAGACACAAGCATCACCAACAGAATACAAGAGATAGAAGAGAGAATCTCTGGTGCAGAAGATAACCATAAAAAACATTGACAAAATAGTCAAAGAAAATTCAAAATGCAAAACGCTCCTAACCCAAAACATCCAGGAAATCCAGGACACAATGAGAAGACCAAACCTAAGGATAATAGGTATAAAAGACTGCGAAGATTTCCAAATTAAAGGGCCAGCAAATATCTTCAACAAAATTATAGAAGAAAACTTCCTTAACCTGAAGAAAGAGATGCCCATGAACATACAAGAAGCCTACAGAACTCCAAATAGACTGGGCCAGAAATGAAATTCCTCCCGTCACATAATAATCAAAGCACCAAATGTACTAAACAAAGAATTTTAAAAGCAGTGAAAGAAAAAGGTCAAGTGACAAATAATAGCAAACCTATCAGAATTACAACAGACTTCTCACCAGAGACTCTAAAAGCCAGAAGATCCAGGAAAGATCTCATACATACCCTAAGAGAACACAAATACCAGGCCAGGCTACTATGCCCAGGAAAATTCTCAATTACCATAGATAGAGAAACCAAGATATTCCATAACAAATATAAATTTACACAATATCTTTCCACAAATCCAGTCCTACAAAGGATAAAAACTCCAAACATGAGGAGAGAAACCACACCCTCAAAAAAGCAAGAAGTAATCTTCTTTCAACAAACCTAAAAGAATATAGCCACACAAACATGATTCCAACTCTATCCAAAAAAATAACAGGAAGGAACAATCATTTAACATCTCTTAACATCAATGGACTCAATTCCTCAATAAAAAGGCATAGACTAACAGATTGAATACATAAACAGGACCCAGAATTTTGCTGCATACAGGAAACACATCTCAGTGACAAAAACAAATACTACCTCAGAGTAAAAGGCTGGAAAAAAATTTCCAAGCAAATGGTCTCAAGAAACAAGCTGGAGTAGCCATTCTAATATCGAATAAAATAGACTGTCAAAAGCAATCAAAAAAGATAAGGAATGACACTTCATACTGGTCAAAGGAAAAATCTACCAAGATGAACTCTCAATTTTGAACATCTATGCTCCAATACAAGGGTACCTACATTTATAAAAGAACTTTACTGAAGCTCAAAGCACACATTGCACCTTGAAAAATAAAGGTGGGAGACTTTCAACATCTTACTCTCATCAATGGACAGATCATGGAAGCAGAAATTAAACAGGGACAAAGTAAAACTAACAGAAGTTATGAACCAAATGGATTTAACAGATATCTATAGAACATTTCATCCTAAAACAAAAGGATATACCTTCTAATCAGCACCTCATGGTACCTTCTCCAAAAATGACCGTATAATTGGTCTCAAAACAGGTCACAACAGATACAAGAAGATTGACATAATCTGGTGCATCCTATCAGATCGCCATGTACTAAAGATAGTCTTCAATAACAACAAAAACAACAGAAAGTCCTCATATGTATTGAAACTGAACAATGATCTATTCAATGATTACTTGGTCAAGGAAGAAATGAAGAAATTAAAGACTTTTTTAGAATTTAATGAAAATGAAGGCACAACATACCGAAACTTATGGGACACAATGAAAGCAGTGCTAAGAGGAAAACACATAGCTCCAAGTGCCTCCAAAAAGAAACTGTAAAGAGCATACACTAGCAGCTTGGCAGCACATTGTAATGCTCTAGAATAAAAAGAAGCAAATACACCCAAGAGGAGTAGATAGCAGGAAATAATCAAACTCAGGACTGAAATCCAACAAATAGAAACAAAAAGATCTATATAAAAATTCAAGCAAAAGAGGAGCTGGTTTTTGAGAAAATCAACAAGATAGATAAAGCCTTAGCCAGACTAACTAGAGGGCACATAGACAGTATCCTAATTAATAAGATCAGAAATCAAAAGGGAGACATAAGAGCAGACACTGAGGAAATCCAAAAACTCATGAGATCCTGCAAGAAAAGCCTATACTCAACAAAACTTGAAAATCTAGATGAAATGGACAATTTTCTAGACAGATACGAAATATCAAAGTTAAATCAGGATCAGATAAACCTTCTAAACAGTACATAACCCATAAGGAAATAAAAACAGTCAATAAAACTCTGTAAACCAAAAATAGCCTGGGACCTTATAGGTTTAGTCCATAGTTCTATCACAACTTCAAAGAAGACCTAATACCAATATTCTTCAAACTATTCCACAAAATTGAAACAGAAGGAACACCATCCAATTCATTCAATGAATTCACAATTATGCTTATACCTAAGCCACACAAAGATCCCACAATGAAAGAGAACTTCAGACCAATTTCCCTTATGAATATTGATGCAAAAATATTCCATAAAATTCTTGAAAACTGAATCTAAGTTTACAAAAAATCAGTCATCCATCATGATCAAGTAGGTTCCATCCCAGGGAAGCAGGCATGCTTCAATATATGGAAATCCATCAGTGTAATTTACTATACAAACAAACTAAGAGAAAAAAAGACATGATCATTTCATTAGATGCTGAGAAAGCATTTGACAAAATTCAACACACCTTCATTTGTATTGAAAGACTTAGAAAGATCAAGAATTCAAGTCCATACCTAAACACAGTAAAAGCAATATACAGCAAAATGGTAGCCAACATCAAACTAAATTGAGAGAAACTTGAAACAACCCCATTAAAATCAAGGACTAGACAAGGTTGCCTACTCTCTCCCTAGCTATTTAATATAGTAGACGAAGTCCTAGCCAGAGCAATTAGACAACAAAAGGTGGTCAAAAGGCTACAAATTGGAAATGAAGAAGTCAAAATGTCACTATTTGCAGATGATATTATGAAATCACAAAAATTCATAGAGAATTCACCAGAGAACTCCTAAACTTGATAAATAACTTCAGCAAAGTGGCTGGATATAAAATTAACTCAAACAAATCAGTGGCCTTCCTCTACACAAAGAATAAACAGGCTGAGAAGGAAATTAGGGAAACAACACCCTTCGCAATAGTCCCAACTAATACAAATACCTTGGTGTGACTCTAACTAAACAAGTCAAAGATCTGTAAAAGAACTTCAAGTCTCTGAAAAAAGAAATCGAAGAAGATCTCAGAAGATGGAAAGATCGCCCATGCTCATGGATTGGTAGGATTAATAGAGTAAAAATGGTCATCTTGCTGAAAGCAATCTACAGATTCAATGCAATCTTCATCAAAGTTTCAACTCAATTCTGCACAGAGTTAGAAATAGCAATTTGCAAATTTATTTGGAATAACAAAAAACCCAGGATAGCAAAAACTATTCTCAACAACAAAAGGACTTTTGGGGGAATTGCCATCCCTGACCTCTAGCTGTATAACAGAACAATAGTGATAAAAACTGTATGGTATTGATACAGAGACAGGCAGGTAGATTAATGGAATAGAACTAAAGAGCTAGAAGTGAACCCACACACCTATGGTCACTTGATCTTTGACAAAGGAGCTAAAACCATCCAGTGGATAAAAAGCCAGCATTTTCAACAAATGGTTCTAGTTCAACTGATGGTCAGCATGTAGAAGAATGCACATCAATCCATTCTTATCTCCTACAAAGCTCAAATTCAAGTGGATCAAGGACCTCCACATAAAACCTGATACATTGAAACTAATAAAATAGAAAGTGGGGAAGAGCCTCAAACACTTGAGCACAGGGGATTATTTCCTGAACAGAACCCCAATGTCTTCTGCTCTAAGATCAAAAATAGACAATTGGGACCTCTTAAAATTGCAAAGCTTTAGTAAGGCAAAGGACATTGTCAATAGGACAATATGGTAACCAACAAATTGGGAAACGACCCTACATCCAATACAAGGCTAATATCAAATATATACAAACTTAAGAATTTGGATTCCAGAGATCTAAATAACCCTATTAAAAATGGGTTGCTGAGCTAAAAACAAGAATTCTCAACCGAGGAATATCAAAGGTCCAAGAAACACCTAAAGAAATGTTCAACATCCTTAGTCATCAGGGAAATGCAAATCATAACAACTTTGACATTCTTCTTCACACCAGTCAGAATAGCTAACATCAAAATCTCAGGTGACAGCAGATGCTTGCAAGGATATAGAGAATGAAGAACACTCCTCCATTGTTAGTGGAATTGCAAACTGGTACAACCACTCTGGAAATCACTCTGGCAGTTCCTCAGAAAATTGAACATAGTATTACCTGAGGATCCAGCTATACCCCTCCTGGGCATATACCCAGAAGATGCTCCAACATATAATAAGGACACATGCTCCACTCTGTTCATATAACAAGGACACATGCTCCACTATGTTCGTAGCAGCTTTATTTATAATATATAGAAGCTGGAGAGAACTCAGATGTCCCTCAACAAAGGAATGGATACAGAAAATGTGGTACATTTACACAATGGACTACTTCTTAGCTATTAAAAACAATGACTTCATGAAATTCTTAGGCAAATGGATGGAACTAGAAAATATCATCCTGATGTAGTAACTCAGTCACAAAAAAATACACATGATATGCACTCACTGATAAGTGGATATTAGTCCCAAACCTTGGAACCCAAGATACAACTCACAGACCACAGATAGCTCAAGAAGAAGGAAGACTAAGGTGTGGATGCTTCAAAATACTCAAAGGAGAAAATACAGAGACAAATTATGGAGCAAATATTACCAAACACTATTGTGATTGCTAGCAAGTGCTTCCTGACTGTAGCCTGATATAGCTGTCTCCTGAGAGACTCTGCCAGAGTCTGACAAATACATATGTGGATGCTCTCAGCCAACCATTGGACTGAAGCATGGGGTCCCTAATGGAGGAGTTAGAGAAAGGACTGAAGGAGCTGAAGGGGTTTGCAACCCCATAGAAAGAACATTATCAATCAACTAGAACCCCCATGGTACCCAGGGATTAAACCACCAACCAAGGAGCACAAATGGAGGGGCTCATGGCTTCAGCTGCATATGTACTAGAGGATGGCTTTGTTGGCCATAAATGAGACTTGAGGCCCTTGGTCCAGTCTTTGTGTCCCCAGTGTAGGGGAATGCTAGGTTGGGTATGTGGGAGTGGGTATATGGGAGGGGGAGCACCCTCATAGAAGCAGAGGGAGGGAGAATGGGATGGGAGTTTCCAGAGGGGAAATCAGGAAAGGGGATAACATTTGAAATGTAAATAAATAACTTATCCAATAAAAAAAATTATAGGTATCACCTCTTCCTTCCTACCTTATACAACCAAACACAATTCTGATAAATACAATTTAAGAAAGAACATTGTCAGAATTGCGAATTCTGGAGCCCAGTACCACCTACTAAATCCAAAGGGGACTGAACCTAACACTTTTTAAAAGCAAGTTCCCAGGTAATTTTTATGCATACAAAACTTAGAACTAACATTGAGAGACTTGAAACAGGGTGATGACCTAATAGGATACAACTTTTTTAAAGATTTGTTCTACTTATCTGAAACATGTTTTGGAAAAGAATAAATCTAAAAATATCATCACTTAGCAGACTATTTAAGGATCAACATAGGTATAGAAGGACATTGTGCAGGCTTTGTAGGTAGAGGTACCTGCCATCAAGCCTTACTATTTGAGTTTAATTTCTGGGACCTACATGATGGAAGAAGAAAATAAATTCCTCTAAATTATGTGGTAACCTTCACATAAGTACAATAAAGTATGTGTACATGCATATGCATGCATACAAACACATGTGCACAAACCTACATCTGTGCAGGTATACATAAATACAAGCAGACTTTTAAAAATAGAAACAGAATATTAAAGAGTTACATTTCATTGATTTGTTCCATTTGCATAAACAAGGTGAAGAAGTAGAAATAGTCAGTAACTAAATTTGGACTGTAAATAAATATGTTGGTTAGGGTGTTGAAAAATAATCAGCGAACAATTTTTCTTTCTGTTTTCCCACAAAATAGAGGTTACTTAAAGGTAATTAGGTGTAAATGTTTTTGAAAAGTTGGCTATTTGTGGTTGTACCTGAGGAGAGAGGTCATAGCTACAGGTAAAGATTTTGGAACCAACTGCATGCTACCTGTGGACGAATTAAATGGACTGAACAACATAGAAGACTGTTCAGGGTTCAACAGAAGCTTAACGATGGTGTGCTACATAAGCCAAATCTAAGAGAGGTATTTACAGAGTCTGAGAAGTGGACAGAGCAAGAGATATTATAGAGACACAAGAAGGTCATAGTTTCAAAAATGAGCAGTGTCAAATACCATAGGTAGATCAAGAAAGAAAAGAAATAAACATCGGCTCAATGATGGTCCTGAACCATCACAGGTTTGGAGAAGATTTTCAGACTAGATTACAGCAAATTGAGTGAATGTGAATGGGGAGATTAAAATATGAAATACAAATTGTAAATGAAAGACAGTAAAGAGGGGATAGTTCCAATATGATTGATGCACATCAGTCATATTTTAAAAAGAAATTATATATGTTTGCATTCTGAAAGAGAAAAATTAAAGTGAAGCACAAAGGTTTGCAGATGTAAGGAGAAGAGAAGTTGGTAGAAAAATATCTCAGAGTATAGGCAAGGAGAAAGAAACATGGCACAGGGAAAAATAGTATTAAATAGTGTACTCTTCTTGTCTTTGTTTAAACAATTAATTAAGATTATAATATGATTGCATCATTTCTCATTTCTTTTTCTTATTCCTTGAACGTAGATACTCTTTTCAGCCCCTCATTAAAAAGATAGTAACGTTTGTTGAATGAATGAAGACTATTTATGAATTTCTTTCCATGCTTCTTTCTCTCACTTGCTCGTTATTACCCCCACCCCATTTTTCCCTCTTCAGCCATGTCCTCTCGTAAATATATTAAATGGGTTGAACATCAATCTTTAAACAGGCAAGGCAATGTTCTGATATACCTTTCACACTTGGAGTAATATAGAATGATTAGCTATAGAGTCCCTGGCCTCCTCTTTGTCTTCTTAATGACCTATAGGAAGCACAATTGAAGTGACATTGAGGGTTTTGTTCCTGAATATGAAGGGGATCCTTGACAGAAGCCCGCCCTTTGACATCATAGTCCTGCCTAGATTGTCCCCAACTCTTCAACCTCAGGAATTTTCACTTTCCATACTTGCTTCTGTTTTACCAGTGACAAAGAACCTTGAACCTAGGCATCATATCTCCTGAGACTGTAGTTCAGCTCTTGAGAGGCTGAAGCAGGAGTATCGCAGTGTAAGGTCAACCTTAGACCATATAGTGGTTTCAGGCCAACCTAGGCAATTGTGTGAGACTCTGTCTAAAAATGACTAAGAGTTGCTTTATGGTTCAAATTCTATATCTAAGAAAAATTTTAGAGAGGATTATTGATGATTTTCATACCTATAGCTGCATATTTTGACTTTGCTTCATTTTGACTTTGCCAGCTTTTTTTTCTGAAAGATATAAGCAGAGTCACTCTGAGAGAATATTATATATAGGTTGAAGCAGAATAACTATTTTTCTTCTAAGTGAAAAATCTGAACTAAAGATATATTTCATTTTCTTCATGTATGTAATTAAGAATGACCATTTGAAATAGAAACAGAGTTGCCCAAGAGCCCAATTTCCAAAGTGGTAATTTACTATATTTATGTCAAAGTAAAGCTTCATAGCTAATTTTAGGAAAGGCCTAGGAAATGAACCAATGTGCTTTGGAAAGTCAAGGATATTTAATTTTTAACCCTTCCACTCTTGGCTTATGACTTTCTATTTTTGTGTGTAAATGAAATACATTTCAAACAAGAGGGGGAAAGGATATTTCTCCTTGATTTCCTAACCCAATTGAATACTAAATTTGAATTCCAGCCATTAGAAAGGGCACAGCATCATCCCTTACAGAAGGTCAGTTCCTTTATTTCATTTTGTTCACAGTGTCTAACACAGTACTGAATAAAGAGCAGGAAAATTCAAACCTGTTGATTTGAAAAATTTAGAGACATGGTGTCCTCTAGATCCTCATGGAGCATATCCCTGCCGACCCTATATTTAGAGAACAGATTCCTGTCTGAGTCTGGAGACAAGGTTATATCTGTAGAACAGATGCTCATTATGGTTCATATGCATGTTGAAGAAAAAAATTAGAAAAGTGATGAGGTACTTTGTATAATCTCCAGAAATCCCTTTTAAAGGCATAAAAAGGCTTGGTCAACTCATCATCCTAGCTTATCTATTTCAATTCTGTGAATTTTATTCCTCTTCTTTTTATGAACTTTTTTTCTTTTCCTTTCTATCTTATAGGGGGTGAACACTAAAGATTAAAACATGGGCCTTGCATATGTTGAGGGCTCTACCACTGAACTATACAACATCCCCCTTTTCTGTTTTAATTTAGAAAGAGAGAGAGAAAAAGAGAGAGAGAGAGAGAGAGAGAGAGATGGTATGTGTACAAGTTTGTGCAACTTTGCATACCCTTACATTCATTCAGATGCCAGAGAGAAATATCAGGCATCCTGTTCTATAACTTTTTACATTTTCTGTATGTGTGAGGGGAGGATGTTCCACTGAACCTCAAGTGAACTCTTGTCTCTGTTCCCTTCTATATAAGGGTTTCAGGCACAAGTGACCATCCTCAGATTCTTATGTTGAGGATAAGAATTTAAATTAAAGTCATCATGGTCAAATAGCAAGTACCCTTACATTATGAATCACCTCCTCAGCCCCTGTTTGGACCCTGAGTCAGGGTTTTGGCAATTTGTGTATGCTGGACTTAAAGGTATAATTTTTCTACTTCAGCCTCCTGAGTAGGTAGAATGCCCCAGTCTCTTAAAATACGTTTATAAACTTTAAAACCCACTTTGTTATTATAGACAATGGCACTTAAGTGGATACTGTTTGTGCTTGTTTGTAACTTTTTTAAATTGTTCAAATTTTTAATGATAATATTATTATATCACTTAAAACTATTGAATGTGTGTGTGTGTGTGTGTGTGTGTGTGTGTGTGTGTGTGTGCATGTACTGTGATATATATGACAGAGTACGTGTGTAGATCAGAGAATAACTTGGAGGAGTTGATTCTCTTCTACCATTTGGGTTCTCAGGTTCAAAGCCTTCTTCAACAACAACCTTTACCTATTGAGCTATATCTCTAGTCCTGGACTTTTTCTTATCAACACAGTGTGAGTCAAGTAATATGCCTAATGTATATACAATGAACTCTCACCTTACCATTGCCATCATTTTTCAAAGTCCACTTATCAATGGTCCAAAAGCTCTCAATACTTCTTTCTACCTTAACACTGAGTATTCTATTTTATTCAAAATTATTTTCCTCTATCTACCCCATTTTGAATTATAGACAAATGCTTTCTCAAAGTGTGTACTTCCTGTACCTTGTACAAACAAAATCTATCATTTTCTTGACTAACCAGTACATATGTATTAGACTAAAGAATATATGATTCTCTAATATAATCAGAGCTCTCAAGTTTATTTTTAAGGGATATATTAATATGATCTTTTTAAAATTATTATTTCAATTTATTTATTCATGAATAACCTATTATATTTCTGACTCTAGGAATATGATAGTTAATGAAAATCATTCCTACTTTTAAAGGACTGATCTGGGGAGACAAATAGTTACACAGATAAGTATAAAATGACAACTATGATAAGTGTCTTGAAAGATTGCACCACAATAAGATCTAATATACTGGGCTACTTGAGAACCTGACCTGAATTGCAGGGAAAACTTGATACCTAAACTGAGATTTTTTTTTCTAAATAGAAATAGAACCTGTGTCTTTATGAATACAAGGTGAATACAGTATCACTAAACTACAAGCAGAACCCTTAAACTTAGATCATAGTGATAAATCAGGATTTCTTAGGTAGGAAGCAAAAATAAATAATTCCAAGAAGTCAGAAGCCTCTATGAAGTTGAGCCAAGGATAAAAGGGGGACAGATGGAGCTAGAGGAGTATGCAAGTAGTAAATCATGCCTTGTCAGGCAAGCCATGTGAAAGTACTTTTGTCTTTATGATAAAAGTAACAAGAAATGAATTCTTTCACATGCTTCACTGTTCTATTATGCTCCTACATCTTAGTTTTGGTTTTTTCCTAGTCATGTGATTCTCAGCTATGACCACAACTCCTTTGTACGTGTTCAACTTCCATTTGAGGTTTAGTTGTATATCCAGTCTTATGTCCTCCAAGAATACTGTTTGATTATATCAGTCTAGGTAGAATAAATAGCCTTTCAAAGAGAATTGGATAGATTTGTGATATATATATGTTGAATCTACAAGATACACAGAGCCCCAAAACAAAAGAAAACTCATTCCTGGAATGGTGATACAAATGCTTTTACTAGTGACCTAAGGGTAATCATTCAAAAATATAAGATACATAAGGAGTTTCATTAGTGCTGTAGGTAGTACAGCAGTCTTATAAAAATGTAAGATATAGCTATAACAAGTGAATATTACTGGCTACATCCTCGCAATTATTTCACTGTATTGACTTGTCTTCCACTATAGTTATCAAAGTTTTACTGATTCACAAAAATGTATTGACTGTACAATATATAATAGTCATTGTAAAGATGATGTGTACTGGGGACTCAACATGAGTAAAACACAACTTGACCACTGTCTTTGTTTTCTAATATAGTGATAATATATCTGAGATTGAATAATTCACAATGAATAGAAAATACAGGCTGATAGTTCTGGAGACTGAGAAACTCAGTATCAGGCCTTGAGATGATTTAGGGTTTCTGATTCCAGGACAATGTCATGATTGACACATTCTCTAGAAGGTAAATTTTTTAAATTAATTTATTTTTTATACTCCATATTCCATCCCCCCCATCCATCCTCCAATCGTTCCACATCCCACACCTCCTCCCCGCTCCCCTGTCTCCACATGGATGTCCCCATCCCCCACCCTACCTGACCTCTAAACTCCCTGGTGCCTCCAGTCTCTTGAGGGTTAGGTGCATCATCTCTGAAGGAACACAGACCTGGCAGTCCTCTACTGTATGTGTGTTGGGGGCCTCATATCAGCTAGTGTATGTTGTCTGTTTGGTGGTCCAGTGTTTGAGAGATCTTGGGGGTCCAGATTAATTGAGACTGCTGGTCCTCCTACAGGATCACCCTTCTCCTCAGCTTTTTAACCTTACCATGGCAAAAAGAGAGAAGGTTATATATAGAGGGAGATAAGGAGGTTACAATTATTACTTTATAGTAGGTTTAATCCTACCCATAAAATATATATATATATATATACATATATATGTATGTATATATATTTATATATATATAAGTATGTATATATATATTTATATATATATAAAACCCTTTTACCTGCCAAAAAGATAATATAGTTTATGTTGTAAGTCAGTCAGTCCTTAAGTACTCAGCAAATGGTGCTTTCCATTTTCATAAGAAAATGTAATGTCACCATATGTTAGTATTACAAAGTAAGAATACTGTAGGCTGTGTTCATCATTAAAGTAATACAGCAAAAATAATTTATTCCACATCATTGTAGTTCTTGATATTGAACCCTTAGGCACTGGATAGGTAGTATTAAAAGGAAAGTATTATGAGAAAAATAGCTCATCCACATTTTTTAATATAGCCTATAAAATTTGCTTCCAATTGTAAGACAATCCATACACAGTACTCCCTGAGGTTCATGGCATGCTTTGTGATGACACTTTGAAAATTATGATGAAATATAAAGATAAACATCATTGACCAGCTACTGATAATTTACATTTTTTAAAAGACTTAGTAAAACATGTAGATTTCTGGTTATTCATTATAATTATACTTCTAGGAATTGTGTCTTAAATGGGAAGGAATTGTAGTCATAAAATATTTGAGAATCACAGGACTTGAAAAAAAGACTAAGATTTATAGTGTAGGTAAATAGTAGAACAGTGAAGCATTTAAAAGTCCACCAGCTGGGGAGCACGTGTTTAAGTAGACAAGACTGTGGAAAGCTCTCTCATTCAAAGCACTATACTCTACTCCCTGGTACCATAGGCTTATGTCCATTTAATAATGCCAAATGCATTCCAATGTGAAAAGTCCCTGTAGTCTTTCAGTCTCAACAGTTTAAAAGTCCAAAATCTTTCCTAAGACACAAATCAGTCTCTCAATTATAACCCTTTATAAATAAAAAATAAAATAAAATATGATCTTCCAACTTTCAATGGCATAGAATATGCATTACCATCCCAATAATCCACTTGTTACCAACTTCTGTCTTAGTTACTGTTTTATAGCTGGTATAAGACACCATAACCAAGGGAACTTATAGAAAGAAAACATTTAACTTGGGGCTTACAACTTCGGGGCCTTAGAATCTATGACCCTCTTAGCAGGGAGCATTCAGCAGTCATGTTAAACTAGCAGCTGAGCTCTGACTTCTTGATCCACAAGTACCATCAAGCAGAGAGAGTTAATTGAGAATGTCAAGGGATTTTGAAACATCAAAGCCTGTCCCTAGTGACAGACTTCCTCTACCAAGATCTCCCAATCCTTCCCCAAAAGTTCTATCAATTGGGGTCTGAGTATTCAAATATATAAGGTGATCAGCCCATTTCATTCAAACTGCAGCAACTCTCATTTAGAAGTCATCAGCGAAAATTGCAAAATAATGGTAAATATAACAATAATTTATCATTATTTAAAAATTATTTATTCTCTCATATTTTACATCCAGACAATACTTTCTCCACCTTCCCCCCCTCTGCACCTCACCTCTTTTATCTCCCCACCTCCCCATCTACTCCTCCATCATATACTCTTCTATCTACTCCTCCATTATCTACTCCTCTTCAGTCTCAATGAACCCCTATGGGCCCTGATTTGTTGATTCTATGGGTTTTCATTTGTTCTGACTCCTCTGGCTCCTATAAGCCTTCTTTCAGGATTATTCTCCAAACTCTAAATGTGTGGCTGTAGGTTTCTGCATCTGTTTCCAGAAGATGCTAGATGAAGCCTCTCTCATGACAATTGGGGTAGGAACCCATTTATGAGTATAACAGAATATCATTAGGCATTGTTTCATTGATGTTTTTGCCAGTTGTATTTGGTTCCATCCTAAGTCTCTGGACCATTTGCCCTCTATTTCCTGGACACCCAAGCTGGGTCATGGGTAGGATCCCTCTCATGGCATGGATATGAAGCTGAACCACAATTTCCATGCCACCCTTACCCCAACATATCACTCTGGCAAGACAAATTTTAGGTTGAAGGTTTTGTGGTTGTGTTGGTGTCCCAAACCTTCCACTGGAAATCTGTCCTGGTTATAGGGGATGGCTGTTGCAGGCTCTGTATCTCCTATTACTAGGAGTCTTAGCTAGGGTTACCATAATAGTTTCCTAGGAGTTCCCATTGAACTGGATTTCTACCTTGCCCCTGAGCTGACCTCCATTCCAGTTATCTCTCCCAGTACTCTCTCCTTCCATCATGAAAAATCATACCCAAAAAATGTTCCATCCTACACCAAACACACTTGCTCAACTATGTTCATAGCAGCTTTATGCATTATAGCCCCAAACTGGAAACAACCTCATGCCCCTCAACTGAAGAATGGACAAAGAAATTTGTGGCACATTTACACAATGGAGTATTACTCGGCAAATAAAACCAATGACATCATGAAATTTGCAAGCACATGAATAGAAGTAGAAAAACAGTTATCCTTAGTGAGGTACCCCATCCCTAGAAGGAAAACAGATGGCATATACTCATTTATTTGTGAATATTAAATGCAATGTAAAGAACAATCATGCTACAATCTACAGACCCAAAGAGGGATCAATGGGGGCAAGATCAATAGCTATCCTTGGGAAGGGGAAATAGAGTACATATTGCAGATGGAATAGGGGTGAGTGGGAACAGGAACAGCTGACAGAAGGTTAAAAACTTTTAATATTTAGCTATTTGATCTGAAGCAATATGAAGTCAAAAGACATTGTCATGGAAACATAAGTCTAAAGGGTATAAAAGCTTGTTATTTTAAACTCATTGTGAAGTATTGATAATTATAAGGCAGAGCTTTTATAAATAGGATCTTCACTTTGCTTGTTGGCAGCACTCAAGGTAACTGTAACAAAAACTTGCTTTTCATTTATAAAATTTCAAAAAAAAATGCAAAGGGGAGCACTTAGCTATGTATTAGTGAGAGTATTCCCTTAATGAACTTATTTCTGGTCTCTTTTTCATATATTTTATATCTTCACCATAAAAATTATATTATTACAATGTGAAAATAGGAGGAAACAAAAAAACTACACCTATCTCAATTTTCTTTTGTATTTGGTGAAAGACAGATGGGCAACCCTAGTCATAGTTTAATTAAAATTAAAATTTTGTACACATTCTATAGTAGGGAGCATATATCTAGACCTCTATGTGCCCATGATATACTATATTCAAAATATGTTAACATACTAAGAAAATAATGGTGCTTTTGTTTCTTGTGAAGGAAAGAGTCAGTAAATTATTTTGCTTAGTTGTGAAAAGACAAGATCAAGATGCAAATACATCCCAATAGCTCTAAATCCCACTATAATTCTTTCCAATTTAAGGCACTTATGAATTCATAACAAAAGCTCAAGCTCTTCATATTTCTAGCTTATTTTATTTCCCTTTCTCTTATTGCCCACTCAAATCTTTCAATTTTTGAAAAATCCCACAAATGTTAAAAGAGAGACTTCATCAGTTAAACTACACTACAAGATAATGGGGAAAATATAACTACTAGTTTATGGAGGAATATATGGGTTTATTGATACTTCTCAGCCAGCTTCTCCTCCTCGTGCAACACCTAGATAGTTCTTAAAGTCTTTTAATTTGTTTTACCATATCCATATATGTGTTAAACTATGTGAAGAGTATGTCATCTTTTTATTCTTTGAAAATTTCATACATGTATATAATGTGTTTTGATCAAATCTGCCTTTTACTCTCTCCTGCTCATTACTTCCCTTACCACCCACATTTCCCTTCCAATTTCATGTCTTCTTTTATTAACCTACTGAGTTGTTTTTGCTGCCAGTATATGAATGGATATGTGGCAATGAAGTGGAGTATGGACAACTTACTAGGGGCGACATCCTTGAAGAAAACTGACTCTTCCTCCTTCAATAACTATCAATTTTAAGTAGCTTCTTAGCTTGTAATCCCATCCCTTATTCATGCTAGAATTTTAGCTGACTTAACCTTGTGTAGGTAGCCATAGCCTTTGTGAGTTCATATGTTTTGAGAGCCTTATTTTGTAGAGGTTCTCCAAAACCTCTAGCTCTAACAGTTTTTAGCCTGTTTCCTTCACTGTTTCTTTCCCTGAGCCTTGGAATAGAAATGTCCACACACTCCAAGTTATTGCCATTGTTCTTAGTTACCCACTACATCTGGAAGGGAAGTCCCTTTTGCTGAGGATACCATACAGTTGAGCCACAGGACATGTAGACATTAAGCTAGTTGCCTCTCCAGTGACTAGCTTTCACCCTGCTCCATGGTGTTATGCAGGCTGCTGGAGGATAAAAGAAATCAGCATTTATTGCTTTAAAAAATGATGGGGATTTGATCAAATAGCTGAACTTTAACACTACATTCCAAATGCTTTCTAAGACCAACAACTACAATTCTGCAATTTATTAGAGCTTCAACAATGTCATTTTCCTGGTGTTTCTCCAACAAGAAAATAGTGATTTGAAGTATTATTTTTTTAAGTATGAAAAATCCATTCAGCCATTATGTAAAATGAGGAAAATATTCTTGCTGTGTTAACATCCTCAATTTATTCTCAGGGAAGCTGTTTTATGAGATTTGCTGGTGCAATTTGTTTGCAGAAGCTTATGATTTATAAAAAAAAAATCATGAAAAAAGACAGAATCTGTGTAAAAAAACAAAAACAATGCTTTAGGTAAAGCATGGTATGCATGTCACATTCATCATGCTTTGTCATTTTGGGTTAATGTTAATGTTGCAGTGAGTATTGATATCCTTGTGCATTTTGACTTATATATGAAATGGGTGGGGGTCAAACTCACAGGTTTTGGTTATTCTCCTCTTAGCTTGTAAGGTAGCAAACCATCTTGACATCCTATTCCTGACTAATTATTCCAAACCTCTATACGAAAGGAATTGACTGTTAAGATTAGACTTCCACCAAACTTTTTGTTATCTTCCTTCAATTCCCTCCCCCTTTCCATTATTTCTATTTCTTCTTTTCCTTTTGCTTATGTATTTGTATATGTTTGGTCATATCACTTATGCTATGCTTTTCCCCTTTTTAAAAAGAATAGTGAATGCAACTAAACAGTCCAAAGTCCACATTTTTACATATTTGTATAATTTTGAACTTCTGTAATTAATTTTTAAATGATTGATTTATTTTCATTTTATGTACACTGGCATTTTTTCTGAATATGTATTTGTATAAGGATATCAGATCCTTTGGAACTGGAGTAACAGCCAGTTCTGAGCTGCCATATGGGTGCTAGGAATTTAACCCAGGACCTCTGGAAGAGCAGCAGCCAGTGCTGCTAAACTCTGAGCCATCTCTCCAGCCCTCTTTAACTAGTTTTAAGTGGCTTATGATAATTATTCATGTTCATGGGCCAAATAATGTCAATTCAATACATGTATACAATATGTAATGACCAGTTAAACATAATTAGTATTTTCATCTCAAAATATTTATTATTTCTAAGCATTCATAATGTTTTATCTTGCTGGTTGTTTCAAAATACATCATGAATTCTTGTAGACAATAGTGATATTGCTGTTCTGTAGAATACTAAAAGTAATATAAATTGAATTTTAATTATTTGTAACTTGGTTTTAATTATTGAACCTCTATCCATTTTGTATTTCATTTTATTTGTTTTTGTTTTTTAATTATTTATAATTTGGTATTAATTATCTAACCTCTATCCCTTTTTCCTATTTTAGCCTCTAGTTTCCCTCTTTGTTACATAAACAGTTAATTGACTTGCCTTTGGTGAGACAGAGAATGTATTGTTATTTGTAAGCATGCAATGATTTTAGACACCAACCTGTTCTTATTTGTTTGTCTGTTGTTGTTGTTTTGCAATTGGATCTGCAAGAAAGTGCTCTATCAACAAGCAACTTCTTATGATTAAATGCAGAATTTTATGCTTCTTTAGCCCCATGTGCCTATAATAATGTTAATTATACATTTGTTATCCATCAAATTACGTATCTATTGATTGATTGTAGTATCCATTTGCTCAACTAGTCATAACTTATGCTTAGAAGATAAATAGAACAGCTAATTTTTTATTCAGCTTCACAATTCTTCCAGCTAGGAAAACATGAGCTGCAAATTGGGGGAGGAGTGGATAGGCATAGATTTTCAGCTTCATTCTTGTCTGTCAGAGCATGAGACTTTTTGAGGTGAGTTTGCCTAATGGTTGTTAACCATGGCTTTACTTATTTGGATCAGCTACTCAAAGCAACTTTATTAGAATACTGCCATGATATGTTCACAAATTTGCAGAGCCCCTAGATTATCCTTATCTACTTTAATAGCTCAGAATAGTAATTTTCATTGTCTGTGCTACAGATGATTTGAACATCATTTATAGATGTAATAATATTGCATTGTATTTAGTTTTGTGAATGTATTTAATTGAACTTTTGTATTTTTGAAAAATGTGTTGGTTCAGAACAGTAAAAAATCCACAAATTTTGAATTGTCATAAAACTTGTACTGTACATGAAAACATTCAAAACATCCTTCCTTTACCATGATATTCCACTTTGATTTGATTTCATAGCATGGACTCATAATGATATAAATATAGGTTTCTAGAGAAAGGGAAGTGAATGATTAAAATCTTGTATTAACATCAGGCACTTTCATGAGAACATAGGAAATGTCAGAAAATAAAGTGCAGTCCAAGTGTAAAACATCATGTACACAGTGTTTTATCAACTTCAAATGTGGAAAAAATTAGGAATTATATAGCTTATCATTTATTTTTAGTTTTTATATCATATATTAAATCCTGACTGCTGTTTTCCTTCCTTCAATTCCCTCAAGTTCCTCAGCTTCTCTGCTTCCCATCTCCTCCAGATTCACTCCTCCTCTGCCTCAACTCAGAAAAAAGCATGCCTCTCAGGGACATCAACCAAACATGGCATAACAACTGACAATAAGTCCAGACACATATCATACATCAAGGCTGGACAAGGCTTCTCAGGAGGAAGAAAAGGGTCCCACACATAGGTAAAAGTGTTAGAGACAGCTCCTGATCCCACTGGTAGCATTTTTACAAGATCACCATAGCTTTTATTTGTTAACATTTGTTTTGAACTTCATAAATGAATACTGTAGTTAAGTCATTTATACCTTATCTTCTCACTCCTCCAACTCTTCCTGTGACCCTTCCTTCCCTCTCAGACTCACGTTCTCTTCTTTATTATTGTATGCAATCTACTGAGTTCATTTATTGCTCATACGTAGATGTGTTTAAAGCTTGGGATTTGATAACCCAGTTGGGGTCTATAATTGGAGAAGTTTGTTTCTCCATTTTTATTAACCATTAATTGCCTGTAGATCTTATACAGGTGGGATTTTGGGTGGTGTCCTCCATCCACACTGACATTTCAACTTGTATTATTGTACAAGCCTTCTTTAGACAACTAAAGTGTGAAGATTTCATAGGTGCAGATTAGTTTTGTGTATACAAGACACTGTCTCACAACAATCATTTCTATTATCTGGCTTTTACAATCTTTTTTTTTTTTAATTTTACATCTGAACTCTTATTGCATTTTATTTTATCCATTTATTTATTTTTATTGGTTATTTTATTTAACTACATTTCAAATGTTACCCCTATTCTAGTTTCCTCTCTGCAACCTCCTATCCCATCCCCCCTCCCTTCTGCTCCTATGAGGGTGCTCCCCGACCTACACACCCACTCCTGCCTCACCACCATAGCATTTCCCCTATGTTGAAACTACTTTAGTTATAAGGAGTCTTTTGCAGTTCCATATAAGTTTAAGATTCCCCCTGCTTTTTTAAGGATATCATGGGATTTTTTTAAATTGGGATTGTAGCAAATCAGTAAATTGAATAATAATTATTTTCACAATATTAATTCTACCAGTCCATGAGTCTGTAAGTTCTTTCCACTGTCTAACATTTTTCTCCATTTCTTTCTTCAGCAATTAAAAGTTTTCATTATAGAGATCTTTCACCTCCTTAAACTGGAAACAATCTAGACGTTCCTCAACTGATGAATAGATAAGGAAAATGGGGTATATTTATACAATGGAATACTATTCAGTTACTAAAAACAAAGGCAACACAGATTTTGCAGGCAAATGGATGGAACTTAAGAATAGCATCCTGAGTGAGGTAGCCCTGTCTGCAAAGGACATGCATGGTATGTGCTCACTGATAAGAGGGTATTAGCCATAAAATATCCAGGGTACCCATGCTATACTCTACAAACCCAAAGAAGTAAAGCAAGAAGGAAGGCACAAAGGAGGGTGCTTGAATTTCCCTTAGAAGGGTAAATAAAATAGTCATAAGAGGCATATGGGAGAGGGAAGGAACTGGGTGAGAAAGAGCATGGGGAGGGGAATCAGGATCAGGTATGGAGATGACAGGAGATGGCCATAAGAATGAATGTAAATCTGAAACTGATAGAGACCTGGGATAAAGGAGGCCCTCAAGATTCAATGGGGGTGATTGTCTTTCAACCCAAATTTATCCTGTTTAAAAGAAATACAGGCATGGGACACGGAGAAGAGACTGAGAGAATGGCCAACCAATCTTGGATCCATCTTTGTCCCTGCAGTTGCTGTAGGCAGGACATATTTTGGGTGAAAGTTTTATGTGCAAGTTGGTGTCCTTATTCTTCTACTGGGAATACTACCTGGTATAGAAGGTGGCTACTTCAGGCTCCTTATCCACTACTGCAAGGAGTCTCAGCTCGAGTCATCCTCTTAGACTCTCAGATATGTCTTAGAGATGCTTTCCCACTTTGCATTCACTCTCCTGGCTCTCTCTCCCAGGCTTTCCCTCCACCTGATCCCCACTCCCATTTATATCCCTATTTCCTCTGCCACCCAGTTCCCTGCCTCCATCTATCTCTGATGACTATTTTATTTTCCCTTCTGATGTGAGTGTAATTCAAGCATTCTCTTTGGACCCTAGTTATTTAGCTTCTTTTGAGTCTGTAGAACATAGCATGGGTATTCTGCACTGTATAGATTATATCTTCTTATCAGTGAGTACATAAAATGCATGTCCTTTTGGATCTGGGTTACCTTACTCAAGATGATGTTTCCTAGTTCCATCCATTTGCCTGCGAATTTTTGATGTCCTAGTTTTTAGTAGCTGAGTAGTATTCCATCATGTAAGTGAACCATGTTTTCTTTTTCCATTCAGGTCACTGACAGAAACAACCTAAGGGTAGAGGAAGGATTTATTTTACTCAACAGTTTCAGTACATTGTGGTGAGAATATTACAGTAGAGTACCTCATATCAACAAACAAGTAAGCAAACAAACAGGGAAAAACAGAGAAAAAGAGAATACAGGAAATGGCCAAGACAATATAAAGTCTTGTGGTGTTTTGAATATGTTTGGCCCAGAGAATGGCACTATTAGGAAGTGTGGCTTTGTTGCAGGAAGTGTTTCACTGTTGGATGTGCTTTGAGGCCATCTTCCTAGCCATATGGAAGACAGTCTTCTCCTGTTTGCCTTCTGAAAAAGATATGGAACTCTCAGCTCCTCCAGTACCATGCCTACCTGGATACAGCTGTGCTTCTTGCCATGATGATAATAGACTGAAACTCTGAACCTGTAAGCCAGCCGCAATTAATTGTTTTCATTTTTAAGAGTTGCCTTGGTCATGGTGTCTCTTCATAGCAGTAAAATCCAAAGACATATTCTAAGACCCTATTCCCATTAATTTAATGCCTACAACTAGGCTGGATATTGAATTTATCAATCTAATAGATCATTCATTAGGTAATATTAGATTATGTTCTAATTTTGATAATTAAGATCATCAGTCACATAAGAAAATCAAGACTATAATACTGAAGGACACCAACAGAAAGAAAGCATTCCAATAGAGTGGGTATTGTAAGCTGTGCCAAATGTTGTTTACATGATAAATATAAGAACTGAGAAATGAGGGATTAGAAGGATGGCTCAGTTGAGCAAACATTTTTCTATAAGGAACTGTGTCTGATTTCCAGAACCCACATGGTAGCATACAAACATCCATAACTATAGTTCCAAGGGGCCCAATGTCCTCTTCTAACCTTCACAGACATCAGCCATGCAAATGGTACTCAAGCATACATGAACACAAAATGCTCAAACATTAAAAAATACAATTGAAAAAATTAAAAACTTTAAGAGTTAAAAGAAAGCACTGAAAAGTAGTCCTTATAAGATTTGGCAATATAGAGATTAAGGGGTGAAACAAGAGGCATCCTAGATGTTCACTGAGCAGAGGCTATGGAATGAGAATGTGGAATTTTAACAAAGTGTGAAGAAAAAGGAAACGAGATCTTACAGTTCTGGCAGTAGATGGGATTTTGTTTATTCCAAGATTGGAGATACAAGAGTTTGACCTTTGTGGGTGGAAGCAAATTGGTACACAGGGATATTTTTATATTAGAAGAGAAAGGGGAGTTAATTGTAATGTGAATGTTCAAGAAAATCTGAAAGCAGTATTATCCATTGCACAAAGTGTTTAGGAAGACTTTTATATATAACTAAAAGAATGAAGGAAGAATATGGAAGAATAAGCATGCTTTAATTGTCTACTTATAAAATCCCTTTCTAGTTACTATTATTTTCTCAGTAAACTATATCATGGTCTCAACCAGGGATCTCTCCTTGCACAAAAAGGAATAGATAAGAAGAAAAAAAAAGAAGTCATACTCATAGTCTATAGAATAAAGGACATACTAAGGACAGTAGAACAATAAGATACTTAGATTTTGGACAAATTATTTCAGCTGCCTGGGTTTCAAAGTCCTTTCTCATTAGAAGTATATCATAGAATATTATTTAAAGTTTTAAATGTGAAATTTGATGTGTAATAGCCCAAACTTCAATACTTTGAAAGAATTTATACACCTTAGGGACATAATTTACAAGTTAATATATGTTTTGATAAAGAAAAATACATGGAAACTCAATGATTCCTTCGAATTAACTTGGGTTTGTGTTTTCTCTTTGTTTTGGATCAAACTATTAAATGTATAATTTTACTTTTATAGTTTTTATCTAAATTAGTAATTGTGTAATCATATTTTTATAAAATTACATTTACTCCATCTTCATATTTCTATCTCTATACAAAGAGATGGATAAAGTTATGTTTAATAAATATTAATGAATATTTTTATGTTATAGAGTTTAAAAATTTAGTTATTCTTTGAAAATTTTATATATATGAAGATATAATTGATATATATGTATATATAGATATATATGTATATGTGTGTATATATATATATAAAGTGCATCTCAATTATATCCATTTGCTCCTTCCAGATTCTCCAAAATATATCCTTTTTTTAATTTAAATTATTTTATTTATTTACATTCCAGTCATTGTCCTCACACAGTACCCCCTCCCACAATTCCTCATCCCATTCTGCCTCCCCCTTGCCTTTGAGAGGGATCTTCCCCACCACCATCACCACCACCACCAGACATCATCCTTCCCTGGGGCCTCAAGTTTCTAGAAGATTAGGTTCATCTTCTCCCACTAAGGCCAGACCAGGTAGACCTCTGCTACATGTGTGCCAGGGTCTTTGGACCAATGAGTATATGCTCCTGTTTGATGGTTCAGACTCTGGCAGCTCCCTGGGGTGTGGGTTATTTAAGACTGCTGGTCTTCCTATGGGTTGCTCTCCCTTTCAGTATCTTCAATAATTCCTGTAATTCAATCATAATGGGTTCTCAAATGCAGTCCGATGGTTGGATGTAAGTATATGCATCTATCTCAGTCAGCTGCTGGTAGGGCCTCTCAGAGGACAGCCATGCTAGGTTCCTGTCTATTAGTGCACCAGGACTGTAAATGTCAGGACTTAGTGCCCATGGCCCACCCCTCCGATGAGATGAATTCCAATTTGGGCCAGTCATTGGGCCTGCTTTCCTTCAATCTCTTCTTCATTTTTGTCTCTGTAGTTCTTTTAAACAGGAACAATTCTGGGTCAGGAAGTTTGACTGTGGGTTAGTAACCGTGTCCCTCCATTTGAGACCCTGTCTATCTACTAGAGGCGAACTCGTAGAGTTCCCTTTCTTCAATGTTCAACATTTTGGCTAATGTCCCCCTCAGTGAGTTCTGAGAGTGTCTTACCTCCTGGGCCTCAGGTACTCTCTAGAGGGTTCCTCCACTTCCCACGCCCAGAGGCTGCTCATTTCCCTTTGCTCTCTTGGCCCTCTGGGTTTCTCTCCTGTCCACTCCACCCATATTTGATCCTGTTTCTCTTTCCCCTCCCCAACCACTCTCCCTCCAAGGTCCCTCTCTTCCTCAGCTTCCAGAGACTATTTCCTTCCCCCTTCTAAGTGGGGTTAAAAACTCCTCACTTGGCCATTTCTGCTTCTTACTCTTCTTACAAAAGCAACCTGCTCCATTCCTTAGAACATGTGAACATGTTAGGTTACATTGGTGACAGTGAATTACATACAGTGCCTGAACAACTCACCTGAAGATATCGAGGTCACAATATCTTACAAAGATGATCCCAGTGAGTTTATAAGAGGAAGCAGAAGTGAGAAGATAAGAGAGATGGACTGATAAGGTCTGCACATAGAGGGGTCTGATTGTTCAAGCAGCATGTGTATGGTAGAGGATTGCAAAATCGAT
>NC_045030.1:131646485-131650166 GCF_008632895.1 Mastomys coucha
AAAAAAAAAAAAAAAAAAAAAGACTTGCTTTGAGGGCAGAGTAATGATAAAATCAGAAAATGTATGTGGAAGCTGGAAAGGGAATCAGTTAATTCCTAGAGCTTCTGGAAGGAAAATATCCCAGACAACACATTGGTATTAATCCACTGAGCCTCATCCTAGAACCTTAACATCCACAACTATAGCATAACATATTTTTGTTAAAGTAATTGACTTTGTGATGACTTGATGTACAGAACCTAGAAGATATACATACACTTTGTTTAGCTAATTCTTCTATAATTTACTTTTTTATTTTTTAAATGTATTCTTTTTAAAAAAGATTTATTTTATGTATATGAATACACTGTACCTGTCTTCAGACACACCAAAAGAGGGCATCAGATCCCATTACAGATGGCTGTGAGCCACCATGTGGTTGCTGAAAATTGAACTTAGGACCTCTGGAAGAACAGTCAGTGCTCTTAACTGCTGAGCCATCTCTCCAGCCCCTATAATTTACTTTCTATCCACCTGGTAAAGTGAGTTTTACAGGCTTGAAATGGCCATTATGATAACAACTAGCCACTTAAGGCAAATGAGCATATAAAATGTGTATAACCTGCTATACATGTAAAAATATATGCAGGATCTTGTAAACTTTGTATAGAAATGTCAAAAAGATATTTCTTCATTTTAAATGTTGGCTTTATGTTATAATAATATTTTAAAATATATTAAGTAAATTCAAGTTTAGTTCATATGTTTCATTTTTATTTATTTATTTTTACTGTGGATAAGAGAACTCAAAGTAATTAGAAAAATTCACATTATATTTATATTACTCAACATCAATATAACAGATGAGTAGAATATTATTTTTGTATATAAAATCCTTCAATTTCATTCTAAATATACCTGAAAATTAGTTTGAACTCTTACTTGAACATATAATCTTTTTGCATGTTCCTTCTTCTGAAGCCTGTTATGGCATTTTACCTTTTCTACTCTGTTATGATAGGTTAAATTCATTTCTGCTAGGGTCTTTCTGAATGTTGTTCAATAGGTTTAAGAGACCCCCTCATCCCAGTCTATATCTGATTGAAACGTCACATTCTTCTCAGCTTAAGTATGACGCGGTGACATCTTTTGTATTCCCCCATTCTTAGCACTATATTTCTATTCTTAGTTGTGCTTTTCATAAATAATGAGGAATTTATTTCAATTTTTTTTTCATTTGACAATGATGAGTTTAGGGCTGAAGGATAGCTCATCAATTAAGAATACTGGCTGCTGTTCCAGAACATCTGAGTTTGATTCTCAGCACCCATGTAGCAGCTCAGAACTTTGCATAACTCTAGTTCCAGGTGATCTGGTATCATCTTCTGCCCTCTGTGAGTACTTCACACATACAACACATACGCTTTCATGGATTACACTCACATACGTATGATAAAGATATTATTTAACAAAGAATCAGTTCAGTGTCTACTTTACTTAAAACTGTGACTTAATAATAAAATAAAAATTTGGGTAAATATTCAAAATTGTAAAATGGTCAAATGGGATGTTGAATAAATAAGCAGATTGTAAATTATAATGTACTAATTACACAAGAATTATTAGTCTTAAAATCGTAACAGGCAATACAAATTGATGTGTTATTTAAAAAGAAGGTCATGAAGGTGAGTGGGGGCAAGTAATGAGATGGATCCACGAGTAGTTAGGAGGATAAGAAGAAGGTTAATATGATCAAAGTACCCTGTATAATAAAATGAATAAAATTATTTAAAAATCATAGAAAGAAAAGGGTGAGGATAGGAAGGAAACAGAGAAATTAAAGGAAAAAATTAAAGAAGAAAGCAATTTCTAGTATCCTGGCTGAGTTTTGTCAACTCAACACAGCCTGAGGCCTCTGTGTAGAAGTAAACATAGTAGAGAAGAATGACCTGTGGGGACATCTATACCACCCCTGGGGAGGCTGGAGAGTATAAAAAAGCAGACTGAACAAGCCAAGGGAAAAAGCCAGTAACTTTTTCTCTTCCATGGCTTCTGCTTCAGTTCCTGCCTCCAAATATCTGCCTTGATTGTCTGCTGTCTTCTCTTTATGATATACTGTACCCTCAGAGGAAGAAGAAACCCTTACCTCCCAAAGTTGCTTTTGCCCACTGTTTCATCACAACAACACAAAACAAACAGGATATCTAGAATCTGCTGTGAGACTTTTAAACCATCAGGGATGAATAGTCCAATAGTGTATTGTCTTCATAACAGAAAACACCTTCTTTATTCAAAGTTATATTTTGATTTCTTCCTGTTAAAACAGTTTGCTAGTGACTCATGTTTATATTTGTCTCCTCTAAAGCATAATTTCAATTTCCACAGAGAAGGGACACATGAGACTAAAATAAAGAATAACAAAGAAAGATAAAACATGAATTGACATTACTATGTTTTGAATGTTTCCTGTATTCTTTTATTAAATATTATTTATTTATTCACTTTATATCACAATCCCAGTTCTCTCTTCTCCTCCCAGATCCCTCACACACAACCCATCCTCCCAGTCCCTCATCTCCTTCTCCTCTATGAAAGGGAGGATCCCCTGTGTACCAACCAACCTTGGCAGCTTAAGTCACTGTAGGACTAGGCACATCCTCTCCCACTGAGGCCAAGACAAGGCAGCCCAGTTAGAGGAACAAGATCCACAGACAGGCAACAGATTCAGGGACAACCCCTGCTCCAGTTTCTGGGAACCTGCATGAAGACCAAGCTTTACATCTCCTAGATATGTGCAAGGGGACTAGGTACAGCCCATATATACACTTTAGTTGGTGGTTCAGCCGCTAAGAGCCTCAAGTGTCTAGGTTAGCTGACTGTTGGTATTCTTGTGGAGTCCATATCCACTCTGGGACCTACAATCCTTCCCTAACTCTTCCATAAGACTCCCTAAGCACCACCTAATATTTGGACCTCTGCATCTGTTTAGGTCAGCTGAGTGGACCTCTCAGAGGACAGTAATGCTAGGTTTCTGTCTGCAGATTTTCATTCTCTCCTAGGCTTTCCCTATCCTTCATTTCCTACCCACTTCACCTCCCTATCCTCTCTCCTATCCAGTTCCCTCCCTCTACACTAGCCACTTCCCTCCTTCCATCCATATCTCATGTCCGTTTTATTTCCTCTTCTGAGTGAGATTCAAGCATTCTCCCTTGGGCCCTCCTTATTTAGCTTCTTTGGGTCTGTGGATTGTAGCATGGAGTATCACTAAAAGTGTAAAGGATTGATTCATGCCAGTAGGATGGGTCTCTTGTTGAGCCAATCATTGTTTGGCCATTCCTTTAGTCTCAGCTCCATCTTTGCCCCTGCAGTTGCTATAGGCAGGACACATTATGGATGAAGGTTTTATGGGTGAGTTGGTATTCTTATCACTCTGCTGGTCCACGGGGAGTACTGCCTGGCTACAGAAGATGACCTTTTCAGGCTCCATGTTCCCCACTGCTAAGAGTTTCAGAGTCTCCCTCATAGACTCAATGGAGCCTCCCCTATCTCTAGTCTCTAACAAGTACTAGATTTGCCCACCACCCCACACCTGACCTCAGATTTTCATTCTCTCCTAGGCTTTCCCTATCCTTCGTTTCCTACCCACTTCACCTCCCTATCCTCTCTCCTATCCAGTTCCCTCCCTCTACACTAGCCACTTCC
>NC_045030.1:131650668-131653840 GCF_008632895.1 Mastomys coucha
GTGAGATTCAAGCATTCTCCCTTGGGCCCTCCTTATTTAGCTTCTTTGGGTCTGTGGATTGTAGCATGAGTATCGTGTACTTTGTGGTTAATATCAACTTATAAGTAAGTATATACCATACATGTCTGTCTGGTTCTGCATTATCTCACTTAGTTTCACACATTTGCCTGAAAATTTCATGATGTCTTTGTTTTAGTTTAGTAGTATTTCATTGTATAAATGAAACACATTTTCTCTGTATCCATTCCTCACTTGAGGGGAATCTGGGTTGTTTCCAGTTTCTGGCTATTAAGAATAAAGCTGCTATGAACACATTTGAGCAAGTATGGGATGATGGAACATCTTTGGGTATATGCCCAAAAGTTGTATAGCTGGTTCTTGAGATAGAGCTATTTCCAATTTTCTGAGAAATTGCCAAATTGATTTCCAGAGTGATTGCACAAGTTTGCATTCCCACCAGCAATGGAGGGAATTGGAACAATGGAGGCAGTATGTACTGTCACTTGGGTTTTTGATCTTAGCCATTCTGATGGCTGTAAGGTGGAATCTCAGAGTCGTTTTGATTTGTATTTCCCTAATGATTAAAACTGTTGAACATTTACTGAAGTGACTCTTGGAGTGCGTATGTAAGACATGGTGGAACTTGCTGCTGCTGGCTTTGCTCCCCTCCATTCTTAATATTGAACCTTATTTCCCACTGTAAGAATATTAAGAGATGAGAACTTTAAGGGGCTATAAAAGATAATTAATGAATAAGGCTGCTTATCACAGGAATGGGTTAACTATTGGCAGATCTGAGTTTCTAATAAAAGGATAACTCCAAGTCCTATCAAGTCCCTTTTGAATGTATGCCCACTTACCTTTCTTAAAAGAAAAGATTTATTTTTATTTTATGTATATGGGTATCTTCCCTGTATGGGTGTTTGTGTACCATGTGCATGCAGTGTCCACAGAGGCCTAAAGAAAGTGATGGATCCCTCTGAATCACTTTTATAGATAGCTATGAAATGCCATGTGAGTCCTAGAAAAGAACTAAGGTCCTCTAGAAGAGTAGCTAATGCTCTTCACTTGCTGAACAATATCTCTAAGCTCCACTTACCTTTCTCATGATGCTGTAATACATGAAAGAAACTCTTACCTGATGCTATTGCCACTGTTTTGGAGCTCTCCGCCTCTACAACTTATTAATTTAAGTCAGTTAGCAGCATATCTTACAATCATGGATTGATAGACATGAGGATGCCATTACAAAGCATCAGTTTGGAGAGAGAGTATGATTCACTATTTGAAAATTGGTTACTGGAAAAGACAAAGCTTGGTGAAATTTCAGGCAGCCTCCAATCTATCTGCAGTAATTCTGTGTACCTGTCTTAGGGCCTTGTGCAATCCATCACATTCTAGTGAGTAGGTGCAGTACTAACAAGTATTTGTACAATCTGTCATTTCCCCATCCCTGCTGCAGGTGAAGCTGTCCAGAGATTCAAGTCCACTCAAGAATGTTAGTTTTTGCAACATCAAGTTAAAATATTATGTCCCTCAGTGTAATGTTCAGCCATACACACATATAATTGTCTCAAGCTTTCTGCATATTTTTTCTAATGAGAAATGTAGGGTTTTTTCCTGATAAAGTCTTAAAATGACCTTAAAGTGAATTTTTCTACTATCCTATCTTTTCAACAATAGTTTCTGACATAAAGTTAACCTTCTCATTAACATTGTAATAGCTAAAAATTCTACCTTCTACTTATTAGTGAATTATAATCTTCATTTAAGTAGAAAAGTTGGAAGGAAAACAACATAAAAATTACATTTAGAAAGTTGTTTTTCTGGCTTTTGTTATTGTGTTTTCCTTGTAGCATAACCTTTCTATGTCTTTTTAAGAAGGCTTTTTAGAAAAAGCCTTTCCTTTTGAAGTTACTGAATTAATTCTCAAGAAACAGTTAATAGCATCATTTCTCTAACTGGAGCATGAACAATCTAATGTGGTATTAGAAAAATGCTACACATGATATAATGCTTTCAGGAGCAAGACAGATTTGCTTATTTCAACTTCAAGAAAACAACATGTTAAGCCTTTTAGCTTCTCTGTGTTAATAATCTTTAGATATGCATATAGATACAGATGTATCAGGCAGGATAATTTTACAGTAGAAGTGTGTCATTGCTAGGTGATGCTTTGTACTAAGTAAGTCACATGGTGGTCCTATCACATGGCAAGTTACTATCATCTGCTTCATTGGTCCCCTTAGCCCATGCACATATACCATTTTATTTCTATCATGACACGCAAAGTGCTTCCACCTTTGCCTCTCTACCTGTTCTACTCAGGATATTTCCAATGAGACAGCTGAATTTGCATATGTCTTTTATCATATGCTAAATCTCTAGCCTTATCTAGACATTTAATTTTCCTGTACTTCAGTATATGTTTCTGGAAAGGACATAATGACAAGATTCTGATGAAGATGAAAAGTAACCAGCATAACATCTATTTTGTCATAATTGCTAGTGGTGGTTTTAAGCTATTCTTTTAAATTTAAATGCTTATTTTTCCTATTTTCTAATACTAGCCTTCTAAATCACTTGTGTTTATTAAAACAATTCCCCAAAGCATCCTCCTTCCATGTCCTTACTAGATTAAATGGGACAGTGTACCATTTCTACCTCTGTTTCATTTGCTTCTCATTGTTATCAGGAAGACACCAACAGTGTTAAAGCAAATACCTTTGATTAGAGCAATCCAAATTCTAAATATAATAGATCTTGAAATGCAGTAGGACATCAAACCATTTTCTTGCATAAGCCGTCTATTTCCCTCAGACATCAACACCCAAGCCACTGTTTCTTAGGAGTTTGTTCTGTTTCCTACCCTAACCTAAGTCATGCTATCTAACCTCCAACTTACAAATTGTACCAGTGTTTTTCTTCTTTCTTCCAAGTCTAGTTCATTTCATTAACAATTAGCAAGTCCATAGTGAGCAGGCACCCCTATGCTAAGAAGTCAGAAGTAAAGAGAGTTCTTAAGAAACAAAAGCATTGGTCTCCAGTGAGAGCTGCCATCTTCTCTCTGTTGAGTTCCTAAGCCGGGAGCAGCCAGCAGGGAAGCACAGACCCCAAGAGTCGCAGGGGAGCCGCTGGGCGGCAGGGACAGGATCCTCTCAGCTTCCAAGTG
>NC_045030.1:131660397-131662297 GCF_008632895.1 Mastomys coucha
AAAAAAAAAAAAAAAGAAACAAAAGCATTTATATTCATGTGCTCCTTCATAACAACCAAGAAGAAAAAATATAAAATCATGAACCACTGCCACGTTTTTAAGTGTTGATATGGAAATTGCATTTGTGTCAGGTTTTCCTGATACTATTACAAAATCCTGCAAGAAATCCCCCAATTACATTTGTGTGATCTGTCCCTGAATCTCTTGCCTACCTGTCTGTGGATCTTATTTCTGTAAATGGACAACCTTGTCTAGCCTCAGTGGGAGAGGATGTGCCTAGACCTGTAGCAACTTGATGTGCCTACAGGTGGGGTTGTGTGGGGTGGGAGTGTGGTTTGATAGAGAGAAGCCCCCTTTTTCTCAAAGGAGAAGGGGAGAGTGGAGTGGGGGAATGATCTGTTTGAGGCAGTATTGGGAGGAGGGAGCTAATATGAGGATGTAAAGTGAATAAATAAATAAATTTAATAAAAGTAAAAATGAAAAAAAAAAGAAGAAAAAAGTCCTGCAAGAAAGAGTAGTTATTCAGTTAACACTCAATATACACTGCCACTAGTCATTTTTACTTTTTTTGTTCATTACCATAGCTCCTTTCGTGTACCTTCAGGGCCCCATTAATACTATGTACTCTGGTTTCTATCTTGAGTAGAAGCACAGATGTTTATCAGATATGCACATGTGGGAAAAAAAGAAAATTAGAATTTAATACTTAAGAATCTTCAAGACATTGATGGAGAGATGTTTCAGCAGCAAAGGGACTCTGAGCTGTTTCTCAGAACCCATGTCAGGAAGTTGAAAACTACCTAGAAGTCCAGCTCCAGGGAATTCAAAACTTTCTTTTGGCTTTTACAGTCACCCATATACATATGTACATACACGTAAACATTTTTCTTAAATCTATGAAATAGGCTAGAGTCAGAGGAGACTAACTGTGTGTATAAATAAATAAGCAATGATGTCAAATCCTATTTTCTCTTCTCTTGCACTCCCTAAGTAGCCAGACCTATAGTCTATACGTTTGTATGTTTGTTCTATAGTTTTTTTATACCTAGAACACACTGTCTGTAGTTTTCTGCTTTACTCTTACTCTGTTTTCAAGGAATAAACTAATAATGTCTTTTCATTAACATGCTCTCTGATCATTTCTTCCTTTGCATGTTTTTTTTTTTGTATTTACACATGCCTCCCTTAGCAAAATTACACTGAGTAAAATTGTTTTGTCATCTTTCATGTTTTAATGTGAGCTTCAAACTACTCAAAGCATGAAATGATGCATGCACTTCTGAAACTGACAATAGTGTCTGGCATTGTTAGAGCTATGCAGCACCTGCTTAATGGAAAAATAATAACTGGATTCAACTATTCACCTCTAAAGAAAGCAAAAGCAAACATATGAATGATTATTAAATTATGTAGAAGGTTCTCAAGTGCTAAGTTCAAACCCTGTTTTTTTGGTTAAAATTCTCCACACTTTAGTCAAACTCCTCTTTTGTTTTGGAAAGTTAGTATACCATTTGCCTGTCCTTGAAATTGTTATCATCACTGCCTGTTATGACTGGTTCCATGAGAATATAGCACAAATATTTATATGCAAACAGTTGAAAATATTCATTTGAAACATAATGTAAGCATGCAGAATTAATCATAACAGATATGAGTTAATTGAATATTTTTAAAAATATTTTGTAAAAAATAATCATTGATTTTTCAACAAAATTGGAGTCCAGGACTGCATGTACTTGATTAAATTTTCACTAATTATACTAGAATCTTTAAGATGATATCTGTTTACTCATTCCATAATAATCAATAGAATAATATACAAGAAAGTCCATTAAAACAATTGCCAAGGGAATAACCATAATATGTAATTGCTCAAACATACTGTTTTGCTAAAAGCCAT
>NC_045030.1:131663685-131671777 GCF_008632895.1 Mastomys coucha
AAAAAAAAACCACATGACTCTGTTTTCCTCAGTAACTACCAACTGCTAATAGCTCCTCGGTAAGGCCTGTGTGCCATGGAGATGATGAGCTACCAAAATGTTAGCTGTCTCGGTGTTATACAGATCTTTGGCATGCAACCATAGTTCCTGTGAGTTCATGAGTGTGATAGCCTTCACATACATATAATAGCATATTGATCCAGTATTTTGAAGACCTGGGTTAAAAATAATTTCAGGTTGTTTTTGTTGTTGTTGTTGTTGTTCTATTTTTTTGAGTGCCTCCAAAAGGAGAACTTTTAATTTTTGAGATAGTAACTCATTTAGGCATTTGCTCCACTGGTCCTCAAACCTGTCTATGTGTTATATACAAATTAAAAGCAGTTGTTAACAATATGATCAGCTTTAGACTCTGATACAGCTTCAGTGCCTCGGCCCCAGATCTATGTACTTGAAGGTTTTGCTATATTGTGGTGGTACTAGGAGTCGCATTGAAACCTTAAAAAATGGAAACTACTAAGTCTTTTATCACTGGGAAAGCTGCCCTCAAAAGCCATTCAGATGTTTCTAATGTGTCTCTTGAGTCCCCAACAGCAAGTTCTTATAAAAGGAATATTGCTGACCAACCATCCTCCTCCCTATATCCTGGTTTTAAGTATGATCCTTCTTTTGCATGGTCTTGAATACTTTTTCTACCTGATATGAATGACACAGTGAAGTAATGGCTCTTACCTAGCCTGTGCTATGCCACTTGGACTTTGAACATTTAAGGAGGGTGACCCCATGGGACGACCTGCAGTCTCAACTGACCTGGACCCCCTAGATCTCTCAGACACTGAGCCACCAACCAGGCAGCATACACTAGCTGGTCCGAGGCTCCCAACACACATACAGTAGAGGACTCCCTGATCTAGCCTCAGTAAGAGAAGATGCACCTAACCCTTGAGAGACTTGAGGCCTCAGGGAGTGGGGAGGCCTAGTGAGGTTGGGGTCAGGCAATAGACAACCTCTTGGAGATGGGAAAGGAGGTACGGGATAGGGAGCTGTCAGGTGGTCCAAACCAGGAGGGGGATTAAGACTGGACTGTAAAAAAAAAGGATTAAATAACAAAAAATTGAAAGTATGAGGTATATGAACTTCCCATCTCTAAGAAATTAACCTGAGTTAGGTATTTCAGTGCAGCAATGAAATCTGATGCAACTCTCTATTCTGAAATTTCTATTTTTTAGACCTGAAAGTACTTAGAGTATTTACAATATTTTTTTTTGATTCATCATTCCAGGGTTACTGAGCTAATACAACCCTTTTACCGTTACCAGTTCCTTAATGAGGTCATTGGCAGCCCATTCCATCTGCACAAAACTTTACGTGATAGTTTTTTAAAATCAATTTTTAATTATTTATATGTGTGGGTATGGCTATTATGTGTGCAGGTACCCTGAGAGGCCAGAAATTGACATTAGACTACCTTGGACCTGAAGTTACAGGTGGTTGTGAGCTGTCTCATATAGGTTCTGGGAACTGAACTTATGTCTTCTAGACGAACAACAACCACTCTTAAATACTCAGCCACATCTCCCATCCAAAAGTAAACATTCTTCTATGTTAAATCAAAGTTCTAGAACTATTCCCCAATCATATATGGCCAGCAATCTCGTAGTAAACATTGCACATTTACACATATTCTTGATCCATCTAGGATTCCTTCTTTGGCTTGTCTCAAGATCAAAGGAGTGCACATAACATGCAACATAGTTACAGTGCAAAGTTACATCCATATCAGAAATATAAAATTAACAGTTTCCTTAATTCTCAGGCATGCTGCATGAGAGACAGTCCTTACACCAATGGCTTCCTATAATTTGTGTCACAGTTAAGTATTTAACATGAACGTGTTTTAAATCACAGATAGCAAATTTCACTCAATATAGGGACTTTTGAGAAATGTGAATGAAATGGCCCATTAGCTTTTTATCAGTGTCTCAACCATGCTGAGCCATTGCCCCGGCTTCTGCTGGACAGAAGGGGCACCATCCCTTAACAGGCAGATATGGCTCAGAAATCTTTGTCAAAATGGTACAACTGAGGAAAGGAGCAGTATGTGAATGGCATTGGTGGGAGAAATAGGATCACACAGAGCATTTAGACTGAAACTGGGGAAAAAAACATCTGGGGGCAAATTTGGGAAACAGTGAACAGGATGACTGTGAAGTGACAAGCCATTTTTTCCCACCTCATCTTCCCTTCCAGTGAGCTTATCTCTTGCTTAACTCTGTTCACAGCACTGTCATGCCTCATGATACTTTGGGACACCACCCAGGGGTGTCCTATTTTAGTGACCAGCTGGGTGTGGAGAGACATGCTGTTTACTCTGAGTCTCTCTCCAACTGAGCCACCAGAACAGGGTCAGACTTGAAAGAAATCCAGGGCAGCAAAAAGTCTGCCCTGACAGATAAACCGGAGTCCTCGGTTCCAGAGTTCAGCCAGCCTGGCTGTGAGAAATTTAAACTTCAGCTTGTTCCAGGAAAATGTCACAACCCAGAGACCTAACTGAGGACAACAATATGACTCATCCCAACCCTCCCCTAGCTGTCCCAGGGTGGGGTTTAGTGTGAAGGTGAATTTCTAGGTTCAAGTCCTAACAACTCTCTGTTCAGAATAATCTGAATAATCTAGAGAGGTAGATGACCCCTCCCTTTTTTCTTAAGCACCCGGCAGACCAGGACCAAGACATGCAGGAGAAGAAAAATAGTGAAAAGGGAAAAACTGTGGTGAGAGCAGGGAAGAAAAAAGAAAAGGGAAATTGAGGATATAGGAAATGGAAGGAATTTAATTTAGAAGACTGGCTGCCTCCCCTCTAGGAATTGTCAGAACTGCAGCTGCACTCTTTAACTATTTTTTCCTGTCCTTAAGCAGACTTCTATGGATAAGTTGCAAGAAGTTTGAAAAGAAATGTCACTAACTAGCTTTTTGCTTCCACGGTACTATCCTTGCCTCTGTTCCTGTTTTTCTTTTGCTATTTTGTGAGCAGGCCCATTATCTAGAGGAACGGCAGCTGACAGAGCTGACTGACCTTGTCTCCTCCAACTCCTAATTATTCTCATGAGAATGACATCTTAAATTTATTATGTCAAGGAAGGGGAAACAAGAATGAAAGTTTGCTGCCTGTGATCATCAATAATGTTCTGGACATAATTTAGATCATTTCAATAAAGCATACTAAAAAAAGATTGTTTGGGATGGTGCTAGAAATGGAACTAATAGAGAAGGAGTGGAATAGGAATATAGGGGAGGTGTGTGGATTTTAAAGTTTATATGTGTGCGTTTGTATTTGTATTTGTGTGTATGTATATATAATTGAATAAGAGAAACTTCTTTTTTTCTTTTTTTTTTTTCTAAATTAGAGTGCCTCAAAAAAAAGAACTTTTAATTTTAGGGAGATTAATTTATGTAGTCATTCCCTCCACTGATCCTCAAACCTGTCTATGTGTTATATGCAAATTAAAAGCAGTCATTAGCAATATGATCAGTCTAGACTCTTATAACTTCAGTGCCCTGGCCCCAGATCTATGTACTTGGAGGTTTTTCCATATGATGGTTGTAATAGGAGATGGTTTGAACCTTAACAAAATGGAGATGAAAATATAATGCATCTCCCAAAGCCATTGACTATGTAGCAGGAATTCCAGTACTAAGCATAAGAAACATTTTCAGTTGTTGCTAAGGGAAGTTCGGTAGACTCCTCAAACAATATCATCTATTCCCATTGGACTTGATTGAATTGCAGAAGCTATTATAACTAAGGTCCAGAAAACATCAAGAAAGGGGGAGAGGGATGTGGAAAGACTGTAAGAGCCAGAGGACCAGGAAGTCTACTGTGAGACTGAAGTGACAGGAAAGCTGTACCACTCAACAAGACTTGAATAATCATAACACCAATAGACGTGCTAATGCTGAAGGTGGAAATCTCGTGGGGCCTCAACCCCAAACAAAGGAAGTGCACCAACCCCAGATCTATGTAGCTTCAAGAGACTAAGGACTAACTAGAGGAAGAGTTAGTTGTCCCAGAGATGAGGCTATTAGCTACCCCCTAATAGGCTATCTAATTCCACGGGGTCAGCCCTGAAATCATATAAACTACAGTAAATGGACTCATGAAGTTGTATTTGTATATTGATGCATCTGAGAAGAAATGTGTGAGGGCCTGGAAGAGGTTGGAGGGAGGAAAGGGAAGACAGAAGAATAGTGCAATTATATTTCAGTGATTTTGTTTTAAAGGGAGCAACAATAAAAGCATAACTAAACCAAAAATCCCCTCCAAAGACATTCAGTCAAGAGGCCTCTACTACCTGTGTCTCTCAGTAACAGCACTAGCAAAAGCTATGAGTATCTTGTCTATTTTTCTGTTTCATTTTTATTTATGGGCTGCATGTTTGCCTTCCAGTAGAATGGAAGATCAGTTAGGACAGGGACTATTGACTGTGTTACTCACTGTTTTCTATTTAGTGGTCTAGAATAGCACCTGGATGTCACAGGTACTCAAGAGAATGTACTGAATGATGGGCTAGTAAAACTCCAGGAGCAGCCAGACAGCTCTTAAGAAAGACAGAAACCAGTAGTGTTTAAATCTCGGTGTCACTTGATGCCTTCATACCTCCTCAACTTCACAGTCTGTTCTTCCTCAGCCTTTAAATTCCTTTCCTGTTCTGTGTTCTACCTACCCCCTACCTCAGGGAGTTACAAGCTCTGCAGCATTCCTTTTACCTGAACTGCCCTCTCATGGCCTCCTAACATCTTTCTTATGCTGGAGGTCTCAGTCAAATGAATAGCTAAGTGAGAACTGCTGGACGATTATATCTAGTTGCACCAAAATAATCTACATAGACTCACGTCTCAATTTTTTTCTTTCATTGTACTGTGTGTTTTTCTTCAAACATGCTGTGTCTGATAATGTGTAACTACATATTCAATTCTTTATTATTTGTGCTCCAGTGGGATGTCCACAAAGACTAAGATTCTGCCTTTTTCTTTTCTTTGGTATCCCCATAAAACAAATACCATCTTTGGTACAAAACTAACTAAATACTTGCTGATTGCACGGTAAAAGGTGAATGAGTAAATTTCCAATGTTCCTTCCTAAACTCTCACCTTGAACTCTGATATGCTTATTAAGCTGTCTCTTTTACCTTGTCATCTTAGACCCCACGAGAGGAAACCTTGAATTAGAAAGGCCTGGAAAATCTGAGACACACTAGGGTGATGTGAACTGAAGATTACAAAATAGTGTATTTTTAAAGGAGAAGAAACACTTTTAGTTTTATTTGTTATCCTCAAAATTGATTCTGCGCAAAAGTGGAGTTTCTTTATAAATGCATCACACTTACACTGGCAAAGACACCTTTTTAAAAAAATAAAATAAAATAAAATCACAAATAGCCAATTCCTTGATGGATGCCACAGTGTCCTTTAGGAACATGGCTAGTTAGGCACAGTGACACATTTGAATTGGGTCACCTTGGGTTGGTTGTGATCTAGGCTTCAGGCTTTCTCTTACTGTATTGAGAGAAAGGCCTTTTGCAGGCTCCTGCTCAGGCCTGCTGCTGCCTGGCTTTTTAGCCTTTTATCTGATTTGGAACTCTGTGACACTGACTTTCAGCAGCTGTTGTCTCTGCCTCTGAGTGAAGCATAAGTCCACTGAGGGTGAGGGGGCTCTATGACTAGACAGTTGGAGGGATTTTTTTTTCAAATGTAGCCACCTTCAGAGCTTTATTAACTTTACAATGTGTCCCTTTGACTTTGTATCCATCCTAGCATCTCCTCTCTAAACTTTCTGGAGTCCTGTTTATAAATGAAACAGGTCTGTATGCAGACGTTGCTGATTTTACCTCCTGTCAAAAATCCTTAGGTTCTGTAGGTGTTCAGTATCATTTACTTGAATTGAATCAAGCCTAAGTTTATTGATATCATTAGCAGGAATAAATTCCCCCAAGATATGTTTTCCTAGGAATAAATTGCCTTTATTTTTTTAACTTGTTTACTTTGAGATAAGGTTGTATTCTGTAGCCCAGACTGGCCTGAGAATCACTATATAACCCAGACTAGCCTTGACCTCACTGCAGTGCTCTTACCTCAGTGTCCTGAGTTCTACAATTGAGGTCTAAGCTACCATTCCTGACAAATTCATGGCACTGACATTTTGAGAACTCCATTTGTTTAGACCACACATAAAGATGATGAGAATTGGCTTATGGCCTGAGACTTAAATACTAATAACTTGGCCTACATCAGGGACAACAAGGCACATTTAGCAAGTCTGTAACTGAGTTTTTGCTTCAGTTTCTATTTAAAATAATATATATAATATATTCAAAATTATCAGAAGTAGTTGTTAGAGGTTGGGAACATTCCACAAAATGACTTAAGATGTTGAAAATTGCATCTTAGAAAAATGAAATGAAATGAAGATTTATGAACAAAATATTTTTCTGTTATAAAATAAAATACAACCAATTCATCTAGTGTTATGGGGAGCTGACCACTGCGACACAGGTTTTAACTAATTGAAAGTCTTTATTACTATAGATTGGGATTATATTCAGAACCTAAGTGTACCACTGAGGATCCATAGCATGGGATTTTTGAAGGCATAAACCTGTCATCTTGCTCTGAATCTTTGAGGGTGGGGAATGGTTCATACAAGTAAGCAATTCAACAGAAGCTAAGATAAGCAGTTGGCTGGAAGGAGGATTCTACACAAGCAGGAAGTTTAACAGGAAACTAAAATAAGCCATCAGCTAGAAGGGGGTTATATAAACCTTCAGTTTAACAGAAGCTAAGTTAAGTTAGCTTGACCTCAGGTCCCTAGAATAGAGTTGGACAAATTTCCATGGAATTCTCCATTAAGGAGATCAAATTCTAGTTATACCTGAAGGTGCCTCATCAAGTTTGAGAAACTTCTGCACTGTCTTGTACCATCACGTTAATAGTATCTAAATTTCTCTGTTTTTCAGAAAATAGCATAAAAATAAAGGAGTTATAACTGAAAGAAAAATTCTCCAAGTAGAAATTATGTTCTACTTTGCAAATTAATCATGTCTCTATGAACTCCTAAAGTTTCTCACATATTGACAATAGTTTTGTAAGTTTTAAAAATTGCTAGAAAAAGACTCCAGGGACACAAATAAATATGGTACTATGCCTTTTTTTGGAGCTGGATTTCATCAAATTTCAGATTTATTCTCATTTTCAGGTTGAGATTTTTGCTAACTTATACCTTTTTTCTTTGACAATGGAATCCAGTTCCTTATGAATCCCTGACAGCATCCAGATCTGAATGATTTAGCTAGGTCTCTGGGGGTCATCAGATTCTACCACCACCATCCATCTCCTATTGCAATGAGAGGAATCTTGGCCTTTTAGTATTTAGCAAGTGAAAAGCAGCCAGTAGTGCTTACAATTTTCAACATATATAGTTGAGAGATAATGCAGAAAGGGTTTAAAGTAGACTTGCATGATTTAATTCAGTATTAAGTATGTATTTTATTTGTTCTTGTATTAATATGAGAACCTCAAGGATATATATTTGATAGAACTAGCCATTTGGCCCCAAACTAGGCTGTTTGGCCCCACTTTCTGATTCTCAAGATCACCACACTTATTTATGTAAAATAAGTGCATAAAAATCAGTTGTCTTGAGAACTCCAACCTGGATTAAGAGACTTGGAAATTGGGAAATTTTTGCTTGGTTTTTACTTCCTTAAAACTGAAAAAAAAAGATCTATGATTTTTATCTCCTAGAAGAAGTCTGCTGGGTTAGGAACGAGACACGTTCTGAGCAACCACAAATATCTCAATCTAAAACGAGCACCATTTCGGACTTAACAGAAGAAAGTTTTAGAGTATAAAAATATGTTTAAATGAGAATCCTCTGGTGTTATACTAAATCTTACTTTAAAGCTGTTTAAACTATGTTCTTATAAATTATTTAAGAATTTCATACAAAGAATATTATGCCTATTACCTCTTTCCCTATCTATCCCTCCCTCCCTCTCTATCTCTCTCTGCCTCTCTCCCCTCTTTTTCCCATGTGTGTTCA
>NC_045030.1:131671787-131679469 GCF_008632895.1 Mastomys coucha
TGGACTTGATCTTTTTCCTTCTACTATGAGGGTCCCAGAGATCAAACTCAGTTCCTCAGGATTGTCAACAAGTACCTCTATTTGCTGAACCACCTTGTAGTTCCAAATCTTATATTTTTGCACAAAGATGCATATTCTAATATACAGATTCTAAATAAGAACTGGAAATCATAATATGCAGATTCCAAATAAGACTGGGTTAGGAGAAATTAATAAATTGGTAAAAATTATAAAAATTTAATTCAGGGTATTAAAGAGCTTCATTGAGCCTCAACCCAGGCAGAATACAACATTTAGAAATGGACTTTCGGTTAGATGGCTATAAGAACACCATGTCTAGATACAGTCAATGTGACAAATTAAATATATGGTAGGCATTGTTCATTATTGGGAGATTTAATAGCGAACCAATTTAGTGATACAAAACAGTGGTTTTCAAAATGCTACATGTTTCATAATCAACTGTCATACTTAATATGAATGGATAGTCCTAGGTAGTATTTTAACAAGAGAGCAGGTTTCTAATGCTAGTTAAGCCCAGATTACTTTTTTGGCAAACAAGAGTTAGCAGATATTTTCTGTGAAGGAACATAGAAAATATTTTCTGCTTGGTAACTAGATGATCGATCCACAACTAATCAGCTCTCCTATCGTAATCTGGAATCAACCACAGATAATAAGTAAACAAACAGGAGTGATTTTGATCAAATAAAACTTTTTTTAAAAAGGGGGGAGGGGGAATTAGGCAGGATTTGACCCAGGGGATGTATAGCAAGCACAGTTTTCCAACCCTTAAGTCTAAAGAATTAACCTGTCTTGTGAATCTAAAACCTCCAGTCTCATGATTCTTTAAATATCTGTTACAATTTATGAATTGTTGAACTGTTGCTTTTAAGTTTCATTTATCATTCTGAATACTAAAGTCAGGGCTCTCTACAGAAAACAACCCAAGAGAATGACTGGCTTATCAGACCCAGGCTGGGTAATTTAAAAATGGCTGGCTATATGTTAGAGAAGCTAAAAACCTAGTAGTTACTCACTCTAGAAGTCTAGATGCCTCAGTAGTTCCAATCTTGCTCTGATGGTCTAGAGAATTACTGCACAGCTGCTGGTCTTTGGAAGGCTAAAGAAGCTGGTTCCAATACCAGAGAAGGATGGTAGCAACCGTAGCCAAAGATTAGATGTTCTTACCAGCAAGATGTGAAGGGAGACAGCAGAAGTACCCCTGCTTATTGCTTAGACCTCTGTAAATCTGGGCTGCTGCCAGAAGGTACTGCCCATTGTGGTAGAAGTTTTGCAAGACCATCCGCTCCATTCAGTCTTTCTTAAGAAATTCTCTCAAAATCTTTAAGACATATATCTCTTAGTCAATTCCAGATCCAATCAAGTTGACAACCAAGATTAACCATTATACCAAAGAAGTGGGTGAACAAAATTCCTCAAGCTTTTCTCATGGTCCACTTTCTCCTCAAAAAAATCCTTTAAAAAGATTTATTTTTTAAACTTAAAAATTTTTAATGTTATGTGTGTTAGTGTTCTGCATTCATGTATTTCTGTACACTGCTTGCATGCTTAGTGCCATATCCCTGGAGCTGGAGTTCCAGACAGTTTTGAGACATCTGACTTTGGTGCTAGAACCCAAATTTAGGTCCTCTGCAAGAACAGTACATGCTTTTAAGCAGTGAGTAACCTTTCCAACCCCAAATTTTCTTATATTAACTAAAATCAACCTCCAGTTAGCTATCAGTATTCTCTTGCTTATGTTTTCACTATAGCCAAAGAGCCGTTCTAAGCATCTGGATAACAGTATTGTTAGTTCTCAAACCCAGGACAAATGGCTAACTGATGTGCCTACTTTACAAATCAAAGCAGACCTAGCCACCAGATTTTCTCAGCATCCATCAGTCCCCTCCTACATGCCTTATACACTATCCTAACCTTCTCCAGCCCAGTGGCTGGCCTGTCCTTCCTCTCAGCTGCCCTTTCACTTATAATGCAGCCATTTTGATTACCCATTCCTTTGGTCTACCCTTTAACCTCCTGGCCTCTTGGTCTGGCTCTTTCCACTCCCCTTGCCCTTCTGACACAGCCCAGCTCAGGGTTCTGTTTACCCTGAACTGTTCCACGTGTCTCTGCCTCACTATGTTCTTCCTCAGATCTACAATAAATGTTTTCTTCCATCATACCTATAAGCAGTCATGTTCTTCCTTTTAATTTCTTTTTTCAAGTAATGTGGCTCAACAAAATTCAACAAGATAAATTTTGTAGTTTAATAGGAAAATTGCATGCCATTTGTAGTGCCATTTCCTACACCAAGGCAACCACTGGCAGAAATTCATAGTACCTACTATTTCTGAGCACATTATTCCCATATATGGACTTTTGCAAATTATCAAGTACAGATTAATAACTGATCAGAGTTAGCATTGAGATGAAAATTATATTTTCTTTACTAATAAACTAAACTCATTATCATGGTATTATATTACAGGGTACATATTATTTCTTCTATTATTTATTATTCATGCAATTATGAACCTTGCTTAAGAGTTCCATAGAAAATATGTTAATTGTTTATTATTTTCTTATTTGAATATAAATATGTTAAGTCTGCAAACTTCCTATTTTATTATGTGTGCTCTTCTGAAGTCATTCCAGAAACATTTGCTGCTAGTTTATACAGCATATTTTAAAATTAAAATTTCAGTGTTCATCATGATTAGTGTATGATTGGTATGCTGAAAATTGCTATTCATCACCTAATAAAATCTGATATTGTGGCCAATATGTAAATTGTAGAGTCCTGGTCTGTATTCTGATCAGAGATCTATAAAGCTATAAAATATTCTTTGAAATTGCTTTTAGCTCTATTTAGGTTGATATTCACTGTTAAAACATTGTTTGGCTACATAATCAAAATGTTCGCTTACTAAGTATAATGTAGTTTATAGCGTTAAATGAACTCCACTGCACAGCATACTACTGACTCTGCAAACACCAACTCATCTGCTAGCTATTTCAGTAGAACTTATTTAGTAAAACTTGAAGAAAAATTACCATTTAACAAAGCAAAGCAATTTTCAAAACATTTGCAATTCCATCTTAGTACATAAAGCCCATGTGCAACAGGACTGTATCTAAATATTTACTCAACTGGTACCAAATGCTTTATGATTTGTAGGACTGAATATGAAGAATTACATGGTATTGAAATCCAAATGCAAAGGACTAAAACAGTCTTCCCTGGTTGCTTCCCCTAAAGTTTCTAGGCCAGAACAGGGATAAATGGAACATTTCCACTGGAATGAGATCTGAGACACAATCTCTACCAGACACCTCACAAACGTGAAAGACATGCATATACCAAAGTGAAGCAGATGGATAGGAGTGACTATATCTGGTATTCATGTTTCAGCAACAAAACCTTCCTTACAGACAACCTACATTCTCCAGACTTCTCCTACATGCCTCTGTTAGGCCTTGGGGACATGATCTGACCTCTGATATTTCTAAATCTCCATAACAGAATCTGACTATATTTATTTTTAACCAACTTGCTTGTTTTAAAACATGGAAAATATCTTCTAGCAACTCAACAAAACTGTCAACAGCTTTAGGCAAAGAGAGGGCATTTGTTAACGGCTCTAGGGAGCCATCTCCAGAAATAACATATTTCCCACATTTATACTTTTGATGTCTGTTTTTGAGACAGACATGAACCTGTCTACTTTAGGTAGTCTCTAGATTAGACATTTCCCAATAGCATGTGTGAATTTATGAGCGTAAGTGAATGTTAACAAATGAAAAGTATGGAATTAATATGAAATTGTATGGAAAGAAAAAAACAGATGAAAATGGATATTGAGGTAAAGGATAGATTAGAAAATAAACTGGGAATCAGAAACTTACTATAGGATGTTTGGACACAGTATAGGGAAACAGATGTCACTATTTTGGGAGTATTAACTGGAACAAAAAGACTGAGATTATAGCATTCATATCAACAAACTCAGATTACCAAACCAAGAAACTTCATGTTCTAGCATTTTACCATGTAGATTAGGCCTCAGAAAAATTCAAGCATTAAATTCAGTGTTCTCAGCTTACCTTTTCTATACTTTTCTCACCCCAGTAAGTTTTTATTGTGTCACATTTGATGCCCAATATCCTCTGTTACATTCAGTCACTCTATTTTGAAAATAACAAAATCTGAAAAATATTTGGGGTATGATTCATTGTATCATGTTAGTGACTATCAAGTTCCTTTTTCATTCATAGTGGCTACATTTATATTTAAAGTTGGAAGTCATCAAATATTTGGCTAGCTCCATTTTCCTTGGCTTATACAATTACCTCCCATGTAGAAGGGATCATTAATTTATTTTACTGATGAAAAATAAACCAACATAAAAAAACTATTTTTTTTTTACTTGCTGAATCAGTAAAATTCAGCATTTGGATAACATACCATAGACATGTTCTCTAATATTTCTCCAAAATCAAATTTATGTTTCAATTTGATTCCACAAAAAATTAATACATTATCTCTGCTAACATTCCAATGTCCTTATACATTTAACTGAGCCTTGCATTTATGCTATGATTTGCCTACTTACTGAGTTCTTACCAAATGCTAATGTCATCACTGGTTCCAGAGAATATAAAGTTACCGTAGCCAGTCTAGGGGATAACATCCCAATTTTAGAGGACAAAAATGGAAACTCAAGTTTAGAGACAAAATGTTACAACATTTGTGGACTTAGCATAGAATTTCAACTTTGTGGACTTAAAACTGTGGATACTACCAATCTTGCCTCTGTTTTGGAACTACTTAGACAAGACAGACATGAAAACATTATCAATGTGAATGTGACACCAAAGAAGAAAAGAGAGAAGAAAAATGAGGATGTTGAACTTCATTAAAAATGTAAACTTTGTTCTGTGAATAACATTAAATAATGAACAGACAAGTCACAGCTAAGGATGGAAAAATTGCAAATTGTATATGTATCAATGACCTTGATTGTCAAAAACATAAACAGCTCTTAAAACACAACAATAAGAAGGCCAATAACCTGAAGTAAAAATAGCATGAATAGTCACTTGAAACAAGAATATATACAGATGGAAAATTACCACATGAAAAGATGCTAAACCAGCACTAGTCATTAGAGAAATGCAAATTGGAACTATAATGAGCGACCATTAACATCCATTAAAATAGCTAACATTTTTTTTAAAGGCAGTCCTGGAAAGGATATGGAGAAACCGGAACTCTCTTGCACTTCTGCTGGGAATGCAAGCGCTCTGGAGACAGCTTTCCATAGGTGAAGCTAAACACACAGTCGTACAATCCAGATATCTTACACTGAAAAGAGTAGCACACTACAGCAGCACTATTCACAATTACCCTCAAAACTACAAGACACACAGATGTCCTTACACCAATAAATGATAAGAAACGGGTGTGTTGGCATAAAATGAATCACTCCCCATCAGGGAAAGTTTAACAGTATGAATGAAAGTTAAACATATTATGCAAAGTGAAAGAATCTAATACAAAAATGCTCTGTATAGCTCTATTTAGATAACATTGTGGAAAAGGCACAACAATATGGAAATAGAAGAGACTGGTAATTACCAAAAGGTTAAAAATGAGAAAAAATAATGACTTGAAAGGCTAGCATGAAGATAACCTGAGAAGCTTTATTTACATTATGTGTCCTCTTTCTAACTGTAATTACATTAATTTATGTATGTGTTAAATCTCCTAGACATATTCATAGACACATATCACAACATAGTTACTTTGTACCAACCCTGATATAAACTTAGTCCTAGACAAAATTTAAAATAAATGATGTTTGAATTTAGCACTACACAATTCTGTCACTTTTGTCTATCAGCAGTATCCCTATAGATATTAAATCTTTACTCAGTTGACACACTCAGCTTTCAGGGTATAAATTGATGGTGAATCTGCTCAAAGTTTAAATAATTGCAAATAGCCATATACGTTTTCTCTGTGATATTATTTTCATTTGAACAGGTATCTAATTTTTAATCTAAAGACATGTATGCTCAATAGTGGATGAGAATTCAATGTTTGGTCACTGGATAAAGGATATATTTGGATAAAGAGCCAGGGCTGCCTCTTTTGCATTACTAAAAAGAATGTACATATCTTTTCTTAAAAAAAAAATTTTAATTGAAATGGAATTACATCAGTTACCCCTTCTCTAGCCTTTTCTAGCTAACCTCCCTTAAAACCCTCTCACACCTCCTACTTTCAAGTTGAACTACTTGTATTATATTTGCTTATTTATTTATTTGTTTTTAATTTTTAATTTATTCATTATGTATAAGTACACTATAGCTGTCTTCACACACCCCATAAGAGGGCACAGATCTCATTACGGATGGTTGTGAGCCATCATATGGTTGCTGGGATTTGAACTCAGGACCTTTTGAAGAGCATTCAGTGCTCTTAACCACTGAGCCATCTCTCCAGCCCCTGTATTATATTTGTTATACATTTGTGTAAAAAAGCATATATAATAAATAGAGCCAAATGAGTTCCTTTTTGTTGTTCGTATATATGTTTTCCAGGCTGACCACTAGGCATTAATTAACCAGCACCTGGGCTCATCCTTGGCAGAAGCTAATTCACCTTCTCCTAGAAGTCAATAGATAGATGCTTGTAGTTCTTTTCCTAGGGTTGGGATCCCACAATTTTTTTTTATCCCTTCCACAGCAAACAGAGAGCACTATAGATAATGACAACTGGACACAATGCAGAGATCATTGCATCATGACAAGCCAAGTCCCAATATAAATATTTATATCCTAGCTCCAGAATCTGTGGTTCAGGGAGCATTGTATTAGAGAGGACAGAAAAATTTTTAGAGCAGAATACAAGGATCTTTCCTGTGGAACGGTCTCTCCTATAAATGGCTATACCATCAAGGCCAGAACAATGGCAATAGCGAGGGAATGTTCAAGTCTTAAGTTTGTGTTTTACAGCATGTGTGATAAAATAGCATCATCTGTGTGGCACTACAGATGGATAGAAGGGAATATATGTGACCATACCAAATACTGAATATACTCAGACTAAAGACAAACCCTATGAAATACTGAAAATAATATCTCAAATTCTAAACTTGTTAATAATAGAAATAAGTTAAATGATTGATTTCTTACATCCAAAATCTGAAACTATCCAGGCTCATTTCAAATATTTCCTTATTTAAATTTATTGTTACTTTCTCAGAAATGATTAACTATCCTTGAGTATAAATTGCTTTAATAATGAGAACGTTTGGAAGATATAGTATATTTACTCATAACTTCAAGTATTTTAATCCATGTTTAAAGTTGTATCTGCATGTGAGACTATCTTAAAGTGAAGCATGGCCATGTAGACTTAGTTATAGGCTCAGTGCTGTGATAAAAATACCTAGCAAAAGCAATTTTTGAAAGGAAGGATTTGTTTCGACCCATATTATGAGAACACAGATTAGAAGCTTAGATTTTTCAAAATCTATTTTTAATAAGGTTTTCAAATGTTTTGATTCCTTTGTAGCCCACCCAGGAACCTCTATTTCAATAGACTCCCATGATGAAGAAGATGCGACAACAGAACATTAATGGAGCCTCTAGCCAATGATCAGGAAGCAGCA
>NC_045030.1:131679757-131690670 GCF_008632895.1 Mastomys coucha
GATGGCCAAGTCAGTCATCAATGGGAGGAGAGGCCCTTGGCCCTGTGAAGGTTCTATGCCCCAGTATACGGGAATGCCAGGACAGGAAAGTGGGAGAGGGTGGGTTAGTGATCAAGGGGAGGGGGATGGGATAGGGGGATTTTTCAAGGGGAAATGAGGAAAGGAGATAGAATTTGAAATGTAAATAAAGAAAATATCTAATAAAAACAGGAAAAAATATCACCCAACAAAATGCGCAAGAATGGGATGTTTTTGAGCACCATAGAACTTGCATACCTTTCACTATGTTGATATAATATACAGGTGATTTCGACGTTAAAAGTAATATGGAGGGTGTTTGTAATTCAGTGTATAATTTCATCTTAATAATATCACAGTAAAAGTAATAAAAAAGCCCAAAATACATTAAAGCTGCATTTCTTTGTAAATTCAACCTGTGTGAATTGGAATATTTTGTCTATATTTTCACCCAAAGATATTCTTTGTGACCTTTATAGATGCCCATGGCATATGTTGTTAGTTGTATATTTTGCTACTCTCAGTATCACAAGTTTCTGCAACACAGGAATTCATAGATGAACAACATGCTGGTATTACCCAGCTAGAAGCAGCTAGAAGGAAATGCTATTTTGGGCTGTATCTATATGGTTCCAATTTCACTAAAAAATACATTTAAAAATAATCTATTTCAATTTTTATGGAAGCATCAGTAAAATATGAAGCATTGTAGAGAGTTCAAAAGGAGTTGGGGTGCTGAATATTTAATGACCAATAGTGTTAGATTACTTTTTTTGAGGAAAAATACTTTGATTTCATTAGGAAAATTAAGTAACTAAATGACTTAATCAATATTTATTATTATTAAGGTTTAAAAGTGTGAGAATAGTAAAGATAAGGAAGAGGAGCAAAGCTACTAGAGAAATTGTGTCCACTTGAAAAAGAATAACTCATCAAAATTGATAGACGTGGCATGCCCTGATTTCCCATAATACCAAAATAGATTGTCAATAAATTTCGTTTACATATAAATGTCATCATTTCATCGTTCTCCTTATCATCTTATGTCTCCCTCTAACTTTCAGTAACTTCTTTCACCTAGTCTCTGTAACCTGGGAAAAACACCTAAGCAATAGCACAGAGGTTTATGGTTTGCTTAACTGCCAGCTAACGGCTATGGGCCAGGAATTAAAGAGCAACTTTGGTTTGGAACAGAGGAAAGATTGAATTCACAAATGCCACAGGAGCAAATACAGAAACAAAGTGCGGAGCAGAGACTGCCCCACCTGGGGATTCATCCCATATACAGTCACCAAACCTAGACATTATTGTGGATACCAAGAAGTGCTTGCTGACAGCAACCAGAGCTCCCAGGGACTAAACCACCAACCAAGGAGTACACATGGAGGAACCCATGGCTCCCTCCATATATGTACCAGAGGATGGCCTTATGGGCATCTATGGGAGGAGAGGCCCTTGGTCCTGTGAAAACTTGATGCCCCAGTGTAGAGGAATGACAGGGTGGGAGGAGGGACTGGGTGGTTGGGTGGATGAGGGAGCACTGTCATAGAAGCAGGAGGAGGAAGGATGGGATAGGGAATTTCTAGTGGGGGGAGGAAATCGGGAAAGGGGATAACATTTGAAAGTAAATAAATAAAATATCAGATAAAAAAATTAAAAATTTTTGAAGTAGCTAGACTCCAGGTAAAGAGATCCCAGATTTTGAATCTGAAGAAATTAAGACAACGAATATAAAAGTAAACAATACCTCAAAGAGATAACTGTTTAAAGACTCAGTTCAGGGTTAACTTTAGGACAAAGTTAAGGATAAGATATCTACGTGTATCAGAAGTAATAGTGTGCTGCAGCACAAGAGTCACACAAATTTAAAATCCATGTTTGTAAAAATAATTTGAGCTTGTTTTGTTTGTTTGTTTTTGTTTTTGTTTTCGATCATTTTGTTTCTGTTAAATGTGCTTCTTTCTGATGAACTCCAACCACTGAAAATTGAAGTTTTTCTTTTCTTTTTAAACATATTAGAATAGTCGCACTATAGGCTTCCCCTGTTGTATCCCTCTTGTTGCTTTAGTCCTCACAACCACAAAAAGAAGACAAATGCTCATAAGAAAGCTATGTGGGCTTTCTCCACCAACCAAGCAAGATGCCCAAAGGAAAGAAGGCCAAGGTAATAAATCCTTTGTTTGAGAAAAGGCCTAAGAATTTTGGCATTGGGCAGGACATCCAGCCCAAAACACTGGGCTCGCTACAGACTGCCGCGGCCAAGAGCCATCCTCTAGAAGCGTCTCAAAGTATCTCCTGCCATGAACCTGTTCACTCAGGCCCTGGACAGGCAAACAGCTACCCAGCTGATTAAGCTTGCCCACAAGTACAGGCCAGAGACAAAGCAGGAGAAGAAGCAAAGGCTGCTTACTGGCCCGAGCTGAGAAGAAAGCTGCTGGCAAAGGGGACGTCCCAACTAAGAGACTGCCCGTCCTCAGAGCAGGAGTCTATACAGTCACCACCTTGGTGAAGAACAAGAAGGTTCAGCTGGTGGCGACTGCCCATGATGTAGACCCCATTGAGCTGGTGGTTTTCCTGCCTGCCCAGTGTCGAAAGATGGGGGTGCCCTACTGCATCATCAAGGGGCGCCTGGTCCACAGGAAGACCTGCATCCCTGTTGCCTTCACACAGGTTAACTTGGAAGACAAAGGTGCTCTGGCCAAGCTGGTGGAAGCGATTAGGACCAATTACAATGACAGATATGACTCGATCCATCACCACTGGGGAGGCAATGTCCTGGGTCCTAAGTCTGTGGCTCGAATTGCCAAGCTGGAAAAGGCAAAAGCTAAAGAACTGGCCACTAAATTGGGTTAAATGTATACTAAGTTTTCTGTACATAAATATAATTACAAAATTAAAAAAAAAAACAGAAAGTTATGTCGTCCTCAAGTTCATATAGAGTGTCCTCTCTCATGCTGATGACCTGTCTTCTGTCTCTATGCTATTGCCATTTGAGACCTTGAATTGTACCTATTCTAACTATGTTCTTGGCTTTGCTGTTGACCTAACTTTTGTCTGTTTATGATCTCACTTCTTTTTGAGCTGCATCTGCTTTCCTTCAGATTCTAATTAAATCCTGTGTTTCTGAGACTAAAAGCCCAACCACATTCCTAATTTCTCTTTGCATGAATGGTTTGGGCATTGTTTTTATGTGGACTCTACCATGATTCCTATTAATGTCACTGTAGTGACTCAGGAAAAATGCTCATCACAATTTTCTTGGAAATTTATCTCTTGATGAACATGAAAAACTGGGGTAAGGGGATGTATAGGAAGTGATCCTACTTCCCACTTTACATTCTACCCTGCAGGTAACATGACCCATTTCTTCTGTAAAACATTTTAGTTCAGGTCAGAACACAAATCACACTGCACCGGATAGATAATTGCTCTGACTCACAGTGGTGTTATGTATGCCTGGAAATGAGCCAGGCTCAGTGAGGACAGAAAGTATCAATGAGAACGGGATAGGAAGTTGAAATCCAAGATTATCATGTGTAATGAAAAACATCTGGTGACCTTAGCCGACTACTAAATTAAACACGACTTAAGAGATGTTTTGGGGTTTTAAGAACAAGAATTGTCAGGTATGTTTCCCTGTTGATGACTATTTGTGGATGCAGAAATGAAAAGCCTGCCTGCATGAATGTCTTTCACAACTAAATTGAAACATAGGGGCTCAAGTTTGGTGTTCTTTCTTAAGTCCTGGAGTTTCACCTTTCAAAATAAGTTCATTTACCAACCCAGAAAACATCCACCCAAATGATAACACGAGAAGTGGTGTCTCCTTAGAAAAGAAATTCAACTTTGAATTATCTATGCTGTAGACCTTGCACATCTTTAGTCACTTCATGTAGTCAATAATGGGGATGTTTGATTTAGTAACAGATGATCTTCCCAGCATTTCCTTTCTTCTTTTGCTCCTACAATTGTATATTTGTAAAATTAGTTGTGATTGATGCTATCATTTTACCCATGTGCTAGATTTTACAGTGAAAGCTATCAGAGTTTTATTGCATCCATAGTTTGAGGGGTGAATGTAGCATAATATATTTTTTATACTCCTTCAATAGTGAAGCTGCAATTTATACAAATAGATTCGTTCTGTCTTTTGCCCAAGCGACTTTGACAAAATCATGTCATTTAAAGTAATGTTGCTCATCCTTCAGTGATGCAAAAGCTGAAGGCTACATTGCGTTGCTACAAAATAACCAGAGTTGTGAATGCCTGGTAAAATCTGTATATGCCACTAAGAGTAACTTAAGAGGTTTGTACAGCTGGAACCAAATGGAGGGGAACAATCACTGACAGCTATAATTTTAGCATAAATTGGGTTAAAGAAATAGTTTTTCTTTTTCGAAAATAATGTGCTCTCCGAAAATTGGTTATGGAATGCTCAGATGCTTTCAAGTTTTGTTAAAATAATTATACACACAGTAAAAGATAAGTAATTACAGAATACATCCAGTCTACTGTTTTGCTTTAGGCAGTATTATATGAAGACTGATGAGCATAATACTTAGGGTGAGTACACTGAAAGTTTAGAAAAAAAGAATGTAGAATTTTTTTTTCAATTAGTGTATTCTTCACTGATGAATGATAGTCTCCGTCTTTTTTCCTTGCAAATATTACTGTGAGGAGAAAATTCAGGGTTTGTCCCTGTCACTTCTTCAGTGTAGCTACCACATCATGGAATTAGACAATGCTTTCTTCTATCAGAATATTAGTAGCCAAGTGTTATGAGTTGGGGAAAAGAGAACTTGAAATAAATTGGTAAGAGTTAGAGTTGTATCTCAGGAGTTTTGAGTAATGTAATATTCACCTGGGACATAAGGCCTTGAGATGAGCTACTACATTTCTAGTATTAAATTAATACAAGAATACACCCCAGTTCATATATATTATAATCATAAGACACAAGTCATTCTTTTCATACTGACTTATATCCTTAAACTGACCCTGACTAGTTAATGTGCTGGGAGATTAATTTCATTTTTAGGTACAGGATGCTCTCAGGCTTAATGTCCCTTATTTGAAATCCTTCAGTTCTAGTTTTGAGAATAAAAGAGAGCCAGGGAAAGAGAAGGAGCAGGAGGAGAGAGGGAGGGAGAGAAGCAAAAGAATAAAATTGATTGGGTAGGTATGTACATTTATCCAGGTCTTTGTGCATAGTCTTTAGAATGTATATCATATCATTATGTATAGACAAATAGCAGGACACTGAGAAGTAGTAGAAAGAGTTTCACTCTAAGTAATGGCTTTAGAAGGAAACACTCATTTTTTAGTATTTTCTTAATTGATTACCTATGTAATATATAACAGAAATTCTATTCTCTAACTGCTCTGTCCGTCATATATCCAAATCCTGGGTCTCTTTTCCTTTGTGCCAAAACAAAGTCTTCTATTCAACTATGCATACTCTGTGGGTACTGCTTCAACTATCCTTTTGGATGGTTGCCAACCAAAAATCAGTTCAGTGCATTAAACCAGAAGTAAATATAAGCTTGTCTTCTCCAAGGGTTTTCTCAGTCCTTCAACAGTCCTCATGGAGTACATTACATATAGTTGAAATGAAGAACTCTGAGAAGAAAGACCAAAACTGTACAAAATCCTCAATGTGTTTTTCTGGGGATTTTCAAGAATAGGTATTTCTGCAGAAAGATGGCCTTATATAGCACTGAATACGATATTGTCTCTGAGTAAATCTACACATAGTATAATCACACAAATTAGTTGATTGGTTTCTACAATAATTTTCTGGGATATTGTCTTTATTATTTTATAAGTCCTCAAGCTTAATTAACTTTGCTAAGGCTGTAAAGATACCCATGAGAAAGAACAGAACTTAATCACAGGTGCATGTTTTATCTTTAAAGATTTATTTTTATGTATGTCTCTGTCTGTCTCTCTATGTATGTCTCTGTCTCTCTCTCCCTCTCCCTCTCTCTCCTCTCTCTCTCTCTCTCTCTCTCTCTCTCTCTCTCTCTCTCTCTCTCTCTCTCTTTCTGTATATGTGTATGTTTGGGTGTGTACACACACACACACACTTGGATGCAAATACCTGAAGGTAGAAGAAGGCATTGAATCCTCTAGAACTGAAGTTATTAGTTGTCAGACATGGGTGCTAGAAACTAAATTCAGGTTCTTTGAAAGAGCATTAAGTGTTCTTAACAATTGAGCCATCCCTCTAGCATCCTCAGTCTGTTCTTAACTGCTTTTTTAGAATTTCAATTGTCAACAGTATTATCAGTTCATTTACTAACATGAAATTATCAACACAACTTATCCTTTTTACATCTTTATCATTTCATACTGTGCTCTCATGCCAGTGACGCCCAGCCTTTTATCCAAGGATCATCTACTTCTCCATGAAACTATTACCAATTAACTCATGAATTTTTAAATCAATTAACTCAAGAACTTGTACTTGAAAATCAAGCATTTAAATATCACTCAAATTTTGTCAAAAGTAAACAGAAAATGAGGTACAAACTGGTATCTTAGCATAATTTTCCTTTAGACTGCCTTATCCTTTGACCACTCACCTTATACCCATGGCCTTATCTGATTTATCTTTCTCTTAGAAATTATTATTAATCTATTAAGATGAGGATAATAAATTATAATTCTTTAAACAATGTGAAAATGGAATGAAAGAAAATTAGAATTGTTTGGCCTTGTCTCTATCATATGAAACACCAAAGAAATCACAGGCATTTGTAGGAAACAGACATGAAAGTGTTAAGGAGAATAAGCAAATGGAAAGACAGTGTTTTAAATCCTCTCAGCCTTCACAGTGGTTCTCATTGGCTTTAGACATGCCTGTGTTTCCACTACTCTCCATGAACATCTGCGCTTTGATTACATAAACATTCTTGTTTCCCAGATTAGTCTATCCATAAAAACATCTGTGAAAAGATGAGGTATGTGTGCAAGTTTAATATCTATAAAGAGAGGTCAAAAACCACTTCTGCACACATACTGCTTGCAAGTACTCCTGTCTTCAAGTCAAGCTTAATGCTGCCTTTATGTGTATGATGAATGAAAGATTCAGAGGTATTTAGTGAATTAGCTATTAACTACATTTAATAGACACATGAGTGGAGCATATTGTTGGTACTAATCATAAACTTAAAGATATTTCCAAATGATGCTTTGTTAAGTTACCTAGTACATACTTACTACAGCAAATATAGACATGTGGCCTAAAGAAAACATTTCTATAACACTACTAGATGCTTTTCGAAGTAACATTTTTCAATTGTACCTTTTGCCATAGGAGATATGGGGGAAAAAACTGTGCTTCAGTCTCTAGTGTGGAATCTTTCCTGTTATGCTAAAGAACGCATTGAAAATGCTTTGTGTCATCTGGTAATGATCTAAACTTAATGTGTATAGTAAAAGGACAGAATGGGAAAACCAGTTCACACACAAGAGATGAAAGCTCAGTCATTTTGGCCAACTCTAGTACCCAAAGTGAGGTTTTTTTTTTTTTTTCTATTTTTGAGACTATCGGTATTTTTAAGTTCTTATTTTTCTAATGTGAGTTTAAAAACAATACAGATATCAGAAGTCATAGACGACTCTATGTAGAAAGATTGTGAAGTGACCTTGCCCATCATTCTTCCATAACGAGTGAATAAATTTATCCAACAAAGTGAGAGTTTAGGAGCATAGGATTTAGAAGCCATCGCAAAAATTCCTATGAAAATGTGTTGCTCTTCCATATGGTAAATCTTTTGATACTTTGTACTTTAGGACTACCTTAAAGAATTTTGTGGGAGAGACCTAGCCTTGTTGATGTGCCTGAGACACCCTCCTTTTATTGGATACCATCTATTTGCTTCCAGGAGAAGGACAATGTTTCTGTATAATTTTATATTCGATATATATTAAAAGAATTGTTGAATATACTAAAGATTCTCAATTAAAGATTTTTTTTCCAGATTCAGCTCTACATGTCATAGAGAGCTTATATGTTCCAGTTGTCTACTTCACTTAAGAATGAAAAGTAAAGGTCAACACAGTTTGTATGTTTTTTTACATTTTAGTACTCCTGGCCCTGCACTATATATTTAGTATTAGCATTTTGAAAATATTTTTAGTATGTAAAACATATTTAAGATGACTTTGCAAAGACAATATGGTGGTATATGATACATATTCACTGTGAAAACACAAGGTGAGCGTCATGGCAAGTATTTCAGTGCATTTGAGGAGAAATACTGAGATATTCAAAATGATCTGTCTCCACTGAAAAGTCAAATTGGGAAAGGGTCTAAGTGTTTTATAGGGTCCCTTTGTGAATTCACATTAATAGACTTTCTTGTGCCTTTAGTCCATCACAAGAACCTACTCCAAGTATTCTACACCTCAAATCAGGGCAAAAACACTCAGGGCAAAAACTAAAATATTGGCTAACTGTGGATAAATGTTTGCTTACCTTAATTCTAGTTGTGCTTCTGAATGCAAAAAGCTAGCTTCCCTAGGAACACTAAATTTTGGAGTTCGCATGATATATATGGTGTAGACACCATATCAGACCAGTTATCTAAGGTACTCACCTTTCAGGACACGTATTAAATACTGTGTAATTATTAAGGCAAGTAAATCAAATGGTTGCTTATTTAACTATTGGACAATAAACATCTAATTAAGCTGAGAAGAAAAAAATGAAAGCTTGGTCTATTTGTAATAAGAAATCTATTGTCTTCTTATATTCTCACAACTGTCCAATCTTTCTATCTTCCTCTAGGGCAAAAAAAGTTTCATGTAGTATGCATACTATATTTGTAAATGTGCATACTACACACACACACAAATAGATCATTTTATCTGATCATAATAGAACCAAACTCATAGTCAATGACATATAAATAGTAAAAATCTACAAATATATTAAAACTAAACAACATAAATAATTCTAAGTTCATACATATACACACATGCATATGTATATATGGCTAAATATCTGCCTTCAGTTTTTGACATATGGATATCAAAATCTTCCACCACAATTTGCTGAAAAGGTCTCCTTCCTTTGTCACATAGTTTTTACATTTATATTGAAAATTAATTTAAAACATTATTTGTTGGAAATCTGTATGTATTATATTCCAGTGGAATATCTATCATTATGTTTTTTATTGTTATTGCTTTAAATATGTCTATCTGTCTTCTCTTTCTCTCTCTCTCTCTCTCTCTCTCTCTCTCTCTCTCTGTGTGTGTGTGTGTGTGTGTCTTTATTTCTTTTAGTTCTTACTCCTGTAACTCTTTTCTGTGTTCTTGTGGGTTGCTTACAATTTTTTAAAACATTATTTATACTATTTAGGGTTTTTAATCTATTATTTAACTTTTATAACCATTTTGTTGTGTAGTGTAATGTAGTCTTATGAATTACCAACTTTTGTAACATGTTAAAAAATTGAGTGAACTAAACAAGTCTCACCTTAAGTTAGGGCACTTTTATTCTCCTACTTATAAGTTTCATTGCATTTCATGTCAAACAGGATTATATTACTCTTCTGTTCCATCATCAAGTGTTCTTTGTAAGACTCATAAATATATCCTATTGTACATGCACTCATAGTTGCATTTTCTGCTATTTTTGTCTTCTAATGTTCCAAGTAATTTACCCTTTACCAATATTCAAGGTTAGTTTTACTGATTTCATTTTCTTTTTTTATTTATTTATTTACATTTTGAATGTTATCCTCTTTTCCAGATTCCCCTCTGCAAACCCCCTATTACTGAATTCATTTTCATTCCCTAAGAATAGTATTTTTAAAGAAGAGTATTATAAAATGTTTCTAATTATTATTTTTTATTTTTGAATTGTTATTTCAACAATTCTTTTCTACTAGAAATCAGGTGCTACAAATATCACTGCCTTTGTTGTTACCCCATAAGTCTTTGAGATGTTTTCATTAATACTTGGTGTATTTTCTTTCTGCTGTTTAGATTGTATGCAATCTACTATTTATCCTCAAGATTATAGGTTCTCAATAGTTCTCATCATGGCTCTACTATTATACACATAAAGTTTATACAACTCATATCTTTCAGCTGTATAGTTTCAATATTAATAACTTGATCTTTATATTTTATTATCTTATTCTTTTCATGAAAATTTTAATTAATTTTAAAATATTATATCTGACTTAAAATTCCTCTTACATAGCTATACATACATAGCTATAGTTTGTAATATTAATATTTATGTTAGTTTTTTAAATTTTCTTATGGAAGTTGAAATTTTTTTAGTCCTTAGTGTGATAGGTATTTTTTTTTTTATTTCCTATACATTTCATCTGTTATATAGTAGTAGCAGCTAGGCCTGTTTAACTATTTCACCTTGGCAGTAATTTAGTTACTAATATCTAATATTTGAGGCCTGGTACCTCTTTTAAGTCATAATTCCCAATATATATTTAGTTTCTGAACTGTTGATGGAATTGCTTTCATCTGCACAGTTTTTCTGGTTCTGATTAAATGAAAGCATATGTGTACAAATAAAAAACTTGTAAACAAATATTTACAGCAGCATGATTCATTAAAGCCATTATAGCCAAGTGTGAAATTATCAATTTGTTCATCATTTGATAGGTAGAAATAGAAAACATACTTCAATTTTACAAAATGCATACATTACTCACTAGTAAAAAAGGAATCACTAATGGAGGAATGGTTAGACACTAAAACATCTGATTATATTGTGAACACCATTATGTAACTATTTCCTTGATCAATTTTACTATCCTTTGATAATTGAACAAGAAACCCTTGACTATTCGCAGATTTCATATGTACTTTTTGGACATGTTTATGAACTTGATCAGCCCATTGGCTTTCCAAAG
>NC_045030.1:131690680-131700895 GCF_008632895.1 Mastomys coucha
CATTGTTAATCCATTTTGAAATACTACCATAATTATAAAGTAAAGCAATTCATACTGATTTTTTCTCCCTTATTTTGTTGAATAAAACTTCATCTGGTCAAAGAAATTATGGGCCTGGGAATGGAACTTTTTATACAAGCCAGATAATGATGGTTCTCTGGAGATATGGCTTTTGGATTACTCTCAGTCCATCTGTTTCTTTTACTGGCTTCTAGACTATGAGTCTTGAAGCTACCATAGTTGTATGAAGATTGCTTTTAGGCTGCTGTGGAGGTGGGAGTTCAGCCAAGTTAAAGCAGAACAAGGTTATTGTCTTTATTGCCAGCCACATTTCTGAAATAATCACTCATTAGATTATTACAAGCTGAAATTAATTTCTACATACATTTCAAGTAAAAAAAAGTTAGATTTAACAGTTTTTATTTTCTAGTGTTCTCTTTTTTTGTGTAGGTGTAAATTTTGAAGGAACTTATTCCACCATCAAAAAGTGTTCCCCTTAGATAAATTCTCTTAATTTGTTCAATAGAGAGTCAATATATGGGTATTTGTCTGTATACACCTATATATTAATCTCTTACATATGTGAGTACATTTTTCCTCCCATTAGTCTACTCAGACTATCTTCTATATAAGCATTGGTTTTTGAATATTTATTTTAAAAATCATATAATTTTCACACAATCTTTGTAGTTTTCTTAGACTATCTATCTTTTTTCCATTTGTATTGTTATGCATGTATCTAGTTTAACTTTGAGGAGCCATTTTTTTTTAGCTTAGGATATGAGTATAAGACAGATCACAATAACAGTATTTCTTTAAGACACTAAAGAACTACCTGTAATAATGCATTAATCTACACACACATGCACACACACACTTAATTGTGTGAATATTTGCAAACGTGTATGTGAATGAGTATATTAAAATAAACTTTATGAGTATTCCATGTTTTTGCCCTAAATTAGAAATTGATAGAACTCTTTCTAAACCTAAGGAAACTTATGTGAAGTGAGAACAGGAAGAACGTACAATGCAGAAGTTAAAGAGGAATACTATGAAACACTGTCTTTCTGGACTAGACATGGCCCTGTGCTCATGTATTACTTTGAAAAGTTTGCACAAGATTGAGCCCCTCATATTCTGCCATAGATAAAATAGGGATTCACAAAGCCCCATCTTCTCTTGATGAGCTATAGTTAATTAAGGACTGACAGGGGGCATAAGATTAACCTAGGCCTTCCTCAGATATGTTACATTTTTGTTGCTTGGTCTGAGGGTCTCCTAACAGTGGGAGCAGGGGATGTTTCTGACTCTGTCCCCTGCTTCTGGGACCCTTTTTCCCTACTGGGTTGCTTTGACTTGTATAACCTCAATAGGAGAGGTGACGCCTAGTCTTACTACAACTCCATATGCCATGGATGGTTGATACCCATCCGAGGCCAAGCTGGTCCTTTTCTGAAGAGAAACAGAGGAGTGGATGGAGTGGGGAGGGGAGTGTATAGACTGAGAAGACAAGGTGTGTGGGGGTGGGGGAAGGCTGACTGAGGTTGGGATGTAAAATACAATAAATTTAAAGCAAAACAGGACTGCTAGGAAAGGAGACACACTTTTATTTTCTCCAGGAGAATAGCTGGTATAAGTTGCCTATGTTCCTCTAACTAACCTACAAGAAATTCTAATTAAACTCATTTTGTCACCATAGAATTACTAAAGTAGAAAGGGTTCTAGTTCAGGAGAGGAAGGGGATCAATCAGTGAGTGAGGGAGAGAGAACTAGAGAGGAAAATCGGAGGTGAATGTGATTTAAAACATTATATCCACGTATGAAAATGGCACCATGAAACCCATTATACATAATTAATATATGCTAATAAATTTTTTAGGCAGCAGGAGGGAAAAACAGCTTTATTATCAAAGTCTTTTAAATTCCCTTTTCTAATTTGAATTTCTAACCTATCTGAGATCATGGTACAAACCAAGCATACAAATCACAAATATATGAAAAAGGAAATGCATGCTCATTAAATTGTTACAGAAAAACCTTGTTAGCAAGAGTATATCCAAAATGTCCTTTTTTATTCATAATAAATAGGCAAGCAGGTGAGCCTGGTCTGTATAAGTAGCATGGTTAAAGAAAGGCAAGGCAGAGTAGAAAAGGGAAACCAACTGTGATCTATAGTCTTACCACATGCACATATATAACACAGAGTCTGTATAGGATGAATCCATATCTCTTTCAGCCCTCCCTCATTTCCCTCTTTCTCACACACATTGCTATTTCTTATTCCCCTTCCTCTCTAACATCTCTCTTTGCTCTTTCTCTCTTTCCTTCCAGTCTCATGCAAACAACTTTTTATATTATTTCTCTCTTATATGGAGAATTACTCACGCAAGCACATAAATAACGGCATATTGTGCCTCTGGGAATTTTTCCAAGTACTGGGGTTTAGAAATCTAGATATGAACTCATTGTAACCTTTCCTTTTCTTTCACTCTGAAAGCAAATGGTAGATAAATTATTATAATATTATAACAGTAAACATACCAAATATCTGATGATGTTTGCTTATCAATAGGTAAGAAGTGTTCTTATTTCTTCTCACTTTTCTGTGTAATCTCTCCATGTAAAGCACTTTGGGCTGAGTAGATCATGAACTTTTACAGAGATGTGCAGCTAAAACTCATTCTCTGTATAACCAATCCAGACAGCACACAGGCATGTACTCATTTACCCAGAAAAAAAAAACTTATATAAGTTTATAAAGAAGGGAAAGGTCATAAAGTAAATTTAATAAAATTAAACATTTTCCTTTCTTCTTAAAACAAAATCTTTAAAGGAACATAAATACTAACAATGGAAATAGGCTTGTGCCTGTCCTTCATTGTGTATTTCTGACAAGTGAAAGGTGAATTTATTATGGTGTTTTAAAGTGAAAAGAGGTGGAGATTATTAAATGACATAACTCATAGAATGTGTCAGTTTCTGTGTCTACCATTTAGTAAGTACTAAGCCATTATTACTGGTTGCTTTGATATTCAAGGGTAGTTATGATATCCCCAAGTCCTGAAGATAAAATTCATCTGTCATCGGTAGAGCATTTCAGCTTGTCTGTGCATGGTGAGGATTAGGTGCTGGAGCAAGAAGTAGCTAGGCCTAATGGTTTTATTATGTGGATATTTTCCTTTAGTTGTTTGTTTGTTTGTTTGTTTGTTTGTTTGTTTTAATCATCAAACTAACTTGGGTTTGAAATGATATTTAACTGAACGTCACCACAAATGACTTGAATGGCTTAACTCATCTCCACCATATTAGGCACTAAAAGAAATCTGAATAAAAATACCTAACACATCTTCATAAATTGAACTGAGTCTGTTTTGCTTGTCCACTTGAAGGCTCAAGCTGTCTGAAGGGTAAGTGTGTAGTTTCTTTAAACCCATATTTCTGAAAAACCACTGAACACTGAGAAGTACTTCCTAATATTTTAGCAAACAATTGTGAACTGTTATTAATCCTCTTAATAGAAATATGGTGAGAAATAATAGCAAAATACAGGTTAATAGCAAGAAAAGAGGAAAGAAGGAATGGCAGCCAAAAGATATGTAAATTTTTAAGGCAATACATAGAATGATGAAATAACACCTAGGTATATGTGGATTGTGTATATATACATACACACACACATACACACACACACACACACACACACACACACACACACATATATATATACACATACATATATATGTATATATATGTATATATATATATATATGAGTGTCTTAATTACTTTTTTATTGCTGTGAAAACACACCATGACTTAGGAAGGCAGCTTATAAAAGAAAGTTTATTGGGGCTTGCTTCCAGTTTCAGTGAGTTAGTCCATTACCATCATGGTGGGGAGCACGGCAGCAGGCAGACAGACAGGCATGATGCTGAATCAGTAACTGAGGACTTATAGGTTGAGACAACAACTATGAAGCAGAGAGAAAGCCAACTGGGAATGGTATGGGCCTTTGAAACCTCAAGTCCTACTCCCAATGACATAGTATCTCTAGTAAGGCCATACCTCCTAATACTTTGCAAAAAGTTCTACCAATTAGGGTCCAAACATTCAAATATATGAGCCTATGGGGACCATTTTCATTCAAACCACCACAATGAGTATATATAGGAGTGAGTCAGAATATCCATATGTGTGTCTGTATAATTTATAAGGTATTCATCTTTAGAAAAGAAGCACTCTGTATCTTATTAGAGCTGTTACTCTTTTGGTTCCCAATTAAACAGGACACTGGAAAGCATCCTCCTTAATTTATACTTCTGGCTTTTCCCTCCAAGCTAAGTGTCCCTCATGCAGGTCTTCCAAACTGCATCATTAATTCCTTCCTGTGGATAGACTCCAAATTTAAATGATCTCATTACTTGGTTACTTAGTGCTATCAAAATTTGGTTCATTAAGAAACTATGTATGGCCTTATTTTCCAATAATCCAAGTACAGTGAACATCTGGATGGAGATTAATATCTCACTTGAGGTTATGTAATATTTTCTTTATTTCATTCCAATTGCAATCCCCTTTCCTAATTTTTCAAAATGACACCAAAGCCCATTTCATGAAATTGCAGTGTAATCTGACAGTGATAAATCACTGTTTGAGAGAGAGAATTTGCTGAAGCTATGGATTTGCATTCCTCATGTCATTTTAGTTAAGATGAGAAATGCTTGGAATTTATACATAACCAGCATTGTGTTTGGGTCATATTTATTACAGAAGACTCCTGAAATAGCTGCTGGTTTTAATTACACAATTGTGCTCAGAGGGGAAGAAATATCTTCTTGTCCTCAGCTTTTGCTATCAGTTTAGGAGTTTTAAGGACTAGTTTGTTAAAATAGTGATTGAAAAATTTTAAGTTGAGAATGATTGTTCTCAGAGAATAAAAAAAAAAAAATCAATACATTTCCATAGTGCCTGGCAGTTCATCAAAGCACAGTCTCTGAGAACAGCAGCCCAGTTTCTTTAACATCAGCATTTTCCCTTTTTCACCAGTATAGTTTTACAGGCCTAGATCCAAACTAAGAGGTTAAATTCTTCTTTCCAAGCACACAGGACCTTCTTCCCAAATCAGGCTACACTACTTACCCTTTATTCAGCTCTCTAGAACTTTCTCCTGACCAGCTATACCTGTCATTATAACCCCCATTTTCTTTTCTGACAGACTGAAGTTTCTCCCCCATGACCCATAACCATCACACTAAAATCACCAAGAATCTTCATTTTATGAAGTGAGGTCCTCTGCTGTAATGATAAATAAGTGTTGTGCTAAGTTAATGAGTTTGGCAAAATGGAAAGAATCATTCATGACTCTTTGTGAACCTTGTGTGTAGTAGTTGACTTTGTGCATTTTTTTTCATCAGTACTGCATCAGGCCACAAGGGTTTTTGATGCAATGCACTTTAAGGGATAGCAGAGAGGGTTAGATAAAGGATGCAGGTGGTGTGAGTTCACTTCCTAAATCTATAAGCAAGCTTGTATTATTCTGGAGACATGAATTCACTGACAAAATAATCTTCCCAGGATTAAGAGAGGTTAAAGTTATTGTTGTAATTCTCACTGGTTGGCAATCAAGTATTTGACTTTCAGTGAAAACATTTCTTCTTTGTGTCCCAGTCTATATAAAACTGAACTATTGGAATATATACTTGAAAATTTTTATTTCATGTACTTCTAAACATACATATAATGTTATATACATATACCTTTATCTTAACTGTACTTTAATATTCATCAGTCTACCTTACTCCTTAGGCTTGTCTCTGGTGAACTGACATTCTACTCTTTTTCAAAAGAATTACAATTTGTTGTTTCTTTGTTTGTTTGTTTCTCTCTGTCTTTATTTCTTGTGTGAGAGAGAAAGAGATAATGTTAGACATAGAGAGAAGGGACTCTTGGCAGTCGATAGGGTACTTGTTTGCTACTGTGTATGTATGGGGATCAGAGGACAAATTTTCCATGTTGGTACCTGCCAATGTGCAGTTCCTCCACACTAGCTGGTCTGATTCTACTGTCTTCACAGCCAATTCTGCCATATTGCCTTGAGAATACAAGACATTTTGTGGTTCTGAGGATACAAATCATGTCCTGAAGTTTGCAGGCAAGTGATCATACCTGCTGAGCCACATCCCAAACATGACTCTTTCATTCTTCTATAAAATCAGTCTTTTCTGTCTACATAATCTACTAGGGAGATTATACAGTACTGAATTCTCTCTGGCTTTTTTCACTTAAAATAATTTCTGGTTCTATCTATGCTATTGCAAATGATGAGATTTGACAGCTGCATAATATTTCGTTGTACATATGATGTAGCACATTTCTTTATTCGTGCATCAGTGTATGGATACTTAAGTCATTTGTATATCTTGGCTGTTGTGAATACTGTTGTGATGAGCAAGGGAGTGTAGAAGTATCTCAAATGATATATTTTCCTTTTGGCTACATGCCTAGTTGTAGAATTGGTGGGTCATCGGCTAACTTGACTTTTAATTTTTGATAAAATTACATCCAGCTTTTCACGACTGTACTAGTTTATATTTCTACCAATGTTGTATAAGGGCTTCCTTTTCTATACATTGTCACAATCTGTTGTTACTTTTGGTGTTTCTCACAATAGGCATTCTTACTGGGTTAATCTTTATAATCATTAATATCTTTAATTTACTTATTCCTGTTGGCAATCTGTACATACTATGAAATATCTGGTTTCGATTTATTTCTCATTTATTAGATCAGGTTAGTTGGTGGTAGTGGTAGTTGTGGTAGTGGTCCAGTTTTATTGTTGTATTTTATTTGATAATTTCAGTACAGGCATTTAAGTTTTTCATGATGAATTGCTTTTGGAAAAACACATCTAATTCTAGGCATGCAAATGTTCAGTTTTATTTGCCTCATTTGTTGAAAATGTTATCATTTCTCTAATGTACATTCTTTGTACCTTTGTTAAACATCAATGTGTAGTTTATTACCTTTCTATTCAGGTTTATTCATCTATGTATCTGATTTTATGCCAATACTGTGATATTTTGATTATTGTTGCTTTGTAATACATTTTAAATTCAGAATGTAGAGTACTTCTTGTTTTATTCATTCAGAATGCTTTTGGCTTTTGTGGCTAATTTTGATTTAATTTAAAGTATAGAATATTATTTTTCCTGTTCTATGAAGGGTGCAATGGCATATCAATATAGATTACATTTAACATGTAAATTACTTTGGACTACATGGAACTTTTAACAATAGTGTTTCTTTTAGTATATGAAATATGAACTCATGGAGTTTTCATATTTTAAAATGCTTATTAAATGTTTTTTTCATAGAATATTTTAATCAAATTATTTCCCTTACCTCAGCTATTCACAGATACAATCACCATACCCATACCCAACCAAATTCCTGCTATTTTTTAGCTAAAAGAAGAAAGGAAATACTACCAAAACAAAACAAAACTTGAAATAGAAACAGATTAAAAATAATTAATAAGAAAATATATCCAAGAAAACAAAATAAAAAGCACACACAGAAAGTAAAGTCCATTGTGTGTGTTAGCCAACTACTCCAAGGCATAGTGGTTTTTTTTTTAACATGGGTTTGGGCATTGTGTCCACTTCCCCTTCTTAGCTGTGGGATTTTGCCTGGTTTAAAAGGTGCAGGTCTTAGGCATGTTGTCATAGCTTCTGTAGGTTCATATATGCATCAGTCTTCTTGTGTTTAGAAGACACTGTTTTTTTTTTTCAAGTTATCCACACCTTTGGCTCTTACATTTTGTTCTATCTCCTCTTCTACACAGTTCCCTGAGCCCTGAGTAGTGGTGGTTCATAAAGACATCTCATTTAGGGTTAAATGCTTCAAAGTCTCTCTCACATAGTTCGGTTGTGGATCTCTTTCTCTCATGGAGTCATCTCATTGCTATGTTCCAAAAGTAGTAGGTTTTCCTTAGGTACATGACCTAGCTAGTCTTAGGTTCTTGGCCACTTTTAGCAGTGTCATATATTAGTTTCATGTCAGAGTGAGTTTAAAGTCCAATTGAAATGTCGTTGGTTACTCCCTTAACATGTGTGCCACTGTTTCACCAATATCTCTTGCAAGAAAGTATCTGTTTCAGATCAAAGAGCTCATAGCTAAATTAAGCTGATTATTATTTTTTCTACTTCAGTAGTTTGCATACTATCTTCCAGTATCATGTACAATAGTCAGTAGGGATAAAGTTTCTAGTTAGGCACCAGGTTGATTTTTCCACTTGTAATGACATAAATAAGTTGTGTCTATAGCAATAGGGCCTTACTATCAAGTTATGGAGAGTAACAAAGAAGCCTTGGAAATAACCTGTGCTGTTTTGGAAGAGGTTGTGCTTGTTCCATAACTCAACAAGATGTAACCCATTCCTGGTACTGGAAGTTTTACTTGGTAGCATTACATGTCTAATTAGGCCATTGTCTTCTCCATTATATGGTAACTTGATTTATATTCCTTCTATATATGATTATATTTTTGGAAGTCTCTACAATAGTAAGTTTTTATAACTTTGTTCTAATGGCCATTAGTGCTAGTTTTCCTTCTCCACATTCCCTCATTTACTTTTCTATTCCATCCTCCTCGCCCTTTAATCCTCATATTATAGTTTATAATATTAGATGTTATTTTCCCTTCTTTAGAAGATCCCTTCATCTATAGGATCCCTTATTAACTACCTATCCTCTGTGATTATTTAATTGAAACACATATATCTAAAATTTAAAAGCTAATATCTTCATGTAAGTGAAAGACATGAGATATTTTTCATTTTAAGCCAGAGTTACTTCACTCAGTATGATTGTTTTCAGCTCTATCCACTTAGCTGTAAATTTCATAACTTCATGCAGCAGTTACACAATTTCATTGCATCAACATGCTACATTTTCATTATCAATTAATTACTTGATGGGCATTTAAGATGTTTGCAATTTTTTGGACATTATAAATATAGGTATTATAAATAATATATAGAGTCCTTTGAGTATTTGCCAATAGTTGTTTAGATAGATTTTGTGGATTTCTGTGTTTTTGCCATTTGTTTTTGTTTTTAACCTTCAGTGTTGTAAACTTTTCTTTTTTTAATGGTGTTTCTTTCTCTTTTTTCATTCAGTTTTTTAAACTCCGTATTTTATTCCCCCCACCCACCCTTAGAGTATTCCACATCCCATACCTCCACCTGACCCCACCCATCTCCACTTGGAAGCCCCGACACCCCACCCCACCTGACCTCTAAATTCCCTGGGGCCTCCACTCACTTGAGGGTTAGGTGCATCATGTCTGAATGAACACAGACCCGGAAGTCCTATATTGTATGTGCGTTGGAGGCCTCATATCAGCTGGTGTATGCTGCCTGGTTGGTGGTCCAGTCTTTGAGAGATCTCGGGGGTCCAGATTAATTGAGACTGCTGGTCCTCCTGTAGGGTCACCCTCCTCCTCAGCTTCTTTCAGCTTTCCATAATTCAACAACAGGGTCAGCGCTTCTGTCCATTGGTTGGATGCAAATATTTACATCTGGCTCTTTCAGCTGCTTGTTGGTCTTTTGGAGGGCAGTCATGCTAGGTGCCTTTATGTGTTCGATCCATAGTCTCAGTACTATCACCAGTTTGGTGGAAGTTATACCCAGGGATTTTACTTATTTTTAGCTATTATAAATATGCTCATTTTATTTATGATCCAGAAAAATGGTATTGATTGTATACATTAATTTTTATCCTGCAACTTTGCTAAATTAAGTGATTAAAGTAAGTGTGTGTGTGTGTATAATATATAGAATGTTTGAGGTTTTTCTATATCTAACATTATACCCTCAGTAAACAATAATAACTTAACTTCTTTTTCTCCAACTTTGATGCTTATTATTGCTTTATCTTTAGTTATTGTACTTGCTAGAACTGCAAGCATGAGGATGATGAATAATAATAGTAAAAATAAAGATTCTTGTCTTATACCAAATGTTGGCCTAAAATACCTCATCTTATCTACATTAAATGTAATGTTGACTCCTTAGTTCACACAACCTTTATTTTACTAAAATTTGTCTTTTAATCATTTTATCTTTATGCTCTAACATGTAATAAGGACACGTGTGCCACCATGTTCATAGCAGCCTTATTTATAATAGCCAGAAACTGGAAACAACCCAGATG
>NC_045030.1:131700926-131707775 GCF_008632895.1 Mastomys coucha
AGAAAATATCTAAAAAAAAAAAAAAGAGAGAGAGCTATCAAGGAGTTGGGCAGTGGTGGCACACGCCTTTAATCCCAGCACTTGGGAGGCAGAAGCAGGCAGATTTCTGCGTTCGAGGCCAGCCTTGTCTACAGAGTGAGTTCCAGGGCAGCCAGGGTTATACAAAGAAAACCTCCTGTCTTGAAAAAAAAAAAGAGAGAGATCATGGAGTAAATATTACATCCAATACCATTTTGGTCATATGTAAAGATATCATGGGCCTAGAAAACACAAACACACATTCAAATACACATGTGTACGTTCATGTACCAGCATGGAAGATGTGCAAATCAAAAACACAGAATTTGGAATAATCTACCACTAAATTCTTCTAGTAAGTTTTAATTTTTAGATAGACTCTTAAATGTACAGGATACTGGCTATGCTAAGAAATTTTATCATAAGTAAAGTTCCAGTTTAATCTATAATTAATAAATGAACTATGTGTGACATTTTCTTTGTATCTGCCTGTCATCCCAGTTTACTTCTGTATACAGAAATGCATTTGGGATAGTTTTAGTTTATAGTCTTGGGCTTATTTTACTCATTATAGATTAAGCCTTCTTACCTTCTGCCCAAGAATATTTATAGTGTTTTGCCAAAGTGGTTTGCATACTTCTAAATTTGCTCTACATTCCTTGAATGTGTGGATGGAATAAGTTTCATTTGTTTATTTATAGTACCAAGCCTATAATAGAAACTCAGTCAATACCTTCTGGGAGAGATATATTTGAAAAGTTATATTGAGATAGGGCACCATTGCTCTAAAATATTTCCTGGAATTTTGTTAAGATCATAATGTGGGCCAATGGCATAGGATTGTGGTGATAATAAAAATCACATCAGCAGCTCCAAGTTCTTAAGTAATTTCTAGGTGACATACATAACATACATTAGTTTATTTAATTCTTAATATCAAGTTGTACTATAAATAGCATTATTTTCACTTACTGAAAAGGAAACAGAGGTAAAGATGGGTTACATCATTTTCATGACACTGTAGAGCTTGAGTTTTAACCTAAATCTAGCTTGAAGACCTAAAATTGCTGATGTTATTGGCTAATGACAAAAATGGAAGACATCTTGCTGTGAACTCACTTACCCTAACCTTAGAGTCTTAGCTTCTTGTTTTATCTAGAAAGAAGAAAACATACTATTTGCTTTTATTCCTTATTTCAATCCTAGAAGACATTGATTTTTTTCTCCTTGAAATGTACTCTCTTAATTTTTTCCAGAGAATATAAAATAAGCAGTTTTTAGAATATGAACGGATAAGATATATCCTCATTTGAGTTTATCAAGGCATAGAATGCATAATCATGGATCTGCACCTCAGATCTTATTTTAAAAACAGTTTACCGTTTATACATTTATTGATATATTTTCTTCTTCTATGACTTAAAGGCAGAATTGCCTTTTTTGTGTAAAGAAACTGAAATACATGCATAAATATGTTAATATAGAATCCAATTTAAAACATTGCAACAATTATATTCTGTACCTGTAGCAACATAAATGTCCATCCTGATAAGGACTACTACAAATACTCCTAAATTGACTGAATCTGAGTGGCCAAAAGAGGCCCACTATAGGTGTGTTGCCTATGTAAAGATATCAGCAGTTTTTGCATTTATTGTATTGCAACCCTGACAATGAAAGTGGTGTCAACAATTTGGAGTGGGAAAACTGACCTGTGTTTTCTGTGTAAGAGACCTTTTCTTTTTGTTGAAGGACAATGTGCTTCCTCACAAATACTTTATCTATACCACTCTAATTTTAAAGCTATGTGTGGCGCCTTTGTTAGCTGTCAATATCTCTTGTGGGGTTTTTTTCTTCCCTCTAGCTTTTCTTTTAAGGACATGAGATCCCTTGAGCATGCTCAGTAGGCATATTTTATCCCTGACATTATTGATGTTGCACATATATCTTTTTTAGAACATCCAAATTGACATATTCTAGGATTTGCAAGAAATAGTAGTGTCATCACTGAAAGCAAAAATTGATGGTCAATGTCACCTAGCCAAGCAGTGATTTTGTCTCCTGAATCAGAAATCAGAAGTGTGTAAACCTGCGGCCATGACTAAGGTCCTTAGGAAGTTAACCTTTGTAGAATTGGATCCTGTTACTTTTCAGACTGCCCAATTTCAAGTAATTTTGACCTATTATTCAGCTGATTTTCATTGTCAAGATATATTCAGTCAAAATATTTTTGGAAAAATACATGCTCTCAGCATAAATGAATAATGTATCGACTCAAGTTGATTGGAAATCACAAGTTAAAACTACTCTATCTTCTGAAGCTAATAATTCTTGGCACTGGTATTATGTTTCAGGGTGGCAAAACAGTCTGCTTGAGTGTTCTGATTGGTCACAGAATATTAATTGGCTACAGACATAGTGTTTAGGGCTCCAATTTATGGATGACAAGAATGATAGCTTTCATTTGTATGCAAAGACTCCAACTATCCTTTCAAGACAAATGATCAGATCCTGCTTTAGCCCTCACTCATTCTTTACTTTTTAATATGAAAAAAGACAAATAAGAGACCCATTCTCCATCACACTTTACAAAACTGCCTTGTAGCAGATGGAGTGCTTCAGCGATCTTGTTGCTTCTTTAATAGCACATATATTTACTATTCATTGGGTTATGGCATGTGTGAGCAGGTACCAGATGCAAACTTTTTTAATTAAAGTGTAGGAAATAGAGAATATTATATTTAATATTTTGAAACTTAGTTTTTTCTCTTGCCTTCTAATAGATGTTTGGGTTTTTTGTTGTTGTTTTTGGGCTTTTGTTTGTTTGTTTGTTTGTTTGTTTTTGTTTTTCGAGATAGGGTTTCTCTGTGTAGCCCTGGCTGTCCTGGAACTCACTCTGTAGACCAGCCTGGCCTCGAACTCAGAAATCCGCCTGCCTCTGCCTCCCAAGTGCTGGGACTAAAGGTGTGCACCACCACAGCCTGGCTACTAGATGGTTTTTATTAACCAAAGAGAATCAGAGGCTGAGTAGGACCTTAGTGAAATGTTCTGCTGACTTTCATGTCATTTACCTTGCCACTCAATTTATTCACAAACTGCTCAGGTATCCTGGTTTTATTTGAAGTCAAGAAGTAAGCATCAACATGAGGAAACACACATCATAGACCCTGAAAATATAGCACTATGGTTGAACCTAAGACAGTTTTCGAAGGCTAAATATTAAGGGTTTGCATGCCAGGAGATGGGATTTGGAATAGATCCTGAGGGCTCTGATCTGATTAATGAGTCAGTCCGTTGATGGATTCATGACAGCCTAGGAAAGTAGTAGAAAGAGAAAGTAAGGCCTCCTTAGAGGAAGTGGTTCATCTCAGACCCCCCTCTGTTAGTCCTCATTGCTGCTGAAATGCCACACAGTTAGCAGCTTTCTCCACGGTGGATGGCTTTCCTCTACTGTGCTTCTTTCTACCTTGCCATCAGCCTGGAAAAAAATGTGCTAGCTGACCATGGACTACAACCTCTGAAATCACAAACCAAAATAAATCATCCTTTCTTCAAATTATTTCTCTCCTGTGTATGTGTGTGTGTGTGTGTGTGTGAGAGATCACTGATGTAAGTACCTGACATAAGCTCCAAAGTCCAATATAACTCTCTGAGATTTAGTATTATAATTTAGTTCAAAACTCAGCTTGGAAAAAGTTAAAATGAACCTTTACTTCTGCTTTTCCCTCCTCTATTATTTGCATATAAACTTTCATCCCATGTGTATAAGAAGAGTATTTGCTTCAAAAACAAAGTTGGTCTTTTATTGAAGAAATTAACAAAAACATGAGATATGGGCCAATCAACAGTAAATTATGGGTTGGAGAAGAGGTTATGTGTTGCTAGCCCTTTCTGCTAAACTATTGAATACTGAGGGGGTTGAAAGGAGGAGTATATTACTTATGGTTTCCATTGCTGTAAAGAGACACCTGGACCAATGAAACTCTTATAAAGGGCAGCATTTATTCTGGGCTGGGTTACTGGTTCTGAGGTTCAGTCCATTATCATCATGACAGGAAGCATGGCAGCATCCAGGCTGACATAGCGCTGGAGGACCTGAGAGCTCCATATCCTGTTCTATAGGCAATTACAGAAAATTGGTTTCCAGCCAGCTAGGAGGAGGATCTCTCAAAGCCTATTCCCCATAGTGACACATTTTCTCCAACAAGACCACACCTCCTATGTGGGCCTGAATGCTGGAGGCTTTCCACGGAGATCTCTGGCCCGGTTTGGTGCAGGAGCCCTATCGAGGGGAATCAAGCCAGCACAGGTGGAGCCGTCTCTGCCATGTCTTCCAGGCCTCTCCGTTTCTCTGTGCTGTCCTGCACTGAGTCTGGTCTGGCTGGGTTGAAGAGAGACAGCAGACTTCTTCCCAAGTGTTACAGCTCTTAGAACAAAGGCTCAGAGAGTAGATCTTTCTCACCTTTTACTTCCCTGGATACGAAATACATATCTATCGTTTTGGGAGGTCATTCAGATTTTGGCAGCAGTTATCTCTCATTGGTTTGCGCTGAGAATCTTTATTTGCATGTAAGAGGGCTTGACCTATATTACACACTTCTCCTGCTGGGGCCATCGAAGTGGGTTGGGGCTGAAATCTGAGCCAAGGTCTCAGGAGCTACCACCAAACTCCTACCTGTCCCTTGTGAGCAAATTTGCTCTGCTCATTGGGTGCGCTGGGGTTCCAAGGTGGTAGCTCGGCTGGACCCAGGCTGCCAGAACAACCCTCTGCCCTACACTCCTAATAGTGCTATTCCATTGTGCCAAGCCTATTCAAACCACCACAAAGAGCTACCACTATTTTCTGTGTTGTAATCTCTTACCAACCTCTAGTACATTGTTATAAACCCATTGTCACATAGATGACCCTAGTTAAAATCCACAAGTTTCAAAGAAATCACCCCCCAAAAAATAAAGTGACAGTAACAACAACATTTATTAATGTGGTATGGGTAAATGCAATGAGGACAGGAAGATGGTGGAAATAGGAAGGGCACTGTGGTGTTTCATAATCAGAATGTACATCATATATGCATAAAATTGACAAACATCAAACTCAGTATTTTTTTTTAAAATAAAACATACTTAAACACTCATGCCTAGAGCATCAGCCAAAGCACATTGTGATAGGAAAAAAAATGAAAAGAAAACCCAAGCTTGACAAGGTCCCAAATTGCCTTTTTCATCAGAATTAGCTGAAGGAAGGCTTGTAAATGTATAGGTTTCTTCTCACTCTTCACCCATTGGATACTTTTTTTGTTAATAGGGAAATTGGAAATTCTCTTAACCATCGGGATAATTCTGGTAATCAGACAATAAATTATTTAATGATGCTAGCAGCTTTACCAAGCAGATTCAAAGAAGTATGATAGTAAACATGTGGTATACATTTATTTTTGGCTTCTTTTATAGCAAATATTCTTACTTTAAGGTCTTAAGCTGTATCGTTCTTAAAGTTTCACTGTCTTCAGCAAATAGCTTTCAAGGACATTGTTATCATCTGTATGAAAGTTGTGGAACCAAACATGACAAAAATATTATGTGGGAGAATTTTTTATGAGTCAAATCTGGAAGTAATGCTTATTCTATCTCCCATGTACATTGCTTTGGCTAGAACTCAGACATTTAGTCACACCTAACTGCAAGGGAAGTTGGCAAACGTGAAGGCTATGTGCTCAGAAAGAAAAAAGAACAGATTTTATTGAACAGATAGCCATCCTTTTCCTAGGAATTATTCAACAATGTTAGACTCAGTCAGATACATTTGACTTGCACAGATGCAGGGGGTCCTATATTTAGAGATCTACCACTTGCATTAATAATCTGTCATTATGGTCTTGAAATCCTTAATAATATTTTTTTGAGCAATAGGTCCTACATTTTAACTTTTCATTGATACTCACAAGCTATTTTGTTGATGCACTTTGGTTAAGAATGTAAAACAGAGTCAAAGAGGTACAGCACAGGGTGGGAATCTGTTTACACAGAGAGATCTGAACTTAAGCATTCTATATTGAACCCATGTTGACCATTAGAGCATTCAGTCTCAGGGTGCTATCCTGTTTTGCATTTTTTATCAGTGACTTACGTGACATGTAAATTGTACTTATCACTTTGTCAGATGGGAGGAAGTTGGGAGGGACATTTAATTCTTTAAAATACATCATTCTTATTCAAAAAGACCTCAGTAGTTTGGAATGATGGGTTGAAACTAACCAGATCACATTCAATATAAAAAAAAAATGCAAAACTTTTCATTCACGTCCAAAACTCCAACTGCAAAAGTACAGTCTTGGGATTTTATTTGGCTAAGAGCATGAGCAGAGTGGCTTGGTTGCCAAAAGTACTAATTCCCCTCTTAGTCCAGATCACAAAAACATAGGACCCAGAACAATAGGAGTATTGGTTCAATTGCACTTTAGATGACAACTTAAATTAGTATTCTGTTTATTTTGCCATTTTTAGGAGGCCTAATGACAGAGTGAATTGTGTCCATAAAAGGATGTCTAAAATGAAGAAAGGTTTTGGAAAATATGCCACCTAAAAGACAATGGACAATTGAAGGAACAGTAAATGTTCAATATAAATAGGAGATGGCAGACTTTTAAGTAAGACAAGAGGTAGAAAGAGACTGGGCTATTTCTCTACAAATATCTTAGACATTACTAAGATTTTATTCTATATTATTTTGGGCAACAATAAGAATAGGTCCAAGTGGTAAAGTGTACAAAATGATAAAATTAGCTGAATAAAGACAACTTTTATTTTATTTTTTTTAATTTTTTTTAAAGA
>NC_045030.1:131707785-131719043 GCF_008632895.1 Mastomys coucha
ATTATATAAGAACTTAATCATATTACTTCTATATAATTTCTTGATCTAAAAGAAAGTTGAGGCCTCTTTAGAAGGAACTCATGTATTAGGCAGGACAACTGCAGTCTTTTTAAGATTATCTACAACTAAATTACATGGACATGCTGTAAATTGGCTAAGATATTGTTCAGATTATACTTAACAGGAACTTTGGAGATATACTATCTAAATTCTTACGGTAGCCCTGTTTCTTAGTAGCTATTTCACCTTGGGCATATCACATACTTTCTCGATTTCAGTCCTGATTCAATCTTACAGATTTTAGTCTGTAAGATATAGATCCCTTATAAGTAGAATTTTTAGAAGCATTGAATGGATTAACAATTAAGACTTTAGAATAGTACCTGGCTCATAGTAATGGTATATTAAGTGTTATGCATTATTTTCCAGAAATATATTTTATTACATTTCACTTTCTTCAACAAATGTACCTTACATTACAATCAGGTCAATTTATAAGTAGCATAAAATAAGAGTAGTTTTGTGGGAATATTTTTTTAAAAAGTACTGAACAGGCAACTGAAAAGATTCCTATACATATTCTCAGAAGCCCCTAAGAATGGTGTACAGCAACTTTGTTTGTTCGATATATTGTTGAAAGTTGTGACATTAAGAGGATATTTTCAGGTTTATAACATATATTTAAGCATTTCTTTTCATATACATCCTAGGGCTTCTATAATTTCCTATTTTGTTTTCTTCTCATATTAATTGTACCACTACAGAGGAAAATTTTCATCCCCATCTTAAAGATGAGGACATAAAACAATAGGAATATTATCTGAAATGCACCAAGGTTTAGGCATAAAGTAGTACATGATTCAGGATTCCAATCCAGCTCTCTTCAATTTTATTCCAGGGTCAGAGACATCATCACGTAGAAAGTGAGCCACTTTTAAATTATCCAGTCTGAGGAAGACAGTATTTAAGCCGATGAAATGGCTTCTGTTATCCTGCCAATAATTTGCCTGTTTGCTTTTCAGCCAAATTGCTGACATCTTGCCAAAACTCCAGTCATCCGGCTGAATTTCCCTGTGATTTTTGCAAGACCCAGTGGTGGGATTGGGGGAGGGAGAAATTGCGCTAGCTCATCTATCTCCTTGTGCATTATTGTATATGTGCTTTAAGCTTAGAGAAAAAAGTCTATGTCCTTAGCAAGGCAGAAGCTGGCTATATTGAGCATTAAGCTAGACCTCTAGGCAGAGAGTATTGTAACATCTCATTGTATTGGAGACCTGAACTTTTTCAAGTTCAAGATATTTGTTTGAGTGATGCAGGTTCACTTTATCTTTTTCACATACTGATCTTCCCAACAGTATCCCACCATTCCATTTCAACATTCCTACTCACATACCTATTTCCCATCATTCATTCATTCTCAAATAATTAATTGGTTTTCATTCATAGGGGAAAAGACAACTGGATAGTCTCAGTACAATTTGTTATCATTTTTTAAAGCAAATCTATGAATTGGCTCTTTTCCTAGCATCTTATAAGCACAATATCATTTAATCTCCATAATTCTCCAAATTGGGTGCATTTCTCATTCTTAGTTTTACATTAAGGGAACACAGTCCCATCAGAGGTTAAGAAAATGATTCCGGTCAAAGAACAAGTGGCAGAGCATGTATTTAAACTCAAGTATTCTTTATCTGGAGAGTATACTTTCAACAGCAATGCTATAAAGTTTTGTGACCTAGATAGTGGGTGGCAGGTGTTTTTGAAAGTTGGGAGAGACTTTCCTTATAAAATCCTAACCTACAAGCTGCCATCTGCTCTGAATTAGGGTGCGATCAGCTAGACGCTGATGAATATCACAGACATTTCCAAGGTCTGGATAGACATAAAACAGGCTAGGGTGAGGAGATTTCTGCTGTCCTGGGAACTGAATTTCCCTTCTCAAGAACTAAGCAGTGCCATTGTCTTCTTTAAGACTGTGTGAGGGTAAATGGCTATGTGCTAGTAAGCTCCAGCTGTCAGGCTCATGTTAAAACACTGATGGACTAGATGTCCTTAGATGAAGATTCTAAAGGTCTGGTTTTCACTCAGATGTGTAACTAGCCTGTCAGGCTAAAAGCAAAACAGCACACACTAATTCACCTAATGCAACAACAACCACTTGCAGGATTTTCTCTGGTTTGTAAAAGCAAGCAACTTCCCCCACCCCCACCACACATACACCAAGAAGAGTTTCCTAAAAAGCCTTTTGTTCTCTCACAAATGACCTGATCACTTCTTGACTGCAGACATTCTCAGGGAAAGCTTATGTTAGCTGTTGAAACATCCATTGGCACCAGGTCAACTGGGCAGAAAGCCAGAGCAGCCTTGAACACCTGGGTTTCTGTCTATATACTGGACTATTCTACAGAGGAAGTGTTAGTCTCCAGACCAAGGGATGAAAAGGTCAGATGGCATGGGGTAGATGTACAGACCCTTAGGTAAATTCAGATTACATTTAGAAGTTACTTCATTTCATTCCTTAGAAGGAAGGCCGGTGGCAATGGCTTACCTGTCAAAGCATTATTAGCCTGACTTACAGGATTTCAGACACTGTTTACTAAAATAAGCAGCCACTTTTTCTGAACTTGGAGCCCAATTTCTTAACAAAGCTATGCCAGGGAATTACTAATGGCAGCTCAGAAGATGCCGTTCTTATCAAAAATCTGGAGCCATCTTCAAAATTGTATTTAGTGGGCAAGTTTATAAGATTAAATTCAAATAAGCAAGGCACCTGTTTTGCAAGCATTTCATCCTAGTTAGAAATGTTGTACATTTCCCTGTTTCAGCTCCTAAAAGCAATTCTTGCCCCGGGAGTTTTCCAGTTGGACTTAGTATGAAGACTACAGAGGAGAAAGTGCTTTGTAAGTTCAGTTTAGTGCCCCATGTTGATTTTTCTGCATCCACTAATCGAATCTTGAAATCACACAGCTTATATTTTCTCCTTGGAACTGTTGTAAGCAGACATAATTGGCTTCATTTGAAAATCAATTTCGACATCATAGATCATCAGCTTATATTTGATTAATTAAATTAGTGTTCATCAGCATTATGAAGACAGGGAACATGCTTTGGAACCTCCCAGAGAGCTTCTATCATGTGGGAAAAATTAATCAAGAATTCTAAGGGCTGGGTCTTGACTTCAGTAATGAAAATGATTTTCAGATATTTTAGTGTGATTGAGTTCAATTAAAACACTATTGCATATTCATCCTAGAGAGATTAGGAGCAAAGATTCTAGATTTAAGTTCAAACAAATGAGTTTCAATGACAGTTCTGCACATTTTTCTAGCTACGTGACTGTGTTGAAATTACCCAAGCTCTTTGAAAATTTTCTCTATCATAAGACAAGAGTAGAAGTAGTCCTTACTTCATATCAATATTATAAGACTCAAGGAAAAATAAGATTTCACAAAGTAGTTGTCAGTAAAGTGAGACTTAAATAGTGATCCTAACCATTAGAGTCTAGAAGTGAGTTCTTAGGTAAAAATTTTAACTCTCCACGTCTCACTTTCTTTATCCTTGAAATTTAAAAATATCTTTCAATTAATAGATTTGTTTAGGTTTTGTTTTGTTTAGTGATAAGGTCTCACCATATGACCTATACTGATTGAGAACTTGTGATCCTTCTGTGTCTGCCAACCAAGTGGATTTTGGTGTCACTGCTACCAGAGACTTTAGGGTAAAACAATTGATTCTGGCAGCTCCAACAAGATAAGCACAGCTACAAGTTCCCAATTCACCCATTAATGGGCTAAGTAGCAGTGAAAAGCACAGGAGATTTATTCACTGTGATAAGACTGATAAAAGGAAAAACGAGAATTGATAACTCCCATGTCTCGGATCTGGGGCATGGACAGAATGTTTAAGGTTCAGTAGAGGTTAAGAGGTATACATAAGGAAAATATCCTGGTCAAGATATGGTCCTGTCTACCATTGATCCACAATTTGCCTGGTCTCCAGGCTATCCTTCAAGGTGGTCTCTGAATCTTTCAGAAATTTAAAAAATACTTTCCTGAGAGATAAGGTTGCTCTCTGACTGGTATCAAACTTCAGGCTTCCTCTTCCAAAAGCAGGACATACTTACAGATACTTTAATTCTTTGGGGTACATTATTTCAGTAACCCAATAGCCAAAGGGATAGGTATGAATGTCCCTCTTTAGAGAATATCTCCCTTCCTGCCAGAATGGCTGCATCACCAAGCCTGACACCAATTTATAGGGTTTGATGATTATGCATTTGGCTTTCTCTCATGCAAACAAATTAGTCACTGACAGTTGTCAAAAATAAATTCGGAAATAGCTCACATGGAGAAGGCAAAAAGGAAAATGTTTGTTAATGACACCAGCTCATTTTCCACTTCAAATCCTGAACCAAATAACTCTTCATGTTAGAATGGTTCTACACTTAGGAAATTTTCTTCCTGGGTTCTAAATATGACATTTTGTTTAATGTGCACCAAGAGAACATTCTGTGAATCACATAATAATTTTTGTCATGAAACACTTGAATCTAAAGATAGTGTTTACTTAATACCAACACTTGTCTTGTCATCTTCATTAGGGACCATTAACACATCTAAAGAGCTAAACTGGCTTAAGTGGTATTCTCTTTTTCCCTGTTCTTTTGCACTATAAACCATTACATTGACAGGCTAGGAATGCCTAATGAGTTTTGGCAGCCATCAAGAAACTAGGCACTAAGCTGAAAAAAAAAAGTTTTAATATTAGCCTGAAAACAAAAGTATTAATAAGTGTCTTGATTGATTTTTATTTGAAACACAAACAGTATATCAACAAATTAATTTGGCTGAAATTAACCTTGTAAACAAAAATCTGTTTGAAAACTATATAAAACATACAATGCACATCTTACTGTGTGTCAGCCAAAACACAATCGTTTCTTTTCCTTACAGTCTACTTAGGCCTGTGGATATAGCTCAGTTGTTATAATGCTTATCTCATATGAATGAAGCCCTTGATAGACCGGTTGTGCGAGTATATACTTCTAACGTCAATACTCCAAATGTAAGGGCAGGAAGATGATATGTTTAAAGTTATCTTTGGCTTCCTACAGGGTCTAAAGCTAGCCTGGATTATATAATAACCAATCTCAAAAGCCAAAGGAGAAAAATTCTACTGATACTTAATTTGATTATTTCAGGCGGCATGGAGCTAGGCTAAAGAATGTCCCTTTTCAAAGAGACCACATTTTCGTCTGCTATGAATATGTTACATGGTGTTGAACATGGAAAATAAGGCTGAAAATAGTTGTTCAACATCTACCTACCTGATTGAAACAGGAAAATTAAGCTGGAAGATCTAGATGAGGCTAATGTAGTTGCTTACAAGAGTTAACAGGAGAAAATAAGTGTTAACTTTTCTCACAGTTTGCAGTTACAGTCCCTCATGGTGAATCAGCACTGTGGAAGAGGGGAGAGATGATTTCTTGTGCTCAGCTCAAGCTCTTTTTATTCAGCCCTGAAATCTGGTCCTTCAAAGGGTACCACCCAGTTTCAGGGTGAATCTTCCTAACTCAATTAACCTTATCAAGAGACTCCATCATAGACAAGTCCAGAGACTCATTTCCATCATGATTCTAAATCCCATCAAGTTTAAAATCAAGGTTATCTATAAAAGGGAGGAAGAGAAACTCACTATAAAAATGGTGAGGATTCAACTTGCCTTTGCTAGCATTGAGGATGAAAGACGAGCAAACCTAAAGAAATGTGGAGTGTAGAGGAATTCTAATACAGTCACATGGCTGCTCTGGCAAGGTATCATATTCAAAGATAGGATCCAGCTGGAATGCAGACACACTACACACCTTTAATCCCTCTGGCTACAATACAGACACACCTTTAGTACACACCTTTAATCCCAAACAATGACATCTAATTGAGGGGCAAACAAAGTGATGAATCAGAGAAAAACTTGACAGAATGAGTCAGAGATAGGATACACCCAAATTTCATGAGAACAGACAGGAAAGAGAGACTACTTTAAAAATATTGAGGGAGAGAGTCTGGAATTCATTTCATTATATTTCAGTTCATTTCATTTCAGTTCAGTTCAGATCAGTTCAGTTTGTGGAGTTCAGAGGCACTCTTTTCAAGGGGAACAATTCAGTCAGAAGCCAAGAGAAACCAATTTGAATCAGTCAACTTGGAGAGGAGTTTGAACAAGAGCAGTTGAGTTTACCTTGCTAGCCAGAGTTTAGAAAGAGCTAGAGTGATTTTATTCAGCAGCAACCCTTGGAGACAGAAACAGTCTAGGCCTAGGTTATCAGAGAGAGTCTGGAAACTAAAGTCTTCAAGATCCAGGCTTGCAGAAGATTAGATTGTACTGAAGCTAGAAGCTTCCAAGCCTAGGCTTCAATATAGTTAGATAGAAATGCTCTGGGTTCAGCCCAAGCCGTGTATTCAAAAAGCTTAGGTATGGCTCTCATCTCATCCCTTCCTCTAAGAAAATAAAATCAACACATTTACAGTGGTTACTGTATGTTATATAGAAAAGGAACAAAGCTCACTCCTAGGTGTAGTTTATATAGCCCAGCCTTACCTTTGTTTCAGTCTAGTGGGAACTATTGCAGAAAACTAGGACAGCATACACAATGCCATTAATTCCATAACATATATGGTGATGTTTTTTTTTAGACAGGGTGTCACTATATAGAAACAGTTTGCTTGAAACCCAGTACATATTTCAGAGTAGCTTCAAATAGAGGCCATTCTCTCTCAATTATAGTGCAATTACAAGTGTATTCTGCCACATCTGGCTCTAATAAGCTATATTTTAAAATTTAAAACAAAAGAACCAGTCTTAAATCTAAGAACAATGAATAATGGTGACAGTATAGTATAATGGTTACCAGCTTGAACTCAAGGGTAAACTAGATTTGTGCCCTAGAGCTATAGTATATTTACTAGCTCTATAACTTTGGACAAATAATTTAATCTCAGTGAGCATACTTTTTTCTTACTTTTCAAATATTGATAATCATAAAACTTGCTTATGATGTTGTAAGCATTTAATAAGAAAATGAATGTAAAAGATAACTAGTTTTTTAAATCTATGCTTAATGAAGGTAAGTCATTGTACAGTGATAAAAATATTGGACTTTTAAAATCTTGGATTTTAATTCTTTGAGGACTAATGTGCAACCTGATGCTGAACATATCCATTTCTTTTCTGAAATTCATTTCTTCATCTGTCAAAACTTTAATGGTTGGTCTAGTTCTCAAATTACATATCTTTGAGTGTCTTATATTCCTATGCATTATAATCTGAGTGAAATTCTAGAACTTCACAGATCAGCAACCATAAAAGAAAATGATAATCTTAATGCAAGGTATAAAATATCCCAACTCGAATGTTTAACCTTTCATATTTATTTTAATTCTAACTATATCTCAGATTCTATATACAAACAGAACATATACTATCTTATTAATTTCTTTAATAACAGCCATGGAATTTCTTTGACATCAGCAATATGAAAATCCTGGGAGTATTATTTTAGAGAAAGAAGGCACATATATTACCCAAGAAAGAAAAGGCAAAATCAGGAAAGAGTACATTGTGAAGGAAAAGGGTAGGGGGCTACCATCCCAACCTCTGTTTAAATTTCCTTTTCTCCCCAAGGTTGTTTTCTTTTCAAGTTTGAAGAAGTTGCTTTATGTCTAAGTAGATTTGTGCTGAATAAACAATCTTCTCTCCAGAGAAAGACCCTGTGTCAAATGGCATTGAGAAGAAATTGACCTACTTTTGTGCTAAATCTTTCCCCAAGCTTATGCATTGCTCAAAATCAAATATTAGTAGAAATAAATGTGGGATCTAGAGGAAAGGTCATCTCAGGGCAACTTCACAGCAGCCCTAACCATTCACTACCCTCAGGGCACATCTTCTGAGTTGCAAGGAAGGACACAGGCTCTGAGCCAGTTGCCAGGGAGCCTCTGAGCTGTACAGGGGCAATGTCTAGTAAATTGCATCTTACTTCTCCAGGAATGCATCATCACCCTGCTAAAGGGTTGTTCATTCATTAAAATGCGATAACCAACTCTGTGTTCTATGCTGGAAAAAATATGTAAATGATTGCAGTGATGTCAAATTGTGTCAGGGATATTTTTTTATGCAACAAAAATGTGTTTCTCAAAATAATTTAGTTTCTAAATATGACTTCCTACCTGTTTCCATATTAGTTGCTAGTTAACAATTTTGTCTTTCTAATATACATAGAAATGATATGAACCATTTTCATCCATAAGTTAGATAGTAAAGAGAATTTTTAATGGGAGATAGTGAAGTGTGTGACACAACTAACTGAATGGCTTGAAAAACTTCAAACAATTATGAGAATCACTGATCACTTCACTGCAGAGCCTTTTTATTGTAATTGAAACATCTAGAGAAAGCACCTATTTTCGTAAGTGGACTTAATAAGCAGTTTGTATCATTTTGTCTGTTATTACAAATAAAGCATGGTATACAATAGTTTGGGGAGTTGAATATAATTATAAAACTTAACTGCTAAAGTAGATATTTGAAGGAGGTAATAACAGGATGAATTGAAAACAACGCAAGAGTTTTCATGGATTATTTTTCTTTCTTATAAAGGACAACATGTAATTGGGCTGGCTTACATATTCAAAGGTTCCATCCATTATCATCATGGCAGGAAGCATGGTAGTGTCCAGGAAGTCATGTGGCTAGAGGAGGTAAGAGTTGTACATTTTCATCCAAAGGAACCCAGGTGCAGACTGTCCTCAGGCAGCTAGGAGGAGAGTTTCAAAGCCCACCCCCACAATGACACAATTCATCCAACAAGGCCACACCTACTCCAACAAGGCCACACGCTAGTAGTGCCACTCCCTGGGCCAAGCTTATTCAAACCACCACATCCCACTCCTTGGTCCACATAGGCTTGTTGAAACACATGAGCTTTTTGGGACCATACCTAGCCACAGCATTATGCAAATATATTTAGTTAAATTTCAAAAGTCCCATAGTCTATAATAGTCTCAACAATATTAAAGGTCCAAAGTTCAAAGTCTCTTCTAAGACTCATACAATCTTTTAATTATAATACCCTAAAAAAAAATTTTTTAAAAAAGCAGACTACATACCCACATACCAGTAACATCATGCTGGATATACATTACCATTCCAGAACATCGTGATGAGGAAATACTGGCATAAAGCAAGACAGAAAACCAGCTGGGGAAACACCAAACTCTGCATCTCCACGTCTGAGGTCAAAGTGCTATTCTGATATCCAAACCCTTGCAGCTTTGTTGACCACAACACAATTCTTTCTCTTTGGCTTGTTCCATTCCCTCTTAGCAGTTTTCCTAGGGAGGTATCCCATGCCTCTGACATCTTGGGGTGCCCAAGGAAATTTCAACTTTACAGTTTTTTGTTCCAATGTCTGAGATCCACATATGATTTTCTAGACTCCTCCAAATGGTCACTTCTCCAGCTCTGCCTCCTGTAGCACTCTAGGTCCTGGTTGACTCTACTCTACTGCTGCTGCTGTTCTTTGTGGCCATCCTATGGTACTGACATCTCTAACTTCCTAAAGTCTTCCACTGCAACTAGGCTTTACCCCTTCAGTCCTGGGCTGTCAACTGCAACTGAGGCTGTACCTTCATCAATGGACTTTCTTGGCTTTACATAGTACCAAGACTCAGTTGCTCTCATTGACCCCTTCATGCCTTCAAAACCAGTACCATCTGGGTGATTCTTATACATTACTGGGTACCTGAAAGGGAGGCTGGAGATGAAAAAGGACAGGCAAGTGAGAGAAGGATGAAGCCAAAACAGAGGTTTCTGATCGAGGCTCAATGTTTAATAGTCAGCTCTGTGTTTATATAGGGAAAACCCACAAACCCATCCTTTGTTTCAGCTGGATTATGTTGCAAAGCAAGCTCAACAGGCAGTCTTCTCCTGTAGGAAACTGTAGGTGCAGCAAGGCAGAAGACTCCACCTAGGTTGGCTAGGTGGCACAAGATCAACTGTGGCAAACACTTAAGGTCTATTTAGCCTGCTCAAGGCTTGGGGAAGGGCACACATTACCAAGTACAACGGAAGCATGAAGCACAACCTTGACAATCTCTGGAACACAGCTTCTTTGTATTCTCAGGAGACACTTCCCAGATTTCACCTGAGTGATGCTGGCCTCTTGCAGACAGGAGCATATTGTCCTCCTAGAGGCTCCACCCAGCAGCTGACTCAGACAAATACAGATATCCACAGTCAAACAGTGGGTAGAGCTTGGGGACTCTTATAGAAGTGTAGGAGAAAGGATTACAGGTTCCAAAGGGGATAGAAACTCCACAGGAAGATCATCAGAGTCAACTAACCTGGACCCTTGGGACCTGGACCCTGAATCACCAACCAAAGAACACACATGGTCTGGATGAAACTAGGCTTCCCTACACATGTATAGCACATATATAGTAGGTTGGTCTTTATGTGGGTCCTGAACAACTAGAGCAGGGGCTATCCCAAAAGCTGTTGCATGTCCATGGAATATGTTCTACTAACTAGGCTGCCTTGTCTGGCCTCACAGATACTGGAAGTGCCAGGGTGGAAAGAAACCTAGGCAACCTTCTCAGAAGAGAAGGGGGTGGGGAGGAATTTGGAAGGTGGTCACTGGGAGAGGGGCAGTGAGTGGGATATAAAGTGAATAAGTAAAAAATAAAATTAAATAGAAGAAAAAGATATGATACCTGGATACCACATGATTAAGACATTAGACCTAGAGGAACTGAGATGAAACTGTCCTGACACCTCTTTGAGAACTGGCTTTAACAGTTTCTGAACAAGTTGTGCAGGCTACCAATGGAGAAAAGCAAGCAGATCTCTGAGTTCAGGGCCAGCCTGGAAAAGAACAAGTTCTAGGTGGAGAAAGTCAAGTCCAGCCATGGTAGTACACACCTTTAATCCCAGCATTTAGGAAACACAGCCATGTATATCTCTGAGCTCAGACTACAGAGTAAGTTCCAGGACAGTCGATCTTAGTGAAGGAGTTGGAAAACAGAAAGCAGATGATATTGTAATAGAACAAGTAGCCCATGTTCCAGTTCCAGAAAGCAGCAAAACTTGGCAGCTTTAGCCCCATAGCTCTAGTTTAAGAGTTAAGAATAGGAGCCAGGTGGTGGTTGCACATGCCTTTAATCCCAGTACTTGGGAGGCAGAGGCAGGCAGATTTCTGAGTTTGA
>NC_045030.1:131719053-131720911 GCF_008632895.1 Mastomys coucha
TAATTGGACAATTGATGCTGGTTAGCTGGAGCTAAACAATTTAGTGGTAATTAAGAAGAAACCAGCATCACAGATATTTATTTATAAAATATTCTCAGTATCTCTTTCCTAAATTGCTAAAAGTGGAGAATCTATCGTAAAATTTTTGATTATCACTTCAATGAAAGTAATATTCTCTAATTTCATACACTTCTACTAAGCTCCACTCTGCATGTTATCTGCCACTCATACTTTTAGAGGATTCTTGTTTTCCTTGTACTAGGTGGGCTCAGGATGTATTTTCTGGTATACTGACTGCAAAGGAATGAAGCCTTGCTTTTCACACTTAGAGATAGGCCTATAAAAGGAGCTAAAGTATAGGTGACTGAAATTATAACAGGAGGCCTCTTTGTAATTTGTTTTGATAAGAAATATGCAACCTTGGATGCATAAAGACATGAGAAAAATCTTTGAACTGGGAAACCACAAAGCAAGGATTAGGACAAAGGAAGCACATTATACGTGATAGATTCCACTTGTGTTTATAAGTTTGGAAGATTTGTAATGGTATAGGTTATGATTGATACTGAATTATAATAATTGTGTAATTTTTCTTTGATTATCAGCTAAATTAGGTGGGGTCTCATGATTGTAATTCTATAGAAATATCTTAGATGAAGCAGCAAAATATGAACACCATATTTAGATTAAGAAAATCTATGTATTTGTGTTTTTTGTTTTCAGAAAAATATATTCCTAGCCTTAGGTAACTGTTACCTAATTTCCAAAAGGAAATATAAAGTATTTAAATGAGTAATGCTCCTTTTGGTATGTTCAGAGTTTAGAAACCAGTGTGTTAATTCTCTGTTCAGTGTATGAAGTCTTTATACTAATCAACTGGATGGATTAGAATTGTTAAATCTCTCTTTATGACTGTTGGCAACTTTGTAGTCTCTTGACAAGATATATGGCTTCCCCCAATTTTATGTGCTGCTCAGGGAAAGCTTCCTTTTTTCTTCCCATGGAAGAAAATTAGCTATAGCTAATTTTCCTAATAAACTCCTTCATTCCCTCTCAGCACCAAAGAATTTATGAATCTCATGCACCTTACAACTTTGGGGCTGATGCATATTATGACCGTACCCCCCCCCCTTTTGGAGTTAGTTTGTGAGTTTAGGTAAATTAGAGGACACAGGCATCCAGTAAGTAGTATCTACCAGTTACCCGAAGTCATTCACTGTTTCAGAACTTGAGAAGTACATCAAGTAAATGCCATTGTGTTGATTAGTAAAGCACACATTGTGTTGCATAGAGAACTTCTGTGGCAAAAATGCATCTTCAGGACATCCTATTAATAGTATATCTTCCAATGAATATTGTTGACATAGAAATTAAAGAAACATACCCATACTTTGACCTCATCTTCTAGTTTCTTTTTTTTTTTCTCTCTAGTAGGAGCCTATATTTCCTATTTGGTTGGGGATTATTACCAGTGAATGATTTTGTTCCCCCTTGGCCAATATCTGTTTATCAACACGATCGGTTTTACTGATATCTGATTTAGCAGAGGCTCTTATGTATCTAACAATGCACAGCAGATTAGTCATTTATGATGAATAATTGCCAAGCACAATGGTTTTCAGGCTTCCTAACTCTATGACCCTTTAATATAGTTCCACATGTTGTAGTGACCTCCAACCATAAGATTATTTTTGTTGGCACTTCATAACTGTAATTTTGCTAGTTATGAACCATAATGCAAATATATATGTTTTCTGATTATCTTAGGTCATTTGATCCCCAAAGAAGTTGTAATTCACAGGTTGAGAACCACTGGTTTAGCAGTAAGTGTTTAGTTTTGTTTTTTTTTTTTTGTTTG
>NC_045030.1:131720921-131723484 GCF_008632895.1 Mastomys coucha
GACCAGGCTGGCCTCGAACTCAGAAATCCACCTGCCTCTGCCTCCCAAGTGCTGGGATTAAAGGCGGTGTGCCACCACTGCCGGGCAGTAAGTGTTTATCATGTGGAAATTGAGCAAAACTGCTTGTGGAGGATTTGTCTTTCCCTTGTGCTAAGCATGTCTACATGATTAAAATAAAAATTCAAAGCTTGACTATTCAGCTTTTCTTTCTTAGGGTTTTAAAATTTTGACCAAAGTGAGACATAATAAAAATTAAAACACAATAAAGTGAAACACATTTGAAAAGCTATCAACTATTTTAACTCCCTTATGTAGGTACTCTGAAACTATCGTTTAATCCTCCTTATGTGTATGTCTGGTCTAGTTTCTTTCATTTCAAGACCTAGATCACCAGATTTCCCAGCCATCCTTGAGATCTCCCTGTGATAAGTTTTCCTTTTACTGTAATCAGCAAATTTGTGTTCCTTGCAATCAAAGAGGCCTGTGGGAAGCCCTATTTTCAAGTGAAAGTTAATTTTGGAGATTATGTTTGTTTATTCTACAAGGTCAAATATTACTTTGTACGCTGACTTATTGGAGGCATGAACCTCATCATCTAGGAGATTAAAACTCCAGTTGGGATGACTTGGCATACCCAAATAAAATGAGGATTAGTTTATATTCAAGGCAATGCTTGCTATTTGCCAGATGAATAGTTCAAAGAACTTGTAAATACTTTGGGATTTAAGACAAGAAAAAAATTAGCTTTTGTGGTTACCAGGGAAGCTTTTGTTGGAGGCTAGGTAGGTTTCACAGTGGAGGTGGGAGGTATTAGGGAGAGAGTTGTGGACATGTTGATACCAGATAAACTTCTGCTCAGATTGCTGCTTTGGGAATCAAATCTGTGGGAACTTATGTGCAAGTTATTTATCAAATGTAATGTAAAATACCTTAGAATAACACATAACAGAAGATTCTGAGTAAACAATCTGTCTCAGTGAGCACTCTATTGCTATGAAGAGATGCCATGACCATGGCAACTCGTTTAAAGGAAAGCATTTAATTTGGACTTGCTTACAGTTTCAGAGATTTAGTTCATTTTCTGCATGCCGGGAAGCATAGTCTCATGCAGGTAGACATGCTGCTGAATGAGGAGTTTAGAGTTCTACATCTGGATCTGTAGAAAGTAGAAAGAGAGTGAGACACTGAACCTGGTTTGAGCATTTGAAACTCTAAAGCCTACCCCTAGTGAGACATTTTCTCCAATAAGGCCACAACTACTCCAATAAGGCCAAACCTTTTATAATACCTCCCAAGTAGCACTACTTCCTCATGACCAAACATTCAACTATATGAGCCTGTGGGAACATTCCTATTTAAACAACCACATAATTGCTTTGGTACCTAGTATAAAATGGTAACTTTAGTAACTTTAAGTTTGTTGGAGGAGAATTTAAGTCAAGGTATAGTTTTAGAGATTAATGTAGTGTGCTAATGTGGGATATGAGGAAATCAGTTTGATATGTGGGGATGATAAGTTTAAAAGTAAGTAAAAATCCAAGACCATTTTAAAGACTATATTATAGTTGTCATGATTTATGTTCCTCTGAAAAGTTTAGATTTTATCCTCCAGTAAATGTACAAGGTATTTTTAGGTATGAACAGCTAAATGTTGCTATAAAAAGAGAAGCTTTGGTATGTGATTTCAATTACTGTTAAAAATAGTGATTTCAGTATGTGAGTTTAAGGCTCTGGTATGAAATAGGCTTCATGGGGGTAGTCTAGTTGATTGACCCTAACAAACTTATTCCAAAATGACATCATTCACGAAAATTAATGTCTGCCTTTCACTCTACTCCACATAATCCTTTTGGAAATCTAATTGAGTAGACAAATGGAAAACAGAAGAGGACAATAAAATTGTAAAAATAGTGTAAAATGTGTAGGCAATGTAATTAACTGATTCATCTCATTCAATAAATAATGCTACTTATATCTTTTCACTAAGTGCATGGAATTTTCAAATATTTTCATCTACACTGAATGACCTGGAGATGCATGGTGTAAACCATTGCTTTCAATAGAAAAACAAGTTAATTTGAGCATAGTCCTCAAGAGTGTTAGTGTCAAGCACATAAAAACTCACTTAGGGAACAGCAGACAGTAGCTCTAGTAGCTTTACTAGCACATTAAGCCTAGCGTTTTGCTATATTCTGTACAGCAATTATATTTAAGGACAATTAAACACAAGCAGATAAGCAGCTACAGATAGATATGCAGGGAAGGGAATACAGACTGAAACATGTGTACTAAACTAAACCCCTCGTTTCCATTCTCTCAATCACAAAGTAACATTTAGCCATACCCAAATTAGTCCCTCTTAAGGTCTAGCATGAGTTGTCTGATAAAATTCTAAATGTCTACTCAGTTGTTCAGGAGGATTGGTGTCAATAGATCCTGTCTTCATTTCCTAAGCAGATATTGTGGATTTGAAAAGAAATTGAAGAGATACAGTCAGAGACAAGGACAGAAACAGAGAGACAGAGATAGACACACACATATACAAGAGAGGGGGGAGAGGAGG
>NC_045030.1:131723494-131733100 GCF_008632895.1 Mastomys coucha
TGAGCAGGGTAGCATGTATTTGAGCTAATCTCTAAATGTTACCATTATGTGTGGTGCTGATAGTTTTATCTCTGAGCTGGCAGTCATGATCCTGATGAATGGCTCAGAAGGATGAAGGATATTAGTCATACAGCCACATAGATGAAATATTGTGAACTTCATTGAGTTTTGTGTCTAAATTGACTAAAACTTGAACTGACTCTTTTATAGTTCCAGGGCATCACATTGATCCAATATGATAATGTATTTAAAACATTTTGAATATTATGAACATATACATATAAGATACTTAAAATTATCCTTAATATAAATGAATATGACTTTAGTAATTAATATTTAATTGTGAAATTGAACTAAGTATCTCTGGAGAACATGTTAAGGGTATGCCTACCCTTGTCCCTAGATTCAAATCCTCCTGAGACTCGAGAAGCTTGTCATTTGTGCACATGAAGCATAATTTGTCCATCCCTTTCTGCCATTATACTCAATTAATTTACTGATGTGCATTTGCAAATAAAATTAAAAAAAACTCTCCAGAGAATCTCCGTGTCTATAATTTAGATATATAAGGAAAAATAGAAATAATACTACAAGGAAACAAAAATTACTTTTCATATAAATGAGATATAAATTGTCTGTGATTTACTTCACTTCCACCATGTTTTTAAAACATACTACATGTATATTATTCCAAGTATATCATTTATTTTATTTTTAAGGTCATACCATAATTACATCATTCCCCTTTCCATTTTCTTCTTCCAAACCCACTCATTGACACTCATTATTTTTCTTAGAATTCATGTCCTATTTTTTATTAAATTTTGTTACATACATATATATGTATATATGCATATGTGTGTATGTATATTCCTGAATAGATTCCTGCTCAGTCTGTATAATGTCACTTGAATGTTTATGCAGGTCACTCATTCTGCATTTCCCATATCTCCCACTATTCCTCAGATAACCAATTCCTTATCTTAGTGGAAACCACTGTTATAATATATACATATATATATGAATATGAATACATAATATATTCATGTTTTACACATTTTTCCTGAACATCTGATGTGATTGGATTTTGAATTCAGATATTTAAGCTTTTATTCTTTATATTCTAAAAATAACTAAAGATCATATTATTAAAATTGGCTGGAAAGAATATATTATATAGATAATATAATAAATAGATATTTAGGTTTGTATAAATTATGCACAAATATGTTTGGTTTTAAAAAACATCAAATTTTGTAAGAGCAACATAACATATAAATTGTAGGCTATTAATGAAGATTTGCTGAAAAATGCAAACAATTAATTCATTGAAATTTTTTTACCTTGGGTAATTAAGCAAGATGGAGCTTATGCCATACAAATCTATTTTCTGTGTATATTTCTGGTATATTTTTGATTATCAACAATTATTTTTGAGAATATCAACAAAATTTTGTATATCTATAACCTTAAACATCCTGAACCAATACACTACTTTCTCTTCTAGACTTGTAAATATGAGATATAGCCCTTTCAGATCAGCAGGAATTTCCTAAAAAGCCAATTAATGAAGGTTTAACTATTATCTTTTATAACCTAGCCCAGCGCTAAGCCTCTTGTGAATTATAAAGATCTATAAAACATTTTAAAGTGGTAAAATCCAGTTATACATCTTAAGCAAGACATAAATACATTAAGTATTTAAATGAATTCAAGATATGAATAACAGGGTGAAATAAGGTTGTCTCTATGACATTAGTACATATGACATTATCTTTATGTACTCCAAGTCCTTTAGTTGGTTTCTTCTAGTTACCTCTAGTTTGTTTCTTCTTTTTCATTTTTTAATTTTCCAGACTCCATCATGGTCCCACTCATTGTTTGCCTTGCCTCAACAGTAATTCTGTGTTTTCTAATCTATCTGTGTACTCCCCCTTCACATAACCCATATATCAAGTTAATCATCATTAGATTCACTACCTTTGAGTAAGTTTTTATTCCAAAAATTACCAAAGACACTTTAGCCTGCCAGATAATGTCCAAATCTATCTGCAGATTTCCTATGATCCTTAAGAATTTTGTCCTTCACTATCTATGTATTATCATTTCCAATTTGTATTGTTCCTGTCATGAGCAACTGGATCTCTGTATTACCCATCTAATTCCTTCTCATCAGACCATTTCTTTTGTATGTACATCTTTCTTGATCTATCTCTATCTCTCTTTTTTAAGTATTTATGTATGTGGGTACACTGTAGTTGTCTTCAGACACAGCAGAAGAGGGCATCAGATCTCATTACAGATAGTTGTGAGCCACCATGTGGTTGCTGGGAATTGAACTCAGGACCTTCAGAAGAGCAGTCGGTGATCTTAACCACTGAGCCATCTCTCCAGCCCCAGATATCTCTTATCACTATGATATGGATTGTGTTGTTCAGTTTCCTTTAATATCTTCTTTACTCTCTTATATTCCATTTTCTTTTCATTCTTTATATTTCACATGAACATCAAGGTCCCTTCATAAAAGTTCATCCTGACTCTCTCAGCCAGCATTGACCACTCTTTTCTCCAAGTCATATATGTATATATTTCTTACTTTGTAAGTACTGCAACTACAACCTTTCATTAGATTACATCATGGTTTGTTTTCTTTTTATTTTGTGCTGTATTATAAATTGAAAGCAAAGAAGAATATTTTACTTCCTTGTCTGTTAACCTGAAACATTTGACTTGGTAAACAAAAGATGCTGACTTTTAAAAATCTGTCACTAAATAATCTATCAGCCCTTTCTTTTATCACAAAAGATTAAGGCAGAGAATAGGTATGACTTGGACTCTCAGAAGCCTTTTCCTACTGGAAATCTCCACTACAATTTATTAAGAGAATTTAATGCCAGAGAGCAATATGAGAATGTGATGTTTCTCTGATTTTACTTTGAAAAAATACACTACTTGATATATAGAATCTTGTAAAAATGCATCCAAAATAAATAGTCCATTTGTTTGAACTTATTGGAAAATCTAGCAGTAGAGATATCCTAATTTAAGTAAATTAATGGTGCTGTAAAATTCCTGGGAAATGGATACTGTACCCAAGTGCAAACACTGTCTAATAAATGTTTACATGCCATCAAGTCTAAAAACATTCAATATCATACATGGTAAAATATTCTTTACCCTATAATTTGTCTCAATTTTTCCATTACTTTCTTTCATTTTCTCTTCTAGCTTTACTCACAGACAAGCCTCCCAAGCCATTGTTCCCCATGGAAAATCAGCCAAGTGTTATAGATGTCCAGCTGGGTAAGTTTCCTTCTGGGAATAATAATAGATCCTAAACTTGTTCTCTGCTAACAGATGGGGAAAATTGCATGAACCAGGAAAGGTTTATTGCCATTGTTATTACATGCAAATCAATTTGTGTTCTGCTCATTTATAACCGTGGCATTCAGTACAATAGCAGTTTAAGAAAATGAGTTTTTATTGCAACCAGGAATGGTAATACTAATTTGTTACACTGTGTATTAAGTATGCTATACGTCAGAGCTTTTTAACTGTGATTGATAGATTCATGGTCATCTTAAATTGGTGATTGGTACAGGATATTTTCATACATGTCAACCAAAAAAAGTTATTTGGAAACCATTAACTTCTGAAAGCTAAGCACTTCATAAAAGACACTGCACAGTGCAGCCTTTAAAATGATATGATAACATTATTTCCTAGAGCACAATCCAGTGCTATTTAAACCCCATTTTAAGGACCTGAATATTTATGAATCATACGATGTCAGGGTAAGTAACAACTTGATTCATGAATACTGCTGTCTTTTTACAATTTCAAATAAGAACATAAAATGATAAGTGTGTGTGTGTGTGTGTGCGCGCGTGTGTCTGTCAGTCTGCGTGTGTGTCTGTGTGTAGCCTTCCTCCAATCCTCATGATTTCAAAGACTATAAGAATGAAATTCAGTAGTAGACCTCTTTGGTTCTCTTAGAAAGTGTGGCCTTTAATCTAAACTATTACTTAACACTTGTGAGCTTTCTCTTACAGTCAGTTTAATCTTAACATTCTCAAGTTTTTCAATTAAAAAACCAAACCAAATAGAACTGAGTAAATTTTAGAAAATACATGATCTTTTGCAATTTATGACCATGATGGGGCCTACCAATTATATAGCCAAGAAGGATTAATTAATCCCAATATTCACTTTCTTAGGAAATTTTTTACTCCTATTATGATTTTTCCAACCAAACTTGGATTTGGAGAGGTTTATTCAATCTTCAAAAAAGGGGAAAGAAAATTACGTCCCTAAGATTTTGTTCATTACTTTACAATGTAGTTTTTAAATGCTGTCTAACAACAAGTTCAGCTTGTTTTAAACAAAAGGTGAGATATAGTAAACTTGTAGCTGATCCATAAATGTGGAAATATCAGACTATAGTTCTTCCAGCTTTCTGTATATTACCTTTGAAATCATCCTTAAAGGAAATTGAAACTATAGATGCACTGACATCCTTTCTACTCAATTAGTTTTACTTATACTTTTCCATTTAAACTAATATGCAAATATGCCAATGTGCTCTGTGGTTTCCCAGGGGTTTCATAATGATATTCAATTATCTTATATTCGTAGTATATATTGAAGGTTCTAGTGGACAAATTATTTTATAAGAAAACATATATACTAAACAGCAAACAAAATATGTGGAAATACTCCAAAAAAGAAAAAGAAAAAAAAACTTGAGTGAATTTTGTTTTTTTGGTTTTTTTTGTTTGTTTTTATATTTTTTCCTTTTTTTTAAGATTTGTTTATTATTATACATAAGTACACTGTAGCTGTCTTCAGATGCACCAGAAGAGGTTGTCAGATCTCATTATGGGTGGTTATGAGCCACCATGTGGTTGCTGGGATTTGAACTCAGGAACTTTGAAAGAGCAATTGGTGCTCTTATCTGCTGAGCCATCTCTCCAGCCCCTGAATTTTGTTTATGACTGTGGGAAGATCTTTGCTTTTCTTCTGCCATTATATATATACACTTCAAGAGAGAAATTTAAGAATTACTGCTCAAAATAAGGAAACAGGCCCTTAAGGGATATATTCTACTTAATTTTACCAAGTGTAGCTTTCTGTGGATTGTTTGTAACATGTAACATGTACAATATATTTTCTTAGTTTTAACAAGTATTTCAACACAGCCCACCAATATTACCACCTTACAAAATTATTACATCAATTTGATTGTGATTTATATTAGATACAAAGCCAAATTTTCCTTTTGAAAAAAAAATTGACAAAAAATAGAGAAATGCCCAATTTTTCATCCAAGAAAAGTTGTTTCTTATGAGACATTGGAATAATTATATCATTTTAAAAGTAAAACAAAATTGGTCACTAGACCTTCTGCATTTCAACAAGTACAATGTTCAGTAATTTTAAATGCTTATCTACTACCGTTTCCTTGAATGAGAGATCATTTTGCAAGTTCCTCATACTCCCAAATAGTAAAGTCACTATTACAATTGCTGTAAACATCAGCTCCTGATCTTAATGGGACATTTGTAGTCATAACGATAAACAGTTTTAAAAATATCATTACAGGAAAAAAGAAATAGAGAAAGATAATGGTTTAATGGATGCCTCCACTTATGGCTGAGGAAAATTAAAAATTCAATACAGTATGGTAGTATTGATAAGATACTTTAGTATATGTTGGAATACTTGTTCAGGCAAAGCATGTTGACTTTCAACTTTTAATGTCAAAGTTCAATACTTTTGTAATAATGAAAACCTCTAGAAATTATGTTACACCAGATTCTAAAGTTTATTCTCAAGCATATTCTGCTTCAGACATACTCAAACTAGAACAAATATTTTAGAAGTTCCCAAAGAATGCAACAGACCAATCCAAATACCTAAGTATTTTATCAAATGTGGGTCTGCTAAATGCATTCTTTTAGAATTTGAGGCAATGCTGGGTTAAGATAAACATGTGTTTCTGCTGCTCCTACCAGATGACTGTGGTTTCTGTTAGTTTCCCAGCTCTTGGTTGGCGTCAGGGATAAGCTTGTCTTATAGAGTATGACATGAACAATGCTTTAAGATTCTAGAAGCTAGGAAACTTGCAGCTTCCTCTCAGTCTCTTGATTAACTGTAAAAGTGCTATTCTGCATAAAACTCACTTAAGCCACATGGGTGTGACATCAATCATATGAAAGTAAAAATCCAGTAAGTATCAAGGCATCAGACATTTAAATGAAGAAACTGTCTTGGAAATGAAGTATCCAGCCCAGCTGTTCTAGCATATGCATAGTTTTTACATCTGACAAAAAAAAATGTCATCTAGAAACTCAACTCATTGACAGTGGCCACTTAAATAGAGATACTTTGTTAGGTGATGTTATACTATTAAAAAGAAGAAAAAATGGGTTGTCTAGAGCATTTTCAATTCTATTTCTTCCACCCTGGAAGAAAAACTCACTATCTCACTATAGAAAAGGGAAATTTTATGGGAAATATTGAGCATGAATTTTCAGGTAGCTTTAGAAACATGGTTTGGAATAATTGTAAGGAGTCTGTTTTCAGTTCTGCTTGTTCCTAAACGTAATTTAATAAGCAACATTTTTCAGTAAAAATAAATTCTTTTTAATACATAGATTTGGTATCAGTAAAGATATTTTGTTGTGTCTCTAGAGGAAAATAAAAATCTCAGCTTCCTTTCTACTATAGTGTAATCCATTAGTCATCCACAAGGTTCTAGAAATTTACATACATTTTTGCTGACATAGCGATGACAGTTTGGTTGTTGCTAAATTGTGTTCACATTATAATGCTGAGAGAAGATTAATCTTAACTGAATAACCATATACTTTGAGATGATAAACATCTTCTTAACAAAATAGTAGAAAAAACTACTGCTCCTGTATAACAAGTTTATGCAGCTGAAGTTCAAAATATAAACAGAAAAAGAATGTATACCAAGAAATAAATCCAATATTTTCCTACTTTCTGTTTATTTTCTTTCTCTGGCAGTAAGTTTAGCTTTATATTTGGGAAATAAACCTTTACTATACCAATATTAATAATTTCCTCAACATATGAAAAAGAAAGCATTTAATATTTTTCCTAAGAACTAACATTGCATTACAATTTATACTGCTGTTTTTAATAACAAAATGTTAAAACATAGGGGCATATACAATACTTGAAATGTATTTCTGTTACATAATATCTTCCTTAAAAACTACTTTTATTATACAGCACAAATGCATACCTTGCATACTATAGATTCTTCTGGAAGATTTCAAAGGCTATAAACAAAGTATAAATCAAAAAGTTGAGTTCAGCCATCTAATTTTGATTAAAGGTAAATTTGAATAAATTTGATTAAAGGTAAATTTGGTAAAGTTGAAAACATTCCCTCATGAATGGGGATATTTCTTCTTGGAAGCTGTCTAATTCCTAAAGCTACCCATAGAGAATCATGTAGAAAGTAGACAAAGGTAAGTTTACTTTCTGTGTTAAACATTCAAAGAGAAGACCTGAGGGTCTGAGGCATAACAGAAAACTTTGGAACAGTAGGGCAATTAAAGCAAGTTTAATTACCTCAGATGTTTCAAACATCTAATAGTTCTTTAGCTGGGTGTGAAAAAAATCTTTTTCTTTCTTTTCTAGTTTCATCCAGAATTATTTGGTTTTACAGGCTGTTTAAATTCATATTTTATGACAGTGCTATGTGCTACTGGATCAAACTGTCTCTGTGTATATTAGCAGTCTTAATCTTCATCAGAAATCGATTTTTTAGCCAAGCATGGTAGTACATGCCTTTAATCCCAGTACTTGGTAGGCAGAAGAAGGTGGATTTCCTTGAGTTTGAGGCCAGCCTGGTCTACAAAGTAAGTTCCTGAACAGCCAGGGATGTGAGACTCTGTTTTCAAATAACAAAAATCAAACAAACAACAAAGCAATTTCCCCAATATATCTGCTTCTACTAAAATTGTAGTAGGTCTCCTAAGAGACCATTGGAAGACTCTATAGAAAGAGAAAGCGAAAGGTAAAACTTAATGCAACACAGGAATAGAAGGCAAACATGTTTTTTAAAGAAATTAATTGATCTCCAAACTATACAATTGTTTAATAAAAGAATAGCATTTTTGAAGCAATTTTATTATCTAAATACATTCATTTTGTTCTTCCTAGATGTCAAATGTGTTAAGTTCTGGAGAGTCAGAGGTGAATAAAATGAAGCTTTTGGTATTTAGAGGTTCTCAGTTTAGTAGGGAAGGCAGGCAGATAATCACAATTTCAATCCAATTTGAGAACAACTGAAACTGAAATAGAAATTGGTGACTGCTCTCATGGCAGAATCTCATGTATTGCAAGTGTTTGTTCAATATCCTTACATGGACCTATAAACATAAACAATAGTTTTATTAGAAATAATTAAAAGTTAGCAAAGGTAAAAAAATTAAAACCACAGCCTGTCCACTATTTGCTTCAATGTGGTAAATATTAAAATTGGATTAAGGGCTTCTTACATGGTAAAGTGTTTGCCACACAATCAAGAGGTCTTGAATTCTGATCCCTAGCATCCACATAAACACGAAGTATGATAACATATACCTGTATTAGTTTGGGGCATTGGGAACATATGCAGTCATATGTCATGAAGTTCTAGTCCAATCTGCAAAATCCAGGTTCTTTGAAAGTCACTGTCTCTAAAAGTAAAGTCAAGATTCCTAAAGATAACTGAAGCTGATCTTTGGCTACCACATATGCACACATAAGTGGCTTCATCTACATTGAGTGTACCTGTACACACACACATGAACTGACACACAGCATCTCAAAGGGGGATCTATTTATTGCATACTTGAGTCAGTTAATTTATCAGAATTACTCAACTTTCTAAATGTCACAAAGAATAAGCAAACCAAGAGAGATCAACTAATTTTTCTAAATCACGAAACCGGAATAATTATTGATACGTAAAGCAATATATTATTTTATTAAATTATGATCTCATTTGGTATTTGCAAGATGTGTACTATAAGAACCAAAGTATGCATGATGACGATGACGATGATGATGATGATTACTGCAATGCTGAAGATGAAGTTTGAGCCTTGCACATGCTAGGCAAACCTATTTCTACAGTAGCTATCTTCCTACTTCTATGTTTCTGAGATTTCTCATTATCTAAACCAGTGTGTCTTAGAACTCTTTTAGAAGTCCATACTGGGCCTGAAATAATGATTTTTGCCTCTTGAGTGTTTGAATTACAGACATGAACTTCTTTTTTTCAAATATATTAGTAGGACCTGATATCTGTAATTCACTCCTGACATGTCTGGGTGGGTCATATCCCGAAAAATCTATTTATAAGGGAGCAAAAAGTTTCCAAGGGTTACTTCATGCATACATTTATAAATTATGAATGACACTTAAGGTTATTATCTAAATGATGCATAGATACCCTCTACCTCAACTGCAAGGAAACATATGTGAATGTGTTAGACTCTTTTCTTCAGGTTCCTAGACGTATAGCTATAGTATAAAATAAAATCACATAAAGTCATTTGTGTTTTTTTTGTTTTTTTTTAGCAA
>NC_045030.1:131733945-131752259 GCF_008632895.1 Mastomys coucha
AGGTTCTGGCTATTATAAATAAGGCTGCTATGAACATGGTGGAACATGTGTCCTTGTTACATGTTGCTCCTGGGCATATACCCAAAAAATACTGCAACATAAAGTCATTTGTATGATATAAAATTATACACAGTATTCGGGTTTTACGGTAGTATCTACATAGTGTTCTTCCCTAGTTTGTGGTACAAAATTACGTATGGTGAAAATCATTGCTCTATTTTATTTTTCATTCTTGGACATTTGAAAAACATACATTAATCACTTAATGTCATGGATAAGAAGATTGAACTACTAATGAGCCTATTGCTGTCAATTCAGACAGAACAGGCTGTGGGGGAATGATAACTGCCCTCAGTGGACACACATTCATAAAAAGAATTAATTCTAACAATAGAAAGCTCATGGTTCTTTAAGTTATTTTTGCCTCTCACTTATGCTTCACAAATGATTCTCATTAATATGTTTATAGTAGAGCTTTCTGGTCATTTTAAAATACAGTCTTATAGACACCTTTCCCATATTACCTTATGCTTCATAGTCAGTTTTCAGGTGAATTTGCCACTTGGAAAAGGAACTTGAGCCTTGGTTTCAAAGGTGAAAGCCAAAATGCCATTCTCTCATTACTTTCTGTTTTCTTACTATGCCAAATCATGGTAGATACTCACATAATTTCCACAAAGATGGTTACTCACATTCTGTCCAAAAGTCTCTTGGAAAAAGAGAGAGAGAGAGAGAGAGCAAAGCAGTGCTGCCAGTGTGATGGAACTAAATAAACAACATGCAGAGCATTAAAGGAAACACGGGTAAGTTGGATGTTGCAAATTTGGCCTTATTACTTACAAGCTGCTTCCTAGCTTGGAAAAGTTTCGTAATTACTCACAGACCACTTTCATCATATAAACAATGAGCTATAGATATTTCTCCAAAAAAGTATACAAAAGGCCAATAAATACATTAAAAGATGGGTGCTATAATTAACAATCAACAAAGTGTAAATCAAAACATCAATACACATCTGCATAATAATTGTCGCCAAATATGCTTTGGTGTAGTTTATAAATATAGTCTTAACCTGGGAGTAAGGCTAATGTATATTTAAATTTTGCATATGATTATAAGACACTTCGTTTCCATGCACAAAAAGAGCTCTGGCCCACTGAGGGCCTATATCAAACTGTTTAATTTTCTTCACTAGTTGCAGATGTGTTTATAGTATACCCATTGCTATAATGATAATTTTCCATTTATAGCCAAGATGTTTAATTACATTTAACTTGTTGAGATGACAACTCCGTCATATATTGAGGCTTACTTTGTTGATGAGTTAATAATACACAAAAAGTGTGAGAGCATGGTTTGTGATGGGATCATGGAGTAGAGAACGAGACATTATTTAAAGCCTAGTTTGAAAAATCTGCTTTTCTCAATTATGGAAAAAAATGAAAGTACTCAAGATGGAAAGAGACTCATGCTAACTAACTGATTCAAGGAACGGGGGAGGGTAAATTTTAATAACACCTCATAGTTACACTGTGTGTTTTTACAAGGAATTCAAATAACTTTCAGGCACCATTTAATTAATTTCATTAATATTACTGTGAAGCAGGATGAGTATAAGATGCCACTAACCATTGGCACGTGCAATGATTAAAGCCTTTTATGTTGCCCACAGGCAGCTTAGTGAACATATGCAAGAGGGACCAGTTGCATCACTAGCAAATCACTGATTATTAACCTGGTCCTTATGAGTCAGCTCAGACTTATTATTACCCTGCTATTACTCTGTATGTGTGAATGTGCTACAAAGATTATGTACTCAGTTCTCATCATGTCTACTTTCCTTTTCAATGAAATAGTTTATTAACTTAAAAGCACCTGTTCTCATAAGTGACCATTTTGTTTATCAAACAAAACAAAATGTCACCTGTAAACTTTCCATACTAGTTCTTCATCTGTTTGTTTATTTACTTATTTATTTATTTATTTATTTATTTTTGCTTTCAATATTGGTTCCTGAGATTTCTACTTTTACAACCTTCTGATACATAAAGAACTCATGAAAAAGGAAAGTAAAGGACATCAAGTAAGGTGCTATTAGGTTGTAGTTTGCAGAACAAGAGATCTTACTTCCCTGTAATGTACAAAATTAGTTAAGTGTTAGTTTTTTCATTTGTCAAGGGCAAGACCATGGTTACATTATTCTATGAAACTCTTGACTCTGCTAAACGCTCTGTTTGACTTTCATCATGTCTGTTTATGCTGATAAATCTATTATTTATTGTTCATCTGTCTTTTTCAAGAAGATTATTTTAGTATAAGTAATCTACACTTCATAGTGTTTCAGCTCTACCCCATGGTCTTAATTCCAAACAGAAGGAAAGAGTGAATCTTATTCTTCAGGATTTTCAACAGATACTACATTTTAATCTTAAAAAGTAATAAAAATATTTTAAAAACAAATATTATATCTAATGACAAGAAAAAAAAACAAAGACAAATCAAAGTAAAATGCTTCAATGTTCCTATCGTCTATTTCAAAATGTCACTTAATATTTTCCTCTTTCTTTCTCTCTGTCTACGAGAGAGGGGAGTAGTCTTAGAATTTAAAGTGTCTACCTCTGCTCTCATTTCTATAATTCTCATAGGTTTTGATAGCAACAAATTATCACTTTCTGCACCTGCACTTACTAGGTTTCTCAGTAAATATACTAAATGGTCTCCCTCACTAAATAAATGAGAATTCATAGATGACAGCAGTGTTTGGAATGAGCATTATCACATAGGGTTCCAAGTTGTTAGTGCTGTTTTAAGCTTAGAAGGTGTGGCCTTTCTAGAGGAAGGTAAGCTTTGAGAGCTCAGAGCCTTCACCACTCTCTGTTTTGTTTTCCTACATTTTGGTTATGGTTGAGGGTATAAGCATTCACCATTGAGTTTCTGCTGCCATGTCTTGCTGACATGATCTACTCTTTTCCCTCTGGAACCATAAGTTCAAATAGACCCTTCCTTTTATGAGTTGTCTTGGCCATGGGGTTTTATAATAACAACAGAAAAGTAACTAATCCAACAATTAATGGAGTTGACATTGCGTGTAGCAGAGTAAGAAGACCCACACAATTTCTCCCAACAAGAATGGAAAGCTTAGTAATATACATCTTCACTTACCAACTTCTTCTTCATAGCCTACATGTTTTGTAATATAACAAGGTACACTGCTCCATCCTTTGTTGCCTGTCACCATTCATGTCCTTAAACATTGGAACATCTGTTTAGTTATGTCATATTCATTTCTTACGCCAGTGAAATGTACCCACTTCTACTACTCTAGCAAACGTCATAGCTCACTCGTATTTTCATTATTCTATTCAATAACTTTTTCTAATTCTTTTGACTCTTTGGAATTTTCAAATACTTTTTCTGCACCATCGAGGCACCTAAAATCTATAGGCACTCATTTCTTTGATTTTTTTCTTTTTTATTGTTATCTAAAAGCTATCACTTTAATGTAAGCTTCTTCACCTGTGCGCACTGCACCCCTTGGGTGTTCTCTCTTGCTGAAACTTAGTACTTCATATGCCCAAAGCCAGCTGCAACTTGTAGTTCACATTCCCAAATTTCAAAGATCCATCACTGAAGGGCAGAAAGCTGATAGGCAAAAGATGATGCCAGGTGAAACACCACATGGTATTTCTAAGGTTCTTCTCACACTGACTTAAAATCTCCAAAAGAAGGTCAAGAACACACTAGGCCAGTCGCTGCATTACCACTTGCTTACCTTGAGTGCTTAGATTTCTAGCTCAAGTGTTATCCTCCCAGCCATAGGCAAGGGCTTGGAAACTCATTGATTTCCAATAGTAATAAATATCCTGCAGTGTGAGTGGCACTGCAGCTGGCCTGTGAGCTTCCCAATGCTGCCACTGTGGGAACAGGCTTCCCTCATAGGCCTCTGTCTTCATGTCATTGGAACCAAGCTCACTTTGGTCAAAGGTATACTTGTACCACTCTACCTTCATCTCTGGATCGTCTTCAGGTACATACACATTCTTCAGGTAACTGTTTCCTGCTGGATCATTCATGATAAAGTGGACCTTCATGTTGCCCTCGATGATATGGTCCAATATCTAGCTAAATCACTGTAGTTACTCCAACTGGTCAAGATTCAAGCTGACATCCAGTTTTGAATGGGTTCTTGGTTACCAATTCTCAGATGTCTTTCAGCAGTTCTTCTAGAGTGGTGAGGTTGTCCCCAAGGACAGCCATTCCCAGTTCAAACTCAAGCTCTGGGATTTCCACACAAGTTTCAGACTTGAGGAGGTCTCTGGTCATATCTGAGGGAACTTGATGTAAAGGATGATCCTGGTACCCAAGGACTCTATTGCCTCTCCAGACTTCACCGCATTATTCTGATGCCCACAATTCTCATAGTTGGTGGCCATGACAATAACCTCTTTAAAGTGGGGAGATTTTGACAAGCTTCATGATGGTTTGAACTGGAGAATTGTACTCTGGGTAGTTTGTGTTGAAGTGGAGCACTTTGTTTCTAAGGTCATTCTCTTGTGATTTTTCAGCTTCTTCTGCTTGGAGCCCCAGCACCTCAGCTTGCTGTTGGGTCCGGCTGTGAGGTCTTAGCTGATCACCAAGTCATTTGCTTTAGGTCCTTCACTGTGCCAATGAATTCATCAATTCTTTCTGTTATGACACCTTCTATTGCCTGTTCTGTGGGCTGGTCCTGTTCCAGGCCAGAGGTTGCACGACTGATCAGACCTATAATAGTAGTTATTAGCTCCCTTCTAGCTGAAAGCTGGAATTTCAAAATACAGCTTGGGGATCCTTGTGGTGGCTGAGTCTATCTTCACAACTTTTCTGTTCATGTCTTCTTGGACCCTAACGGTTGAGGGGTAGCATACTCTGTGTTTCTGGATTCTGCCTGCTGACTGGATGTCCATGTTGTTTCAGCCACAGTGTTCACAGAAAAAGGAGCTCACAATTGTTTCTCTAAAGAAGGAGAGCTTGGTGAGTAGATGTCACCTCATGCCATTCCAGAAACAGTTCATGCACCATGATTGATAACAGTTTATGCACAATGACGGGTTTTGATAGGCTCTTCTTCCTCATCCTTGGTGCTGAGGGGCCAGAAGAAGGGCCCTATGGCTGATGACCCAGCCTCAGAGGGCAAGGGCCCCTTGGCTGCCCCTGGAGCCCGGGTTTCACAACCCCGCTGGCAGACACCTCCTCATGTGCTCAAGCATTAGTTTCTTAATTAATATTTCCTTTTTCTTTCAACTCCCTTGATGTATATCTTACTTGTAAACATAACTATCAGTCTCCTTTTCTGATATCTCTTCCTGTAAATCTAATATTTTGATTCTGTGTGAAGGCTTCAGAAGAGACTAATTTCTGACTCTTATTACTGAATGTGAATGGAATCAACAACCCTTACATGCTTAGCCCTACAGACTGATACAAGAAGGATAAATAGGTTTCACATTCTTGGGGAAAAGCTGCAAAAGTTCTCTAACTGAAAAATGATAAACACAAGCCCAGAGAAGACAAAAATCATTGGATGCTGAAAATCTTAAAAGGCCCTAAGACTTTCTGGTTGGACTGGGTAATGCAGGTCTTTCTTCTGTTCCAGTCTGTAAACATTGTATATTCCAACACAATGTTATAAGACACATAAACAAGAAAAGGCATATGTGACCTAATTAGACTACTCAGATAAATCTCTATAAGCTGGATCTGAATAAATGGACATGTGGGAAGTAAATGGAAAATAATTAAAATGACCATTGAGATACTGAATGAACACAGGCAAATTTTGTGTTCACTGCCAGTAAGAATGGATACAGGCTTACATTATCAAATAACAAGAGGCAATAGAGGGACAAATCAGTCAGAAAATAATAAAATAATAGTAATAAGCCCTTCCTATGGGTAATTATCGCTAGTCAGAATATAAGAATATGCGAACTTACAATTTAATAGGCTCATACTCCAAAGTAATATAGCTGAATAAGTAGTTGGTGTATTTTAGGTTGTGACCTTTTGAAACCCCATACAGATTTCTGTAGTAACTACAGTCATTTGCCAGCAACTTTCCCTCCATATCACCATAGATGGAGTGAGACAGGATGAAAAATATTATGTATAATATTCAAATGAAATTATGATTGATCCTAGATATTAGATAAAATATATTTTAATTCAAAATAACCCAAGGAAGAATATTGTATATAGTAAAATAGTTATTTCTGTAGTCCTACATGGCAGTTACAAATACATGTAAACCCAAGATCTAAACAATGAAACATAGAAGCCAAATGCTGGTGAAACTGTAGGAGAACTCAGCGTTATTTTCAATAATGCATAGAATACTGAGACAGAAGATCAGCAAAGAAACTTTCCTTCATCTTTCCTTTCTCTTTCCATCAATCAGAACTTTTAAATCAAATGTGAGTATCTTATAGATAGCATACATTGGTATCTATTTTTATTTTCACACAGTTTGTGGTTCTGGGGATTTAGCCAAGGATCTTATGTGTGCTAAGCAAAATTTCTACCTCTGAGCTCAATTGATAACTCAGTGTATTTTTTTCTGAATCCATTCAACTGTTCTATATACTTAAAGAAGTTTAATTAACCTTAAATTTTTAATTAGCTTCTTGGGAGTCTACAGAATAATGGGTTTCATAATGACATATCTAAACACAAATACCACCACACTTTGTTTATATTTGCCCCTGATTTTGTTTCGTTTCTCTCTTTTCCTGGTTCCATTCTACCTTCCAAATACCTTTTCCCATTTTCATGGCCTTCCTCCATCTTTGTCTCTATATCAACTCTTTTGATTTGAAGAATCAAAGTTTTAAAGTGAATCAAAGTGTTTTAAGAAAAGTTTCTCTTTTCTTAAAACACATGCACGTGTGCGCGCACACACACACACACACACAGAGAGAGAGAGAGAGAGAGAGAGAGAGAGAGAGAGAGAGAGAGAGAGAGAGAACTTAATGCTATAGCCCAAATGGCTCATCACAGTGGCATATATAAAGAGCTTTCTGTACAACACTGAAATACCATCCAACAGATGATACATTCTTTTAAAACTACAGCTGGAACCTTTCCCAGGTTGTCACATGCTATGTCCTAAGACAATTATTTACACATTTAAGAAGGTTCAAATTACTAGGTAACATTTCTTTCCATCATGGAATGAAATTAGAAATAAAAATATTTAAGCAAAGATAAAATTCATATGGGGAAATTAAAGAATACCTTCGAACAATGACTCGGTTAAAGAAGGAATGCAAAAGAGAAGGTAATATCTTGAAACAAAGGAGATAAAATCACAGCATATTAAAATTTATGAGATACAGAAAATATAATACTAAAAATTTTAGTTTTATGTTAAAAAAGCTTGTCCCATCAAGACCAGAATCCCATTTTTATGTCAAATGTAGAGTCAGGGGCTGAGAACATGTGACAAAAGTTAGTATAGTGAGTTAATATGATTAAATACATTACATGCATGCACTGAGATACCATAATGAAATCCCTTTGTACAGTTAATACACTGTAATAAAAAGAAAGCTTATAGTTTTTAATATCCCAATTAAACAAAAAAAAAATCTAGTAACAACCTAGTTTTATACTTCAAGATAAAAAACCATGCCTAAATACCCAATCTGAGGAGAGAAGGAAGAGGAGGAGGAAGAGCTAGTGGTGCAGGATAAAGAGGAGGGAAAGGAAATAAAAAAAATAAAATTGAAAAATATAAATGATACTAGGAGCTGTTTCATTATTAGGACATTGATACAACTGATAAGCTCTTAGTAGTTTAAGAGGAAGAAACCAGTTATGACTATAGATCAGAGGTATAGCTCTTGTCTAGAATGTGAGATTTAAAGCTGGACTCAGTCCTCAGTATGGAAGAATACACTTAAATAAATAAATGAATAAATAAAATTAGAAATAAAAGCATAGAATTAACTGATGACACACCTTTTTGTTACTTCTGTGGTTTTAAAATTGCATAGACAAAGATTTGAATAATTTGAATAATTTGACCTAAATAAACATGAACCAATAAAGCTAAAGCATAAATAAATAGAAACTTGGAACATACTATTGAATGTGACTACTACATCAATAATAAAATGTCACATAACTAAGAAAGTCCAGGATCCAATGGTAATACTCAATAATTCTAGCAAACATTTGCAGAATTATTAGGAATACTCTATATTTCTAGAATATTAAGTAGAGGAGACACTTCTAACATTCTACTAGACCAACATTACTCAACTAATAAGACCGGGCCAAGAATTTACTAGAAAGCTACAGTCTAATCAATATTCTTGATGATTATAAATGAAAAAGTCTTCAATAAAATACCAGCAACCTGAATTCAATTGCATGTTAAAAGGATTATACACCATGACCAATTTGGATTTACCCTGGAATGTACAGATGGCTCACCATATGAAAATCACATAAGCATCTTAATAGCTGTGGGTGAAGCTTTTGAAAAATCTCAACAACCTTTCATGATAAAAACATATGGAGCAAATTAGAAATGGAAAGAAATTACTTGAACAGAATAAAGGTCATATATGAAAAACTCATAGCTAAAATTATATACTGAATCTTAAGAAATTGAAAACTTTTCCTATGAGATAAGGAAGAGGATAAGGACCCTCAGTCTGATATTTCTCCTAAACAGAGTACATGAAGTCATAACTAATATAGCCAATCAAGAAAGGGAAATAAAGATACATCCAAACCTGATAAGAATATACAAGTTTCTTCATTCTCATAAGACATGGTCTTCTTGGTAGAATACTTATAGGTTAAAAAAAAAAAGATGTTAGATCACATACCTTAAACAAAGCTTCAAGACATGGAATAAATATGAAAAATAAAAGCATTTGTGCTTTTACAGTCTATCATTGAACAATCTACAAAGAAATTCTCATTTTAAATAATAGCGTAAGAATAATAAAATGCTCTGAAACCCATTGTGTTAACTAGGTAAAAGATGGACACTGGAAACTATAAAACACCCTTGAAAATAAAAAGACACAACTATGGGATGAGGTTTGATTCCTATCTCCTATCTGACAGCTTACAACCATCTACAACTCTAGTTCTAGGGAATCTAAAACATTCTTGTGCCCTTCATGGACACCAGACACAAGCATGGTGCACATGCACAAATACAATCAAAACACATACACACACACACACACACACCACATTCTATTTTATCCTCCTTTTCCAGTCCCCTGCATACTGTATCCAAAACTATATATTCTGTTTCCCATTCTTAGAGAGATCTGTCTTCCCAATCCCCTCACTCTATAACTAACCTTTGTGGTTTTACAGATTGTACAATGGATATCATTGTATTAACTTCTAATATCTTCATATAAGTAAATAAATACCACATTTATATTTCTGGTTTGGGTTACCTCATGCAGGATGATTTTTTTCTAGTTCCATCCATTTGCCTGCAAATATAATAATGTCTTTCTTTTTTAACAGCTGAGTAATACTCCATTGTGTAAATGTACCACAATTTCTTTATCCATTCTTCTGTTGAGAAACATCTAATTAGGTTCCAGTTTCTGGCTATTATGAATATAGCAGCAATTAACATAGTTGAGCAAGTGTCTCTATGGTAGGATGAAATATCATTTGGGTATATGCTCAAGAGAGGTATTGTTGGATCTTGAGGTTGGTTGGTTCTCATCTTCCTAAGGAACTACTACATTGATTTCTGTAATGGCTGTCTGAGTTTGCACTCCCACCAGCAATGGATGAGTATTTCCCTTAATCCATATCCTCACTAGCATGAGCCGTCACTTCAATATTTGCCATTCTTACATGTATAAGGTTAAATCTCAAAGTAGTTTTAGTTTGTCTTTCCCTGATGGTCAAGGATGTTGAACATTTAATTTTTTCTCAACCATTTGAGTTTCATGGATAGAGAATTTTCTGCTTAGATCTGTACCTCATGTCTAGTAATTTTAGTTCTTTTTATATTTTGGATATTAGCCCTCTCTTGGATGTGTAGTTGGTAAAAGAAAAATATATTTTTTTCCATTTGGTAGGCTTCTGCTTTGTCAAATGACATTGTATTTTGCTGTACTGAAGATTTTCAGTTTCATGAGGTTCCATTAATTAATTATTGATCTTAGTGTCCATGCTAACAGTGTCCCTGTTCAGAAAATCTTTTTCTATGCCAGTACATTTGCAAACTGGTCTCTTTGCCTCTAGTTCTATGGGGTTATCACTGCATAGCAAAATGAAAATGTGAATTATATCGTCTGTCTCTTCTACTTTACTAGCATTAGTAATTATCCTTTTCTTTTCTTTTATTTATTCATTATTCTCTCATACAGTATATCCTAACCTCAGTTCCCCTCCCTCCTCTCATCCTATTTTCTCCCTTTCAGTTAGCTAGTCTCATTCTCTTCTTGCATGCAACATTCCAGTTATAGCCAAGTTTTTGCTTGTGTTCATGTGCCCACTCGACCCCTCTCTCATTCACACCTTCTCTAGCTTATGATCAACTACCACTGACCCCCAGTTGCAGAAATAATTTATTCTTACTCCGTCTTTTGGATTCTTCTGTCTCAGTATGTTGGGCATTTACTTATTGGTACATCTGTCTTCCTTTATTAGACTTTGGTCTTTACAATTAGGGATGTTGTTTATTTCATTCCTAGCAGTAAGTACAGTGTCTGAGGTTCAATAATTTGTGTTTCATGTATATATATATATACATACACACACAAATGTGTATGAATAAATACACAAATACATGAATTCATGAGAAGCACAGGTAAGATTTCTGCTTTTCTGTGATAACTAAAATTATCCAACAACATCCCTCACTGCAACCTTGCAAATAAATTATTTTGTATTTTCAAACTCCAACTTTAGAGAGGATTACATTTGAAGCTTTCAAGAAGTATATTATGGCTGAATATTTCTGTTAGTTGGTAGAGTGCCAGAATTCATGAGGCATTCATGAAGTCTACAACTTCAAACCCAGTGTTATATACATTGACTATGGTAGCACCACACCCATGATCCTAGCCCTCAACTTTGGCAAAGTAGGAAAGAAATTTTGAAGTTCAAGGTCATCTTTGGTTACTAGCAAGGGCTACATCCAGTGTTAGCTGTCTAAAGAGATTAAGAAGAAGAAGAAAAAAAAACATGTTAGATAGGATGGAAACTTGATGGGTTTATTGGTAAGTATGATTATAGCTAATATTTTTTAAAACCAAAAGTCACAATAGCTTAATAGAAAATATTTACTCTTTATAACATAAAGTCTGGTTGGATATTCAAATAACTTTCTATGTAGCACCAGCTTTTTTTAACATTATCACATAATCTTTCAAAATCTCCTCCAGGAATTACAACCGAAGTTTTCCAGTAAGGACTACTTGTAGGCACTATCAGACAAGTTAAGTTGCTAGAAGAGGCTCAAACTGGTCAAGCAGTTGGAAAGAAACAGAGAACATCTGACTGCCACCCCACCCCAAAATTAAGAGATTGATCTATTGAAAATAGCTGAACTATTTGAGGAGGCGCAGACCACCTGGGCTGCCTGAAAGAGAAAATCTCTGACCTTTTGAGCTTTCTGCAAGTTGTTTATGTGCTCCAGGTTTCAGGCTTTTGTGAGCTGTCCTCCATGCTAGAGTGAGCCTTGGTGATGCAGCTTTCTGTGAATCATTTTGGTCTCTGGAAATTACCCATCAAATATTTTCCTCTTAGAAACCCCAATAAAATTCACAGGTACACACACACACACACACACACACACACACACACACACACACACAACTTTAGAAAGCAGAGGAACACAGAAACTTAGATGAGTTTTAGTTTTAATGTAGCAATTAGAATTACTTCTGGGAGCATTCTTAAGAGTCTTGTATTGAACAAAGACTCCTATAACAATCAAGAATCACTCTAGAGAGCAGCCTGTTTCATTACTGTACAACTTTTCACTGCAAAGTTTTTCTTTATGTTCAGCTATAATCTTTTCCGGTAAGATAGAATCCACTTAGTTCCTCCAATAGCTGAATATGCTAACATATAATATAATATTAAGAACATTATCTCTTCTCTTTTCTGGATGTATTCTAAAAAAGAATATCAGTGTGATTCTCAAAATATGAGTCCATATACCAAAGATGCATAATTCCCTTAGAACATAGGACAACTGACTTCCTATATTCCCGGTTCTGTGGAAGTGAGATCACCCATCTGCAAGCACTTTTTACAGTATAAAACAGCACATTCATAGAAGGTATCATTATCCTTATAAATGTAGCTTGAAATTGTGTGAGCTTATTCAGCAGCCACATCACACTGTTGGCTCGTCTTTTAAACTTGTGGTTAGATAAACTCCTCAATCGTTTTCACAGGAGTTACTATGTGAAAGAGCCCATAATCATTTGTTCCGTGGTCAGTGATAAATAAATCACTCACTTTTCTGTCTTTAAGAAAAATAGGACTAATAGTGTCTAGATATCAGGGATATACCAGCCTAAATTTTTGACAAGTTTTAGGTCCCATAAACCAACACAAACCACTTTAACCAAAATTGATGTTTTTAAAGTGTAAATTCAGTTAACTAAGCATATTTTCTTCTCTGCATCACACTGAATACTTGATTTTTATCCACTTGTGGCATTGGGGTGAGGACAGCCTTAAAACTTTTGATTTCTTCTTTAGTAATTAATGATCTTGTTTTCATTAACTGCTTTCTATAGCAAGAATTGAACACTTTTTCTCAAGAAATTTTGCAAGTAGTGTGAACAATTTAAATTATACAAAAGTATAGAAAGTGTAAATAATAGAAAGCTTGATACTGCATAGTTAATGCAGTTAAGTAGAGATTTGAAAAAATATAGACCTTTTCTACTATATTCTTCTTCTTCTAGGAACGTTTTGGATCATTTACTTCTCAAGCCCATTAATCAGAGCCCATCTGCTAAATTCAGGATTAGTGGACCATAATGAAAGGATCAGGTTTTTTTTATTGCAGTCACTTTAATTGCTTAGTCTATTTGTACTCTTCCATAGGGAATTGTTGATGGTATTTTCAAATATTGAACCTTTGAAAAACTTCCCAATTAATTAATTGTATTACTTCAATCAGGCAAAGGCTACTGCATTACACAATGTTTTATTAACTCCCCTTGGTCTTGGTAGACTAGAATTTCCAGTTTTCTATGTAAGAGAAAAAAAATGACCAGCTTTCTACCTGGATAATGAAAAGTACCCAGCAGTTTTTGCTAGGTCTAGGTTTAGTGTCTTTTGAGATGGTCACCAAAGGAAAACAATGCTGCGTCATCTGTAGGTCTGTCCTATGCAGTTGGACTCGCTGCCTTTTACTCCCAGGTGCCCTCCATTACTCTATGTGCCAACTTCTTAGAGCATCTTTCAAAAAGGGCTACAAGTTGAGTAGCCAAAAATGATACAAGCGTATTGTATTTTTGAGACCAGTTATCTAAAAGCACTCTCTTAGTGGTGTTGGTTTATTGTGACAGCACCAAAGGAGAATGAAATTTATGTTTTCTCCAAACTTTTGGCAGTCTCTGGCCATCTTCAGTATGTCTTGGGGTTCTATCTTTCTGTATGTAGTATTTCTGTCTGTAAATTTTCATCTTCTTATAACAATCCGTTGGATTCTAGGATTCACTTTATTGTAGCTTAACATCATTCAAATACTGAAAAGACTCTTTTTCCAAAAACAAATATTATGTTCACAGGCATGATGATTAAGCACACAGCTTACAAAGGGCGCATTGTTCCATCCATAATGACATGCCTACTTACATTTAGGCTCAAAGGATAGTTAATATAGTAGGGTGAGACATAAAAAGTTTATTTCCAGAGGAGAAAGTTTGACAAACCAATCTGAGCACCTGGGAGCCTGCATATGTGAATTTCCATGTAATTTAAATTGTTGGAGAAACACACCAGTAGACAAACATAGGCAGGTCTCAAGCAGCTCAAACACTTCAAGGGAAGTGTTTTTGTCCATTTGAGCTTTAATCTTGAGGCTGAATCTACACGTCCTGTTTTCCAAGTTCAGGAATAGAAATCCCTGTATACATATGAAGAGCCTTTTGAAACTGAGTTCATTTCAAGTACTGTTTTGTTTCTTTTTCTTCCATTTCCTGAGGACATAAGAAATTACTAATTTTAGTTGTCTTCCTTGATGGAAATATTTTTTTAGGACTTGTAAATTCTAAAGTCTAAATTATAAAGTATTTATACAATCAATCTGTATTTATGAAGAAATATCAATTTATAATTAAAAATAATAAAAATCTTTTGTTTTTCCACAGTACTGAGGAGAGCAAATACTGAGCAATGAAATATTAGGGGTATATGTGCAAATGACAGAAGTACTATTGTGAGCCATTGTACCTTGAGTTACTATCCATACTTAACCAGCCTTTCCTCTTTAAAAAAACAATTGAGAGAAAATGGGGTATTTGGAGAAGTAAGTTGGTAGTCAATAATTATAAATTGAGTTTTAAGATTCTTTTTATATAACAAGTGACACCACCTGGATTATATTTAGTTTTGACATATGATGCAACTTGTGTACTCTTTCTAGTATCTCATACATGGAAATGAAGATGTCTTGTGTCCACAGAGAGGGAAACACATAGGTCAGCTAATAAGGAATCAAGAAGTACTGAATAAATTAGCATATTGTTATTTTGTGCCAATTAATAAAGAAGGAACATTCATATTATGATCCTTAGGTTGTTAGTGCTAGTAGAGTGATATGGCATAATTTAATCTTTGGTCTGTATAGAGCTGTGAAGTAAGTTCTCACACTCCTTTCTTTTCCTGAAGATCATTTTTTTTTATGCCACCAAACTTGACCTTTGTAAAAGTACTGTAATTTGCATATATTTAATTAGTAATTCATACAATATATGATTTAAGAAATGATTTATTAGGTTGAAATCATGCAACAAAATTTATTGAGCTCTAACTATAAAACACTTTTCTGAACCCTGGGTATATAAGTAATGCATTTTTTTTCTCCTTATGACTTTTATTGTCCCAGCAAAGGAGAGAATAAGAAAATTAACTTAGTATTTTGCATGAATGTAACATTACAAATTATTATTAAGTGTTTAAGTAGAAATAAAGAATGTCTATCTATGTGTGGATGGGTCAAGATGCCTGGATTCAGTACAAAAGCATAAACTTTAAGGATGGGTAAGAAATGTCATATGAAAAAAAAGGAGACATATATATTTCATAAACGGACATAGCATATATTAAGGTCTTACAAAAGCAGAAAGGGCCAACCATTTTTTGCATGTCTTAAGTCTAATGTAGCTAGAGCATTATAATTTGCAATGATCCAGATAAAGGTGGCATATAGCAAGGCGAGATATATAAATTATGATTATGTCATGCAGAATCTCAAAGAAGCACTCCTACCAAAGATGGCTGATAATGCTATTTATATATACCTTTATTTTTAACGTTTTATCTTCAAATTATTTCACACCTGACAAAATGGTTGCCAAAGTAGCACACAGAGTTCCTGTACATTCTTCCACACAGCTGTGTTTCTGAGGGCTCTAGTTAAACAATATTGTATAATTTCTGACAAATGAGAAAGGCAACACGAAGTGATCTGTTAAGGAAAAGAAAGGTATGGTTGTTCCCATGTGGTAAGATTAAGAACACTCATTTAAAATTCAACTTCTATGTCTCGGCTATAGGGTTATAAGCTAGAAATGAACTGTAGAAATGCAGTTCCTGTCTAATAATCTTGCAATGTAGCAGATTTTGTGATAGATTGTGCATAGTTAGGTGAGAGTGATAATATATTATTAAAAACTGCCCCATGACATATTATTACTTTATAAATTCACCTCTCCCAGATTTAGAGGTTTGAAAATAATAATTCAGTAATTGACCTGATTCTGCTAGCATTTAGTTGGTTCTTTTTCTGTGAATAAATTTGATTATGGTCAAAACATAGTGTCACTGAAAATTCTGGGGTTTTGGTGTTCATCTTACACAGATACAATTTAAGTGGCTTCTCTATCTATGTCCAACATATATTTTAGTATTATCCATTCTTTGAAGTGGAGATCTATTTAGCTGAAAGGCTTTCTGCTAATGCAGATGATGGCAATTCTGTCAAGGACTAGGCTTAAATAGGTAGAACACTGCTCCAGTATATTGGTCAAAGGACGTCGCAAGTCCAGCACAGACTTAGGAGGCAAAATGGCCCCCACCTTTCAAAAGAAGGAATTACATGCATACAATGGTCAGTAGCGACCCTTGCAAAACTCTATTATGAAAAAGTCTGGAAGGACATTAGGATTAGAAATTGTATGATCAAATGAGAAGTCCAGATGTTTCAAAGTAGGGCACTGTCAAGAGAACTTATGGTCCACTCACGTTGTTTTTCATGTGAAAAAACTCAAGCCTCAAAAGAAAAGGCACAACCACCACATAAATCCACAGAACACACAATATCCTAAGTAGTTATTCTCAACCAGTGCTTTTTATGATACATTCTTTTACCTCTCCTTTCCTAAAATAGCACAGATCAATATACTTGGGGATTTTTCTTCATTCCACATTTTCTAAGTAGCATTTGAATGTCATATAGCTTCTTTCCAAGGAATATAACAAACTTTACATTATCTGTTGAAGAAAAAAGTAGATGCCACACCATCTTAGGAAACCAAGAAAGACATTGGGCTGTGGCTATGTTTTATTTTGAGTGTCTGCTTCCCAAATGGATTCATACAGTGCCATTTTATGTTTGCTTATTCTATCTGTCAAGAGAATGACTAACTTGCAGTTGCATGCCTCATATAGTCTGTAAATTACAAATAGCAACATTCAGCTCTACTCCTTTGACCTTTTCAACACTGTATAATTTTTAGGGTATGCCAGTGCACATTGCTTCTTGTTTACAGCCTTGGTGAACTGTGAAAAAGAGGTGGGATGGCCATCAAATCAAAATATACAATACCGAGAAGGTCAAAATAATGCATCATAAAACCAATTCTCAAAGCAAGGTTTAAAATCAAGATAAATCTGCTTTATTACTGTCTCTTCCCTCCCATCTTACCCATGGAGATTGAGCATGAGGACACATGTTTGTAACACCAGTCCTCAGAAGGCAGAGTCAGAAATACTGCAAAATAATAATGAGCCTGTTCTACACAGTGAGTTTGAAGACAGCTAGTATTGTGTAATGTGGTTCCATTTCAAAGAAAGAAGTAGTAAGGGAGAGATTATGTACATGTTAATGATGAGACAGGAGATACCAGTGAACGATATGATGAGTGAAATTGTACCATGTGTTTAAATGCATTTTGAGATGAATTTTACTATGTTTGAGTATACCCAAGATCCATCTCAATATGAACTGCTATCCAACTTGTCAGCTCTGAAAACATATATTTACTGAGGTTATATTTACATAGTTAGGAATAAATCTACCTAATAATCAAAGGAAAAGACATTCATGAATTTGGAAGAGAAATAGGTGAGAAACATGGAAGGATTTGGATGAGATAAAGGAAAGGAAGAAATTATGTTATACTATATTATATTATATTATGTTCTCAAAAAGTGAAATATTTTAAAAATAGTTAATATTACTATCTCATATGTTCCATCCTTACCACAATTTCCCCTCCCTCCACTTCTCCCAACTCTCCCACTTCCCCTCTCCAGTAGATCCATGGTTCCTCAGTTTCCTTTCAGAAAATCTCAAGCATTTCAAGGATATCAGCTGAACACAGAATAAAAAGTTACAGTGAGATCAGAAACATCATAAATTTCTATTTCTGGTTTCAAAAAGGTTTGCTTAAAATTCGATTTATTTCAATATAACTATTGAAATCCCACTTAGCTATACAGGTTGGGGATTAGAAATCAATGTTCAGATTTTAAAGAAGGTAAAAAAAAAAAATTAGGATAGCAGTGGCATTCTATACTTAGTAGAGGAACCATGTCTACAAAATCAGTATAAAATTGAAGTTACACAACCAATTGAGAAGAACCAGCTTATTGAGGAAGACCCCTATTGATAATTGAATACTTGTAGAACAAAAATATAAGTGCTTTAATATATAGTGGGCTTTTGAAAACCCAATTCTAGCCAGGAATAGTAGTGCTTTCTGGTAATCCCAATATTTGTGAAACCACTGTAGGAAGATCAAATTGAAGTCCAGATAGATGTTTTCTCAGAAACACACACCACTACCATGACAAGGACAAGCCTAAAACAA
>NC_045030.1:131752542-131759928 GCF_008632895.1 Mastomys coucha
CTCCAGCCTGTAAAGTGCTGAAGATGGAACCCAGAACATTATACATACTAAGTAAGACCTTTACCACTGAACTTGCTCCCAAGGATGAATGAGACCCAGAAGTTCACCAATGCAAGAGAGAACTGTTTCTAACCAAATTTTGTATAACAACTTTGACCCTGGCAGGTTTACAGTTAAATTCCATTAACTAGTTGAGACTACTTAAAAATATCATCCCTCAACTTTGGAATATTCTGCAGATCTCATGGTGCATGTTACTAAGATTAGCATAGATAACCTTTTTGCAGTACTGGGCATTGAATTCAAGGCCTCCCACATGCTATGTAAGCTCTATAGTACTGAACTATATCACCAGCATAGAAATCAGCTCTGCATCACTAAAGAAATCTAACAGCGGTCACGAGCCACAGATGTATAGTTTGATTTTTATTCATGTGACTTAGCTTTAATCATCAAACCTTTCTCCATTATCAAAAGTAATATGTTTGGATTTCACACTGCTTCCACACTTCTTGCAACATTATAATGTTTACTTCATTTAGCTAATGTTGGTCAGATCTTAAAAAGAAAAAAAAAAACAGAAAAGAAAACCCAAATGCTGACTAATTACATGCTATCAGACTTCAGATATAAGAACAGTTGTGGGGGCCACCCAATTGAGATCCTTCAGGAGCTAGCAGAAAAGAAAAAAAGAAAAAAGAAAGAAAAAAAAATAAAAACAACACATCTCTTTATTGCTGACTTCTGAGAACAAAGTAGTAGGAACTTTCCAATTCTTCTTTTTCTATGTCTGACACCGGAAGCCTTAATTGATCAAAGTCAGTGCTTACAGAATCCTTCTCAAAGCTGCTCAGACAGGGTTGAGAAGAGTATTGACTAATAGTTACCAATTAAAGCCCAGTGCATTGATATCCTAGTAAATAGAAAATTATTGTCTATAAAGCAAAGAACAGTTCTCTAAGCATGAGGAGGCAAAGAGTATACTCCATCTTGTGTCACAAAGACGTGTGGTACTGGAAAGCAATGTACCACATTAACTCATATCCCTAGAGCAGAGATTCATTCACTCAATAGGTATTTATTGTTCCCTATCTATGTATCAGGGACAATTCTAGGCATTGGGAAAGCAGCAGTAAACAAGATGAACAAAAGCTTCTGCCTTCACTGCCCTCTGTGCTCACATTGCAGTTTGCGAAAATGTAAGTTACTGGGTAAGCAAACAATAAGCCTTTCAAGTGGCCTGAACAGTTACATAAAACCAACATTATATAATGGAAACTAACTGGAAGAGCCTAATTAATATTATATGGTTTGAAAAGATATTTCTTAAGGGGTCATATTTAGCTTGACAATCCAAGTGAAGGGTTCACTGAAAGCTTGAGGAATTACAGCCAAAATAACTAGGTTTACTCTGCCCAATCTCATGATTATCAGATTGGGAAAACTGGGAATAAGCAAGTAACAATTGGCTCATAAACTTGGCTTCATTGGTTGCTTAAAATGAACAGAATATGAACATTTTTCTCCTGTTTAAAGATGTTTTAAATACATAAATCATACTTAGTCTTGTAAGTTTGAGTTGTAAATACTTGTATTTGTGTGCTAAGTCCTTTCCAGTGTCTGGAAGTAGTGGAGCAAAAAATTAAAAACATTTCAGAGGAGAAGATGATAGATTACATATGATTTATAGCCACAGAATATACCAGTAGGGTTGTTATATAGTTAGGACTTGTATCTAAAAGCAACTGGACGAAAGTCCTAAGAATATCAAGGCAGCCTTTTCCTTGAATTCAATAGGACAAATTAAGAATCAAGTTTTATTCTCTGCCATTGGCCAGTTGTGAGTTTCTGCATTACCCATTGTCTGGTACACAAAGAAACTTTGCTGATGAGGTTTGAGAGCAGTACTAATCTCTGGGTATGGAGATATGAATTTAGGCAGCAGTTTGATACTGTTTTCATTTAGAAAAATAACATTAGACTCACTCCCGGGGCCTATGAACATCCCAGCCATGTGCTCTTAGCCAGATTATAATGCCAGAGATATGTTTTCTCTTGTGGTGTAGTTTTGAGATGCAGCAGTAGAGAATGAGTATGACCAAAGATTTAAAGATTTAACTATATGAAATCTTTAAAAGATTAATAAAATATTATATTAGAAAGAATTAAATCAAGGAGTATTTCTTTTTATGTAGTCTCATCAGTTAGAGCTATACTATTTTCTTGAAGTAAAGATATTTATATTTAAAAGGAATCATTATTTTATTGTTTCTATTTATTCTTTGAGAATTTCACACAATATCAATTTGATCTTTTTTTTGATATTTTCTTTATTTATGTTTTAAATGTTTTCCCTTTTCCAGGTCTCCCATTCAGAAACCCCCTATGCCATCCCCCATCCCCTGCTTCTATGAAGGTGCTCCCCAACTCACCCACCCACTCCCATCTTCCTGCCCTGACATTCCCCTATACTGAAGCAATGAACACCCTCAGGCACAAGGGCCACTCCTCCCACTGATGTCCAACAAGGCCATTCTCTGCCACATATGCTGCCAGAGCCATGGGTCCCTCCATGTGTACTCTTTGGTTAGTGGTCCAGTCCCCCGGAGCTCCGGGGGTCTGGTCAGTTGGCACTGTTGCTTCCCACATGGGGTTACAAACCTTCTCAGGTCCTTCAGTCCCTTCTTCAACTCCTCCAATGCAGACCCTGCTCTCAGTCCAATGGTTTGCTGCAAGCATCAGAACATATGCCTCTGTATTTGTCAGGCTCTGGCAGAGTCTCTCAGGAGGCAGCCATATCAGGCTTCTGTCAGCAAGCACTTCCCAGCATCCACAATAGTGTCTGGGTTTGGTAACTCTATGTGGGATGGATCCCCAGGTAGGGCAGTCTCTGTATGGCCTTTCCTACAGTCTCTGCTCCACACTTTGTCTCCATATTTCCTCCTATGAGTATTTTATTCATCCTTCTAAGAAGCAATGAAGCATCTCCACTTTGGTCTTCCTTCCTCTTGGGCTTCATGTGGTCTGTGAATTGAATCTTGGGTATTCAGAACTTTTGCGCTAATATCCACTTATCAGTGAGTGCATACCATGTGTGTTCTTTTGTTACTGAGTTACCTCACTCAGGATGATATTTTCAAATTCCATCCATTTGCCTGTGAATTTCATGAAGTCGTTTTTAATAGCTGAGTAGTATCCCATTGTGTAAATGTACCACATTTTCTGTATCTATTCCTCTGTTGAAATAATCCCATGCAACCTATCAGGTCACCACAGACTAAGGCTGGTCTTCAATAGCAACAAAAACAACAGAAAACCCACATACACATGGGAGTTGAACAACGCCCTACTCAATGGTAACTTCATTAAAGAAGAAATGAAGAAATTAAAGACATTTTAGAGTTTAATGAAAATGAAGACACAATATACCCAGAACTTATGGGGCACAATGAAAGCAGTGCTAAGAGGAAAACTAAGAGGAGCTCTGAGTGCCTCCAAAAAGAAACTGGAGAGAGCATACACTAGCAGCTTGACAGCACACCTGAAAGCTCTAGAACAAAAAGAAGCAAATATACCCAATAGGAGTAGACTGCAGGAAATAATCAAATTCAGGGCTGAAATCAACCAAGAAGAAACAAAAAACACTATAGAAAGAATCAACCAAACCAGGAACTGGTTCTTTGACAAAATCAATAAGATAGATAAACCCTTAGCCACACTAAGCAGAGGGCACAGAGATGGTATCCTACTTAACAAAATCAGAGATGAAAACAACAGAAATTGAGGAAATCCAAAAAAAAAAAAAATTATCAGATCCTACTACAAAAGCCTAATAAAACAAAACTGGAAAATCTGATCATACTTTTTCCCCTCCCCTAACTCCTCCCAGATCTTTCCCTGACTTCATACTCACCCAACTTTATGTTTTTTCCTCTCTCAAAGAAACAAACAAACAAAAAAAAACCGAACACCTCCTCCAACAGACATATAAAGAAACATGGAGTCTGGGTTCTGTTGGCAAACAATTCCTGAGCATGTGGTTTGCCCTGATGTATGGTCAATATACTCAGTGTCACTGCATTGAAGACAACTGCTCTTCCCTCTCCTAGCAACTGTCAATTGTGAATTGGCTAGGTATGGGCTTTGTGCCCCCTCCTCTCCTCCATGCTGAGATTTTGCCTGGCTTGAGTTAGTATCTTGCCTATTCTGTTATAGTTACTGGGATTTTTTATATGGATCTGCCCTGTTGTGTTCAGAAAAAGGCTGTTTCCTTCAAGTCATTCACTACTTTGGTTATTACAATCTTTCCACACCCTCTTCCACATATATCCCTGACACTAGAGGAGAGGAATGTGGTAAAGATATCCCATATAGGGATAAGCATGTCAAAGTTTTCATTCTCCAAAACATGATCTCCTTGTGGATCTGTATGTCAAGTACCATTTATTAGAAGCTTCTTTGATAAGCGTTATGTGATGCTCTGGTCTCTATATATATAAAATGAGATATCATTAGGAATTAATGGGATTTTATCCTGTGGCCTATAACACACTAGTCACTGGTTTTTGGTATCATTAACAGTGTTAAGGTTCTATGTCATGAAGTAGTTATTAATGCATCTAAGACATGGCTGGCTGAATAGTATTCCATTGTGTAGATGAACCACATTTTTTTTTTATTCATTCGTCAGTTTAGCCACATCTAGGTTGTTTCCAGTTTCCGGCTATTACGAATAAAGATGCTAGGAACACAATTAAACAAAGTGTCTTCGTAGGATGGTGGAGCATCTTTTGAGTATGTGCCCAGGAGTAGTATACATGGGTCTTGAGGTAGAACTATTCCCAATTTTCTGAGAAAACATCAAATTTACTTCCATAGTGGTTATACAGGTTTGCACTCCCACCAGCAATGGAGGAGTGCAAATGTCCTCACCACCCTTGTTCCACATCCTCACCAGCAAGTGCTATCATTTGAGGTCTTGATCTCAGCCATTTTGGCAGGTGTAAGATTTCCATCTCAAGGTCATGTTGATTTGCATTTCCCTGACAACTAAGCACACCAAACATTTCCATAAGTGTTTCTAGACCATTGGTGATTCTTCTGCTGAGAATTCTGTTTATCTCTATATCCTGTGGGGTTTTTTTTTGTTTTGTTTTGTTTTGATTTTTGTTTTGTTTTTTAAATTAGGTTGTTTGTATTGTTAGTGTCTAGTTTCTTGTTTGAAACTCTGGTAGAATTGTGTGATGAAACCATCTGGCCTGGGGTGCATCTACACAATGGAATACTATTCAGCCACTAAAAAATGGAAATCATGAATTTTGCAGGCAAATGGGTAGAACTTGAGAATATCATCCTGAGTGAGGTCATCCAGACACAAAAGGCTGTGCATGTTATATACTCACTGATAAGTGGATATTAGCCATAACATACAGGAATTCTAGGCTACACTCCATAAACCCAAAGAAATTAAATAAGAAAGATTCAAAGATTCTTGAATCTAGTCATGGGAGGACATGACAGAGACATGGGATGAGGGAGGTTCCGAGGAATCAATGGGTGTGATCTTAGCTGAAACTCACAACAGTGGAGATACGGAACCTGAAACCTGGCAGGAACCCCAGTGGAACGATAGTGACTCTAACCCACCCACAAAACTTTTAACCCAAAATGTATCCTGTCTATAAGAAATACAAGGATGTGGGATGGAGCAGAGACTGAGTGAATAGCCAACTAATATCTGGCCCAACTTGATACACATTCCACAGGCAAGCACCAATCCCTGATACTATTCATGATAATTTGTTATAATTGCACACAGAAGCCTAGAATAACTGTCTTTTGAGAGGCCCCACTGAACAGCTAACTGAAACAGATGCAGAGACCCACAGCCAAACATTGGATAAAGCTCAAGGACTCTTATAGACAATTGGAGGAAGAATTGACGGCCCCAGAGGGGATTAGAACTCCACAGGAAGACCAACATAATCATCTAACCTAAACACTTAGGGGCTCCCAGAGACTGAACCACCAACCAAAGAGCACACATGGGCTGGATGTAGGTTCCCTACACATATATAGCTGATGTGCAAGTCTGTCTTCATGTGGGCCCCAATAACAATTGGAGCGGAGGAGGGGGTCTCTGTCTAAAGCTGTTACCTGTGGAATCTGCTTTCCTAAGTGAACTGCCTTGTCTGGCCACACTGGGGGAGGATGTGCCTAATCCATGTTGCAGAGAGGGGTAAATTCCAGGGGAGGAGCTCCATCTTCACAGGAGTAAAGGTGTAGTGGGTATGAGGGGAGGACTGCATGGGGGGGACAGGAAAGGGAGCAGCAATAGGGACATAAAGTATATAAATTTTTAAAAATTGTTTTAAATCTTTAAAAATAGAGTAAAAATGGGGAAAATAGCTGGGTACATTCATAAAATTCATTCCACTATTATAAAAGTGGGCATATCTCACATTCAAACCACTATTGTACCTATGAAGGTTTATAGTTGGATGGTATTAATTTTCTCCCCCAATAGTGTCTGTGTGTGTGTGTGTGTGTGTGTGTGTGTGTCCACTATGAACATGGGCCAGTAGGGGTGAATCTTCCAGTTGAATACCAGCAATATTTCTGTACATACTATAACATAACTTTGTGTTGTCTTCAGCAACAGGACCTTACTATTAAGTTCTAGAGGGTAAGTAGTAGCATTGACTATGACCTGTAATGTTTAGGGGATAGTCAATAAAAACCTATTGGCTAATGATTTAAAAAGACATAACATAGTCTTAGAACTGGGCATTCTATTTTAAAGCATATGATGTGTTGTTGGAGTTTTGCCGCTTTCTTCATCATGTAGTAACTCCCTTTAAACTTCTTTTTATATAGGTATGCATTTGAGGAAGCTTCTACAGTAGTAGGTTTCCATGTGACTTTTCTAAAGGCCTTTAGTGTTATTTATCCCTCCAGGTATTCTATCACACACTGCATCTCCTCTTGTTATAATTTACCCATCATCCTTTTATAAAACAATATTCTACTTTTTCTACCATGAAAGATCCCAATGTTTCCTTCCCCTACAGTCCTCTACTACCTACCTAATGTCTGTGGGCATTTTAAATAAAACTCACATATCTAAAACGTAAAAGCTAACATCCACATATAGGAGACAAAACACACAATGCTTTTCTTTCTTAATCTGAGTTATGTCACTCAGGATGTATCTTAATCAAGATTTCAATTGCTATGATTTAAAGAAAAACTAACAGGAAACAATGTAGAGAGGAAACGGTTTATTTCACCTTACAATTCCACAGTACAGTCCATCAATGAAGAAAGACCAAAAGGTGGACATTTCATTCCTTCTTAAAAGGGGGAACCAAATACCCATGGAAGGAG
>NC_045030.1:131761826-131763728 GCF_008632895.1 Mastomys coucha
TCTTACAGTTGGCAAGAATGGGTAGAGTAGATAATCTGGTCTGAGATTCGCTGCCTGAATTTCTAGTAGGAACAAGATTATCATATTCTAAGCAGTACAGATTTCATCAATGGCTGAGGTGGCTGATAATCAAGCAAACAGGGAAAGGGGGTTGAATCTTGAAATCCCTAAGTAGGGTCTGGATTTGGCTCCAGGTAGGTTGTCCAGAATTAAGTTTTATAATGAGTTAAATTCTGGAAATGCCTCATGCCCTCTCCTTGAAGTCCTTTGTGTGAAAATGTGTATGTGTCTATACATGCATATATATATATGTACATATATACATATATATTATACTTATATATATGTATATGTATGTGTGTGTGTGTATATATATATATATATTTGTTGTATTCCCTCGAGTGCAACTGAGTTGAGTGTACTACAAAAATATGTTAAGTTCTGGTAAACTGTATGGAAACCAGATGAATTTTATGTCTGGTAGCATTAGGACTCATTTTATCTCATGTAGTAAAATAATGGCCCCTCAACAGATTGCTGGAACCAATCAATATGTTATTTTTTCTGACAGAAAGAATTAAGATTGCAGCCAAAATTATCTACAGAGACCCATGTTATAAAGATCCCCAGAAATGAAAGTGAGGGTCAGAAGATTGGGAAATAATGATGTGATGCCACATGCGAATGGTTGTGTCACTGATGTGAGCGGTGAAGGGGCTACTAGCCAAGGAATGAGACAGTAGTTAGATGCCACAAAAGCCAAGGAAGCAGACTGTCACTGGAATAGCAAGACAGAAATGTAGCCTGTCAACATGCTGAGTTCAGTCCTAATGAGTGTCCTGTCAGCCTTGTGATCTACAGTGAAGTTATACTATTTTAAATTACTAGGTTTGTGGCAACTTTTTACAACAGCAGTAGATAACTGCTTGTCCTCCTCTCATGGACCATGTATGTACGGAAGAGCAACCAGCACCACAGAGGAATCCCACTGACCTTGTATACTTAGATTGACTGCAAATTAAAATCTAATGAATCCCTGTAAGGCAAAGAGATCATCCAGCTCATGTCACTTATCAGATTTTTTTTCTGCTTCTGCTTAACAAACTCTGAGATTTCAAAAAGCAAAATTAATATTAATCTGGGCATAGTACTTATACTTATAGCTCCAGTATTAGAAATTGTCACAGGTGATTGTGAGTACAAGGCTAACTTGAGCTACATAGCAAGACCCTATTTCCCTTCCCCATTTCCCTGCCAATATTGCTCATGTTGAAACAGTTATTTTTCACTTCATGAACTTTGTAGCTCCAAGTTAACCAGAACATCATAAGTATCAACAATGTGTGTTTTCCATTTCATTTTTCCAAGTATTCTTATCGCCTATTTCTTCAAAGCTGATAGCAATTTTCTAGCGACCCTTTTCTAATGATCTATTTTGTCCAATATATGTGCACAAAAAGAATACTACTAACCTAATCAGAGGTAGAGTGTTACGCATACTCGTCTACTATAGTCACATCCAAAATATTGGGGATAAAATCCTGATTAAAGGATAAGAGGCAATAAGAATCCAAAAGGATTCTGTGTCTCCTGGATTTCAGACTAGTCGCTGGTATCCTCTAACCCAGATGTGTTCCAGATCTGTCTCTCTAATCGTCAACACGGCCTCATAATTGGGCATAAAGGTACCCCAAGAAATGATTTGTAAATGGTTAAGATTGGGCATTGTCTCCTGGCCGACACAATGTTTCCAACTATCCTAGTTTAATGTTTTACATACTAGAGAGTAATCGAAGGGCTTCCACTCAAAGACATTAGTTAAAAGTGTGAGGTCAGTTCTTTTGTGATTGGGTTACCTCACTCAGGATGATATTCTCCAGATCCATCCATTTCCCTAAGAAT
>NC_045030.1:131765464-131772004 GCF_008632895.1 Mastomys coucha
TAAGAAATACATTTAGATCTTATACTTCATGTGTCGTCTCTGCCATCATTTCTTTGCCTACGCCTTGTGGACCTGACTAGGACCCCCATTTCTCCCGCGGGTTGAGGGAGGCCCAGATCGGCCGGCCCGTGACAGTAGAGCATATGCTTTGAGATATTTTTTTAGATACAATATTTCTTAATTACCTATCCATCCACATATGTCTTCTTCATAATAAACAGATAACATCTCATTGGTCGATATCAAGATGATTGTTTGGTTTGTTGTGACTATGGATTTCTATTGAGGAGAAATTGCTTGGCTTTTACAACTAAATCCATGAATTTGGCTTCACGATTAGCCAGATAACTTAACAAGAAAAAATATTACTACTTTATATTTAAGACCAATTGTTCATCCCTAAAAACATACATACATATAAATAATATTATATAGATTGGATAGGTTGTACTGTGTGTGTGTGTGTGTGTGTATGTGTGTGTGTGTGTGTGTGTGTGTGTGAATGTATGCATCAGCACATATATAACAACAACTGATTGGAAAATAAGTCATAAATTTTTAAAAAAGAAGCAAATAGTGGTATATGGGAGGGTTTTTGAGAAAGGAGAGGGAAAAATATGGGTAGTATATTTTTATAATTTCAAAAAATAAAAGGCATTTTTAAAACAGAATGATTTTTCTAGCATTTTCTGATTAGCATATTACTGAGCAAGAGATTGAAACTTTCCTCTATCAAACATCTTGTAATAGTTATCCAAGTAGATGGAATTCTTTTAATGTGCCAAATAAAAAATTTCTTTTAATATATTTAATATAAATAATAAAAATTAAATATACATAAATTATTTGCAACTGGTTGATTCTATGTGTAAGAACTAACAGAGAAACTCAATATTTGAATGATAGCAATTTTTTTAAACTATTGAGTATAATTCAAATACTCGATGACTCTAATTTCAAAGTTTATGAGTCTTTTTCCTTTAATTTCTGTGCTACCATATGGTACGTCTGGCCAAAGGAACATTAGAAACTGTTTTTGTTTTCAAGGATTATTAAGTTGTTACAACTGAATAAACATAGAGATTGGATAGGATATTTCCTATGGTTCCTTACTGCCTTAACTTAGAAAGAAGTATCAGCCAGAGAGTCCTTCCATGCGTTCTTTTAACAGAGATGATTTTCTGAGTCTGTAGGATGGTGTTTTCCTATAAGTCACCATCCTTCTCCATATTTTGGTCCATATTTGCCTCCATAACATGAGAGCCAAAGTGACACTTTAAGTGGGCCTCTTCGTTTGTTAGATTCAACAAAAGAAGTGACATATTAATAACCATATTTTAGCATACTCATAAGAATTTACAATTTAATAACCTTTGTCTCTTATTTGTGAATTTAATTGTATGAAAAAAAAATTCTAGACATTGGGAAAATTAAGTCCCATTTTGGTATGTATTTAAGCAAAAGAATGAAATTTTGGAAATGATGATGATTTTAAAAAATCCAAATAGTAAACTTCCACCTGGGGGCCAACCTGTACCCACAGACAAATAATATGAAACATCAATGCTGCATCATTGCTTTTTCTGTCCACTAAAATATAATTAATGTAATCAGAGAAATCTATTTTTTCAAAAAATATATAGCCAGTTCTGCATGAATTAACAGAGTGTGTCCTGAATATTGGAGACAGAGAAATAGCAAAATAATAATCAATAATATACTGCTTATATAATTTGGTATAATAATTTTGCCTAACTTGTTATCTTGATTAACCAAATCTCACCATTTAAAACCACCTGAATTCTCATGGGCAGATTTATTGAAGGAAAGGCTGGCTTGAATCTTTTAAAACTGTATTGCATTTTGCTTAAACCAATCTCTGAATAGTTTCTAAATCATTCACACAATTCATTTAGGGTCTGACATTCCATTTACCTTAAGGGTTTGAATCACTTCCTATATAAGTTGTGATTGACACTTGTAAGTCTTCCCCTTGCCAGAAGCATGAATCTAGCAGTTTTCTGTTCTTTGGCCCTCATTTAATTTCATTGAAGTATTAGGTTTTGTAACAAGCTGTTGTCATTATTTATGATGTGGATTGGGTATTCTTACTAGGACTGAAAATTTGGAGAGAAGAGGACAAGATTTCTGGCATTTCTGGTGATAATAACAGATGATTATGGAATTAAGGCAAGAGCAACAGACCATCTGGCAGGCATGTGTATGAACTTTTAATTTTCTAGGTGTATCTAGATTGAAACAGCAAGTTTTAAAAATGTAAGCCGACTCCTTCTAATTAAATTTAGCCTCTCTATAAAATGATGTGAGATAGTCATGGAACAGAAATGGCTGAACTTGCTATCTGCAAATCTGTGGATGGTCAGCAATGTGTTGCATCAAAAACCTTGTTTTAATGACTAGCAATCTACTTTCAGTAACTATTTCCTAAGAAGAGTAGTATGTGCAACCAATTCTCTACCATCAGACTTTAGCTCACTAAGCAAAACATCTCCTCCCTAATGATTAAGCAGAAAAGCTGCTCATTTCAGTTTGGGATTTCCAAACAGTAAGCACTGAAACCTCAGTTCTGAATCAATATAGAACAGGCATCAGCCGATGACTGTAATGTGGAAAGAGATGGCATTTCAGGAGCCTTCCCACTCACCTGCCTGCTAAATCTTCCCTGAGTTGCCATATCCTCCTTCTGAGACTTAACTTCTTTACCAAATGTAAGAGATGATGTCTTTCATGGCACAGGAAAAATCTTATCTATGGTGAAATATTTTGAAATAGACAAAATAGTCTGAAAACAGAAAGCATCTTTTAATAAATGTTATATTATTACCCATGGTATTAGTTGTAGCTACATTAAAGAGGCAGAAATATCCAGGGTGTACGAGGAAGAAGCAGAAGTTGGTAATAAAAGGACATTCATGAAAAGCCACTATGACCAAAGGGATAATGACAGAAGCAAGGAGAACTAAAGGGTTACAAAGATTTTGCTCTACAGTTCTACTTAACCAAGTTCTGGAATGACCAGTTACACCAAAAACTCCCTATAAACAAAGGTCCTGCTGTCTTTGATTTGTTTAAAACATTAACCTGTGTCAGCCCCCAGGGCAGATCCTGCTATAGAAAATCAATCTAACCACAGTCCAGGAGGAGAGGAGAAATGCTGGACACAGAATGTAAATGGAGATAGTACAAACTAAGGGCACTAAATTGTCCAGTGTTATGAACATACCAAGAAGAAAACAGCAATGATGACTATGTCACTCACAGTCCCATTACTGAGTGTTCTTTATTTAGGTATATCTATAGGTTTATTCCCATTTTCTCCTTCACAGTCCCTGGAAAGTCCAGAGGAAATGTGTTTTCTGAACACATATTTTTCAGGTCAAGATAGAACCACTAGCGAACATATTTTTGATGAAGTTATAAACTATACATCATATATTCCTTTACATTTGGCAAACAGGTATCATTTTGAGAATCTTATGAGAACCATAGGAACTGTGGAGAAAATAAAGTCCATAGTTAGATATCATGCAGGTAGTTTCTAGAGAGTCATCATATTGTGGACTCTAGATTAGAAATTTGTTTACCATTGCATTAATATTTTATTGTCTTGTGCATTCATTTATCAGACTCACAACTGAAGAAGATCAGCAATGAGGTTAGATTCTTATCCTGACTTAAATATCTAGGACTTAAATTCCAACCAGGAATCGGCAAAGGGGAGCACAATTAGAATGCAACAAATAAGTAATTTGGGAGATTACTGGAGGCAGGAGTAGTGCAGGAATCACTGAGTCCCAAGAATCTGAGTCAGATTCGAGAATGTAAATAAGCTATGGGAGACATTTATTAAGTTTGTTCTGAGAATGATAATCATAAATTTGGGAGCAGGCAGTGGTGGTACATGCCTTTAATCCTAGCACTTGGGAGGAAGAGGTAGGAGAATTTCTGAGTTCGAGGACAGCCTGGTCTACAGAGTGAGTTCCAGGACAGAGAGAGCTATACAGAGAAACCCTGTCTCGAAAAACCAAAAAAAAAAAAAAAAAAAAAAGAAAGAAAGAAAGGAAGAAAGAAAGAAAAAAAAAGAAAGAAATTTGGGGCCTGTCAGATGATTGAGTGAATAAAGACATACCACCAAGCTTGAAGAACTGACTTTGGTACCCCAAACCCTATGTGGTAGAATAAGAAAATGGAACACACACACACTAAAAAGTTGACATTTAAATATTCAATTGTGGCTTGCCATTTGAGAAACAGATCAGTTTACTTGATAAGAGTACTATGGGCATATTATATCAACCTATAAGAATAGCAGCTTATCCTTGTGCGAGTATATGTGGTAATGGAAGAGTCTGAGCTGTTCCTGGAGAATTTGAGTGGTTGTCAGTAGGGTTTAAAAGATTGTAAGGTGTAAAATGTGTTTCTGTGAAAAGATCAAAGTCACCATGTCAGAGGAAGGAGAGGGAATGAACATGAATAAATAATGTGCATGCTCAAGCATTTTCTTTCAGAATAATTTAGTACTGCTCTTTCCTCAGCCTCACAGGATTCTCACTGAATGCCCACTCTTTACTCAGAGAGCAGATAACTCCACACAATCCGTGACTTAGCAAAAAGAAACTATTCCTTTATATACAGGACAAGGGTGGGTTCGTTTTTTGTTTGTTTGTTTGCTTTGGTTTGGTTTTGGTTTGTTTTCTGTTTTTTTGTTTTTGTTTTTGTTTTTGTTGGTGTGTTGTGGTTTGGTTTGGTTTGGGGTTTGGTTCTCCTTTTGTTTTTTACTTAACCCATCACTCAAACTTGCCTAACTGTTTTCAAGGTAACAGCAAGTTACTACGTGTTGCTTTCGAATGTAACTCCACGACATAGAAAGATCTCATCCACAGTTATAAGACTTTCAGGACATCTGGAGCAAAATCCTGGTATCGGTCAGCTAGTGGGTAACCAGGATGTCAAATATCTGGACTCTATGTAAGACTTAGGGAGCCAGTGAATGCTTCCGCTTAGAAATATTACACCTGCTCTGTGTATGTGTGTGTATGTTTGCACATATATATGTATATCTGTCTCTCTGTAACAATATGTGTGATACAGGTCACATACTTACTATGTAAACTCTTTGAGAGCACATGATCTTTTATGTCACTATATTAATGAGAACATAATACACATGCAAGAAAATGAACATAAGAGTAAATAATGATATTCAAAACAAGCTTTCACATAGTTATTCTTATACCCATTAATGGCAATTTTAGTATCAACTTTGTACTAGGTAGATGCCTGAATATACAGATATAAAAAATATAGGACTTTCTAGAAACTCACAACACAGTAAAACACATAGAAAAGTAAATACATTGCACACTGCATGAAAAATAATGAGTGCCTGGAAAGTTTCTGAAATTTCCTAAGAGATTCCAGAAGAACAGTTCATACTTCATAGTAGAGATTGGACAGCAGTCAAAGCAATGGTTACGTACAGTAAAAATAGTCAAAATCATATTAACAGGAGACTGAGTTTACACTCTATATTTACCATTTTCTAATAAACACAAGAACATATAATGTAGGGTTATAAAAGTCAACAGGCAGGGACATTTTGAAAGGTATATTTCCAGAACTAAGCAGATATCACTTATTCCCCTGTAACCTTCAAGATAACACAATGAATAGTAGTGATGGGAAAGTTACCAACATGACTGACTTGCTGTCAAGTCATTCTATCTCACTTATTGTTCAGTGTCAATAGAAACCATCTATATGCGGATATTTGTGAGCTGAGTAAGTCAAGGCAGTAGGAACTTAGAACAGATAAGTACATCTACAATGAAGAGCAGAAACTGAATAAATGTATCCATACTTGTACTCACCTTGATATCTCCACTTTCGTGCAATTGATGATCTCCTGCTTAGAGAATGGTCCTGTCCAAATTAAGATGTGACCTCCCACATAAATTAGCTTAATCAAGAAAACCTGCCACAGATTATAGCTTACAGTTTAACTTAATAAAGACAATATACCTTTGTGAGTCATTTATCAAGTGATTCTAGATTGTGTCAAGTTGACAATTAAAGTTATCTATCAAGGAACATAATTATATAGAAACTGGGTGAGTCAGAATTAGAAGACAGAATAATAACCCATAATAGTTCATGACCCATTCTACTATATTATTTGTAAGATACTATACATATAAATATGTATATACATCTTCATATGTGATAAATTATGAATTGTATGTTGGTGGTATTCAAATAAAATTTTTTTTAAAAAAGTATAGGCACTGTCTCCTTGTTGGTTTCTGAAGAGGACCCATGTTTGGTTCCCAGTACCCACAACAGGCAACACATAATCACCTGTAATTATAGCTCCAGGGGATCTCATATTTTCTTGTCTTCTTGGGTACCTGCCCACATGTTATACACATACATACATTTAGGCACACAAAACTACTACTAAAAGACAAAAAAAAATAAGGAGAGAGAAAAGGAGGAGAGGAGAGGAGAGAAGAGGAGAGG
>NC_045030.1:131772014-131791599 GCF_008632895.1 Mastomys coucha
AAGAAAGGGAAGGGAAGAGAAGGGAAGAGAAGGGAAGGAAACTATAAGCCTTGTAATTTTTTGAAGAGACTGACAGTTCTTCCTAGATATAAGTCAAACTTTTGTACAATTATATATGAGAACTGAAACTAAATGCTTAGGTATCAGTAAAATATCTAATGATATTTTTCTTTCTGTTATTGTTAGTTTGCTTGATTGTTTTTGTTTGTTTGGGTAATGAAATAAGGATAGAATTTCTTAAGATTTGAGCATTAATTAAGGTAGGTATTTCAATGTGGAGATTATAAGCCTTGTTATAAAGTAACCTTAGGATTATTAGAGACAATATGTGACAATTTTTAAGAAATCATTTAAGACTGAAGTTTGAAACTATGAAAGTTTTCACTTGGAGGGTCATTTGGAATTTCCTGTAATGAACAATTAAGTGATTTCTATGGGCAGTTTATTCTTAGAAGATGTAAATCAGTTAATGAAGACAGAGAAATGGTAGTCATGTTAGTATAGCCTTTGCTCCATTGTCCAGACCAAATATGAGACTAGAACATTTCACAATGTATATTACTAAAGCCACAGAGAAGGCTTACATTAGTAAACTAGACACATTTAATACATATCTGACTATAAAATCCTAGATTTCACATTAAACACACTCATAAAAATTTTTGCATCTTAGTCATTTTATACTGCTATAACAGAATACTTGACTGAGAAATTTCTAAAATAATAAAGATCTGGTGGGGAAGAATGCTCATACTTATAAATATGGAAAACTCAAAGAATCAGCTGCATCTCTGGTCAGTGACATTATAACATGACAAAAATGCAAAAGGGCAAGAGAATACACACAAAAAGACAAAACTGCATGCCAACTTCTTTAATATAATAAGCCACTATTGTGGTAACTGAATTACTTACTATACAAGTAAGGAATCATTGCAACAATGATCTAGAGATTTATTACCTCCAGTGACCCATTTACCTATTAAATGACACTATTAATTTATAGATTTGGATGGTATAGTGGTTTGAATACGCTTGACCCATGGAGAGTGCTACTGTTAGGGACTGTGGCCTTGTTGGAGTAAGTGTGGCCTTTTTGGTGGAAGTGCATCACTGTGAAGGGTAGCCTTTGAGGTCCTCTGCTTAAGTTCCACCTAGGGCAGAAGAGAGAGACTCCCCATGGCTGCCTTCTGACCAAGGTGTAGAACTCCTAGCTCCTTCTTCAACACTGCATCTACCTGGATGCTGTATTGCTGCCATGCTTCCCACCATAATAAGTGGAATCTTTGAAGTTGTAAGCCGTCTCCAATTAAATGTTGCTCTTTATAAGAGTTGCCTTGGTCCTGGTGTCTCTTCACAGCAATGGAAACACTAAGAAGTGAACCGACATTCTGACATATGAATCCCAGCAGATTATTCAAACTTTAGCAATAGATGTTTTGTTTTGTATTTACAAAAATACATAGTCACTTGGAACTCATTCAGATGTTGACCATCTATAGTTGGGAATGGTGGTACATTGCCATAAATGTAGCTAAAAGGGAGTCTGTGGTAGAAGGAATATAGATTTGAGGCTAGCCTGAACAACATTGTGAGACACTTAAACTAAAAAAATCACCAAAATTTGGTTAGTTGTAAATTTCTTGGCAACATTAAATAGAAGGCATCATGCATTTTTTCCTTATTTTAGCAATTGTTATGATGGCTGATTAGGTGGGCCTCACTAGGGTCCTTTTCTGATATGACTCAGAAGAGTGCTTGCTGGCCCTGAGAAGTGCTACAGTTGTGAAGTTTTAAGATAGAGACCCAGTAGTGTACAAGAATTAAGTGTAGTGCAATGGAGTGATGGCTATGCAGTTAAGAACACTTAGTGCTCTTACAAAGTACCAGAGTTCAGTTCCCAGTACCCAGAATGAACAAATCCCAACCTTCTGTAACTACAGCTACAGGGCTCCAAGTAACTCCATCCCTACAGCATTGAAAGCCTCTGTAGATATCTATACTTACATCACGTGCATTACATACAAATGCACAACTACAAATAAGATAAACCTTCAAAAGAATTACATGTATGGAATAGATCATTCTATTTACCTTCTCACTAAGGAAAAAAAATACAACAGGCTTTACTTATGCCTACATTACTAACTCCTCATTGGTTAGTAAGTTGTAGTGACCATTTGCACTTGAGATACACACACTCATATGGCTATCAGATACTGTTTTTCAAAGCTATGCTTTAATACTTATGGAAATTATTTCATGAGGCATGTTGATTAGTACTTATTATAATCTAGTCATTTGTCAGATTTGATTTGTGGAGGTGAGGTAACAATGTGAGCTTGCTAGATGTGTCAGTGGGTAAAGGCATTTGCCTCAAAAGCCTGATACCCTGAGTTTGATCTCTGGAATATACAACCAAAGGAGGGAACAAACTCTACAAGCTGTCCTCTGACCTCCATATGTGCACCGTGATATGTATACAACCATAGTTACAAGGGCGTGCATGTATACATCCAAGCATATAATTTAATAAAAATAATAATTTATAATAATTGATGAATAATAAAAGAGATAATTTTGTTTTCTTAGTTATATAACAAAATTGTCCCCAAAATATAAATTATTCTTATCAAAATTATATCACAACATAGTGAAGACAATAAAAGGTACCAAATATTTCATTATTGAAACAATAGCTTATGAACCACTTATTTTTCCATTTTACTCAAATACACACATTTAGTTTCAGCGTTGTAAAGAAACTTTACCTGAGGAAAGCCCCCTCCATTTGATTACATCTGTTCTATGTTAAATAAGATAGTTTATTATGATTATTTCTGAGAAATACAATCCAGATTTGGAGCATCTAAAGTTTGTCAGCTTCATAAACTGTGTCACAAGCTCACATAACACAAACAGCTCTAACAGACTAATTTTTATTAAGGTTTAATTTCCTATTAATGTCTCACTAAACTTGTATGATACCAAACACTACAGAAGGCAGTTGGTCACTTGACATTTAGATACACATCAGAGAGGTTGATGCTATGAATCGGTAGCATGACTGAAGTAACAGAAGAGGCCCTGTTTAGTGTGAGTGCTATCCATAGTTCACAGGAGCCACACATGGTTTGAGGACATTTGATTAAGTAGCATTTTATTTCTAATATTTTCTGTAAGTTACTATGGTCAGGAGTTCCATGTACTTCAATGGATCCTCTTAATCATTCTGTAACTTGGTTATCACAAAGCCTTAATGGCATACTTTGATAATACATAATTAAGCAGTATTTTGGTGAATGATGGACCACTGGGAATTTGAATTAAAATCTAAACTCTGGACTTCAATAGTTGGAACCTTATTCTGTGGCCGTGACATACTTGTAAGTTGTATTATGCAGTTTTTATTACTTAGCATTGTGTTCTTTGAAAGAGATGATTTGATGTAAAATATACCTGAATCAATACAATGATCAATTTTGCGGCTATATTAGAAATTATCCTTTTTAATCAACCTATCTCCATAAAATCCAATTTTATTTCATCAAGATGAATTACCTACATAATATCAATCATAATATCTAATCTGTATATTCAAAACCTTGTATCAATCAAGTGTGAAGCCCTGTAGAATTAACTGTTATTAGAAACATAATGATATGCTTACAATGTACATTACTGTATTAGTAGTCACACAACTTATGGGTGCAAAGCCATCTTACCCAGAACAATATTTTTAATATCTATGTATAGAAAGATAAATAGTTCCGACTACTATATCATCCAACTTCTAATGAAGTGGTTCTAAAGTTTGTTACACATTATAACAAATAGAGAACACGGAAAAGTATTGATGCCTTAGCTAAAATGAAGCCCAGGCACAGAATGGCTATTTGGCAAAGACAAGAGCATAGTCATCTGGATCCTGGCGTTTTGTATTATGAATTGGGCCTCAATTTCTGTCTCCACATGGAAAAAAATATTGGGAGAACTTTAATGTTTGTGTAAGCCAGAAATTGCAAGGCTGGAAGCAACCTAGGCTACAGAAACTCTTTTGTTTGATGCCTTATTCTTATACCCATAAGTTCTGATGTAATAGGTGTAGACTATGGTTGACATATCAGAACGTTTTTAGAAGTTCACTAAGTATTTCTAATATGAAGATGAAATAAAAAATGATGAAATATTTCATTCAACCACGGGGTCCTAGCTAACACAGACTTTCAAAACCCTACAAATAATTAGTTTCCTATTTAGAAGGTAATTTCCCCAGAGCTTCTTAGATTTTAAAATATATTTTTCACATACCAATTACTGTCTTACTTTGGTACCTGCTAAATTCTTCCTGCTGCAAACTGAATTGCTTGCTTGATCTGAACTTCCTCAGCCTAAAATAAGTTTTAGTACCTGATTTTTCCCAGAATTCTCCTTTCTTCGATATCCTGATTTTTACTTTTGATCAAATGTAGTTATCCAACTAGACTATGATTTTTGAGCTTCATTTCATCCTAGCTTACCAGTTTTAATTTGATTTAAAGCACTAGTATCCATGAATACTTCAGCATCATTCTGTTGAAACTTAGACTGGTTAATTTGTACCTGGACTTCAGATTCACACTATCTGAGTTGAAATTTGGTACCTTCTTTGAGCCTAAATTTCCACATCTATGAAATGAAAATTATATTATAAATATAGAAGTGTCAATTTTGAGAAAATAGTGCTTATATAACATGTTATACAAAGCATGCTCAATCCACATTAGCAAGCATGTTTGATTTTTCAATGATGTAGTATCTGATAGATAACAGTTTTCATCCATATAAAATCAATGAATTACCTCAACTATCCTGTTTGTCATTTAAACACAATATCTCTTCTTATATTTATCTCTCAGAATAGTTGATTTGCCATAACGGTGTTTAATTTTTTGTGGAAATAGAAGATGGAGGTCCACATTATTTCTAATGCACAAAGAGGCCATTGCTTTTGACATCAGATAAGTGTTAGGATACATAATAATTGCTTTATTACCAAGTGTTCTGAATGAAGCTATAAAAGAAAAAAAATGATCTGCCTAATTGCCTCAAGATGGATACGTAATGCATGAATCTCTTGTTTAATGGATCCAGTAATAGGCCACCTGTTTCCCCTGCCTCCTACTCAGAACAGTGCAGTATTCTGAAGTGGGGAACTTAGATTTTGAGATGCAGTAATGCTGTAATTTCATGACAGCTTATTTCAATTTCCCCATATCATTGTATTGTAAGTGCTATTAAAATATCCTCTAGGTAGAAGTTCTGCTTTTAAAGGTGCTACTTACAGGACAAATACATAGAGGAAAGAGATAGAAGTAGGCTAAAGGTTAGGGACTTGCTTGATTTGTTCAAGACCAAATTTCCATTAGCATAAAGGGATTTAATATTCAGTCAAGCTACTCATCGTTAATTTCCCACCATTTGACTTCATCATTTAATCTGTCACAATCTTCTAAGTCTGCCATACATGATTGTGTCTTAAATAAGCATAAATTAAGTTTGAATGTGCTTTGCCACTTCTAACATGTCAAAGAATTGGGTTATAGCAATTCAGAATTTGTGATGACTCAGACTTTGCTGAGAAAAAAGGGTATACTCTTTCTTGGCAGTGTAAAAGTGTTAGCAGATGGAGGGAGGTGTGTTTTGGCTACTTATAACACATCATTTTCAAGTACCTAAGAACTCATTTGTAGGAAGTACTAGACATGATAATTATAAATCATAATGACAAGCATGGTGAAACCTGCCACTGTGTTTACAGTAAAAATCTTTCCTTGAGGATGTTATTCATTATTTGCTCTGTAAACCCCATAAAAAATACATGCCCCAAACTACACTGACATAAAGAATAATTACTCATTAAATGTTACCTATAATCATATCAAGATTTGTTGTTTGGTACAACTTGTGGTTTGGTTGGGACAAGATGAGAATTTATAAGTTGCATGTTGTGAATACTATTTTTTTTATTTCATTTGTTTGTTTGTTTGTTTCCATCATTATTTTACCTTTGTTTGGCATTAAATTATTTATCCTCTTTTTTAAAAAGATGTGGGTCAATCAACCAAACAACTGATAAAATGTAAAACCAGCTTAACCAAAACTATGAAAAATTAACCAAAAGTAAAAAAAATTCTTTCCAAATTTTGTTTTACCATAATTACAAATATCATGATATTGTTCCTAAGTACTTCAGCATGCATGTCTGGAGACTAAAGACATTTTCTTTTCTAGTCACTCACTCATGTCACTGGAAATGTGAATTAGTTAATTTCAAGAGTTTTGGCTCCATGAAAGATCAAGACATTGGCTTCTTCCACTCCCCACATTAATCAGCACAGACATAGGAATTTATGACCAGTTCACCTTTGTGGATTGTCTGGTCAATTGATTGGTACAGTTTCATTCAGTTCCTTTGCTTAATAGTTTGGAGCACACAAAAAAGAAAAATGAAATGTGTTGTTTTTATTCCCTCCTCCCCTGCCTCTTCTGGCTAGCAAGAAAGAAAAGACTCAGGAAAACTAACTTCTTCCCACTGAGTATAAACTCACAGAGGTAATTGCTAATTTGATCCAGTGTTCCCTGCATCTTCTTTCTACACAGGCAGATATTACTGACTTCCTTCTTTTCATGAAAAGGTAATTCATATTTATTAGACCCTTGAAGAGTCATAAAAGAAAGTTGCAGATTAAGTCATGCCATAATCATACAATTGCAATGGACTGTCTTCAGATTATTAAAATAGTTACAATATCAACTCTATAAACTGCTATAGTTCTAAAATAAACTATAAGATTGCCATTTTACAATTTCTTTTTTCAGTTTTCTTTTTTTTAATACTAAATGCAATGTGCATTTTACTTGGTTATTTCAGGTTTTTTATTGGTTATTTTCTTTACTTACATTTCAAATGTTGACCCTCTTCCCAGTATCCCCTCTGCAACCCTCCCATCCCTTCTTCCCTCCCCTTTGCCTCTAAGACAGTGCTCCTCCACTGACCCACCGGCTCCCACCTCCCTGCCCTCCCATTCTCCTACACTGGGACATCTAGTCTTCATAGGACCAAGGACCTCTCCTCCCATTGATGTCCGACAAGGTCATCATCTGCTACATATGGAGCTGGAGCCATGGTTTCCTCCATGTGTACTCTTTGGTTGGTGGTTTTGTCCCTGGGAGCTATTTGGGGGGGTGCTCTTAGTTGCTATTGTTTTTCCTATAGGGATACAATCTCCTTCAGCTCCTTCAGTTCTTCCCCTCACTCTTCCAATGGGGTTCCCGGGTTCACTACAATGGTTGGCTATGAGCATCTGCATCTGTATTGGTCAGGCTCTGGCAAAGCCTTTCAAAGGACAGCTATATCAGGCTCCTGTCAGAAAGCACTTCTTAGCACTAGCAATAGTGTCAGTTTGTTGTCTTAATATAATCTTTCTCCTTCTTTATAGTTAATTTGTTCTGTCTGTTTCTTGGAAAACAATAATTCTCTACATGCTAGATATGTAAAACCTTGAATTTCATCACATATGATCAGTGTAGTCCCCAGTTAAGGCTTTATATGTTGTTTTCTAATAAATACTGTCTTAATTGTAAAATCTTCTGGGAGAACTTAAGTCAAAACACTGCTCTTAGAAAGATCAAACTCTTCAAAAGATTTTGTCACTTGGAAAATGCACTTAATTATTAAGCATCCTTCTTCAGTGTTTTCCTCCCAGCTCACTCTGCCTTGATTGTGTTTTCACATTTAAAGATTAAATCTCAAGTCAAATATTTAATCTTGGACAAAGCAAAGCATTTAGAAATAGCAAGCGTTCCATCATGCCTAGACAAGTACTGTACAGCTCTTGTTCCCTTGCTGGTGGTTATTGACAGGCCTGTAGTCCCTCTTTGCTATTATGAGCTCCATCCGTGCTGCCAGGAAAAAGGGACTCTGGCATTTTGGCAGGTGTACTCTGCCAGGCTCTAAACTTTCTTTTAAGCTTTACACGTTGGCTACAGAGCAATTCTAAGAGGGCTATTTGACATCTGAACAGTCATAATTGAAAAACAAATTAGACTGTGTCTGTGTTTTCTTCCCTTTTATTTTCTGTAGTGCTTTATTGATAAGAGGCATATATTTTACGCAGGGCAATTTCAATATATATAATTATTTAATATAAATTATATAATATAAATAAATATAATCAATGTAAATTATATTATATATAAATTATATAATAATATATGTTTATATGTACAATCTTAATTGTGTTAAATACATTTCTGGCTTTGATTATTTTATTAATATTGGATGAGAAGTATAAAGTGTATTTTTCAAAGTTATCAAGTTCAGAACATTATTATTTCTAAAGATTATGAAGGTCAGGCATCTCTCTCATTGTTTTCTTAATAAGAATTTAACAAACAGCATTTGACCACCAGCCAGGAGGCAGTTGTAAGAATTGAACACACAAGTAAATCAATGAATACAGAAACAATAACACTAACTCACTTTTTATTACTTATAAGATTATTTGCTTTAATGGAACTGGGTTTCTAGGTCTCTACTATTTATATCCCCAAGCAAGTCAAAATATCTATGAAGAAATATAATAACCAAGGTAGCATCTAAGGTAGTAACATTTCTTTCTCCTCAAAAGTTATAGGAAAAGCAGGACATGCCATGCACTTGCATATGCATTTCTGAAATACTTTGAGGATCTTGGTTATTTACTTGTTTTGTTTTTTTTTAAACAAAAAACATCTTCAGATGATCTATGATGAAATTTGTATGCCTTAAGTTATTTAATCAAAATAAAAATGAGCCCAACTTCATGCCATGATTACTGAAAAGAAACTATGTGTATTAACAAAGAGTATGAATGAGACAATGACCTTTGAGAAGTTTTCTCATCACTAACTTCATGGAAAATTGGTATATGGTAATTTCTGTATTATTCTTTCTCTTCCTTAACTTGTATCAAGTGGTTTATGACCCTACCACTTCCCTTTCTCTTTCCTTCCACCAACCTCCCTTTTCCCTACCACTATCTCTGGTTACATTTGATTTAACTAGAGCTCCTACCACTGACTCAGATGGAAAATATGCAGAGCTGCTGGCCAGAAAACAAGCATGCGGTAGAATCCTTTTGGACGCCAGTGGTCTCATTTAGTGCTCATGATAGCCTGCAGTGGTTATCAGTCATTTCAGGGAATACCCATGCCATAAGATATAGGGAACTGAAAAGGAAAGAGGAAAATGCATACCACTGAAGATAATGTGTATCAGTAGTCATTGGTTTCTTCCAGTGGTTTTTGAAGCAACCATAGCAATAGCATTCTAACATGACAATAATAATATATGTTTTGAACTTGAATAGCACTTCCCCTTTTCAGTGAACTTTTCCATCTGTTATCTAATTTAATCCTCATCAAAGCCCTATAAATTTAGATGTGGCAAGAAGATATTATCACTCTTTATTTGACCCATGACAAACCTAAGTGAAATGACTGAACCTGGGCTTGGATTTAGAACATCTCACTCCAAGCTGCTTATCTATCCAAGCATCCTTTTCTTCCTTCAGATAGAGCAAATTCAGCCTCTGTGTATAAGATGCGTTCAAGGAGAGAGTAGATATTTTAAAAGAAGATTTTTAATATATTTTTTAAAACTTCAAAATGTTCAAACACAGAAAGCAATTGTAAACTAATTACAATGAACATATATTTATCTTTTACACATATTCACCAATTGTTAATATCATTGCATGATTTGATTTTCACCTACATTTATGGTTTATTTATTTTTGCTTTTGCTGAACAATTTCATAGTCAATAGTAGATATGATACTTACTACGAACTTATTTGGCAAGTTAAAGAACTTTAACATTGTACACATCAAATATACATTCTACATTAAAATTTCTCTATTAGTTCTGCAAATGTTCATTAGAGTATTTTTCTGATCTCCAATCCATATGGAGATCATACATTCTATTTTTCATGTCTTTCTTCTTTAATATTTTAAGTTTCATAGCTCTTTGTTTTACTTGATTTTTAATTTTTGTGGCTTTGACTTATAATTAATAAACATTTTTTACTCAAATTAGATTTGAATTTTATTTTATAACACTGACCATTTTAATTATAAGATGTTTTTTCTATTTTTTTCAGTTTGAAATTATCTTTGTTTTCTCATGATAAAATTTGCTTAATATATTTCTGACAGGAAGACAGCTTGAGTGATACTATGTCCTTCTCTATCTCCTCTGGACACTACCATTTGATATTCTATGCTTTTGATAATTCTAAGTGCCTCAATTGAATCCTATTACACATATTATTTTGTGATTAATTTATTTAATTTAGAATAATGTCTTCATCCAAGTTATGGTATATATTAGGATATCCATCCTTTTTATGGATGAATAACATTTTGTTCTGTAGTTATACCATGAATATTTATCCATTCATCCAATGAACACACTGGGTAAAACACCTTTTTGGCTCTTGTGAGAAATATTGCTATGAACATTGGTATAGAAATTAAAAACACATTTCAGTTTCTTCACATACTCATGAGTATATTATTCTCTACTGTTTAAATTAATTAAATGGATATCAACCAGCCTTGACATATCAAGTTGCAGTAAGACTAGGAGCATCTTCTCTTATTGAGGCTAGATGAGGAAGCTCAGTAGGAAGAAAGGGTCCCACATATAGGAAACAAGTCAAAAACAAGCCTTGTTCCTGCTGTTAGGAGTCTTGTATGAAGACCAAGCTACACAACTTTTATGTTCAGAGGGCCTAGAGGAGTCTCAAACATGCTCTTTGGTTGGTGGTTCAGTCTCAGGTTAGTTGACTCTGTAAGATTTCTTGTTATGTCCTTTACCCCTCTGGATCCTACAAATCCTTCCTCCTGCACTTCTGCAGGATTCCTCAAGCTCTGCCTAATGTTTGGCTGTGGGTCTCTCTATCTATTTTCATCAGTTGCTGGGTGAAAGCTGCTCTGATAACAGTTAGGCTAGACTCCTGTCTGCAAGAATTGCAGAATATCATTAACAGTGTCAGGGGTGGGCTCCCTCTCATGGCATGGGTCCCAAGATGGACCAGTCTCTATTTTTTGTTTGGGTTAAATAAGAATATATAGCTCTGATTTGGCTTAATGACTAGTAATTGTGACCATCTTTTCATATGCTAAGTAGTTATTTGCACTTTGGTCAAATGTCTATTCAATTCCTTCACACATTTGTAATGCAGATTGTTTGGTCTAGTCTTTACCAAACTGTGGTGGTTATTTTTATATTGTGGCTATTAATTCCCTAAGAGATATATTATTTTCGAGTCCTGTTGTCTTTTGAGACACTTTATTCTTTGTGATTGGTTAAGAGTTCATGTGAAGTTTAGGAAAGTTTTTATGCAAAAATCCTGTTGGGATTTTGATAGAGAGTTTATTGAAGTTATAGATTGCTTTGGGTATTGGTGGTATCTTAACAATATATGCCACCAAATCCATGAGTGCAGCTTGCTTTTCATTAATTTGTGTTAGTATTTTCAACAGTATTTTATAGATTTTAGTGTTCAATGTTTTTACTTCTTTGATTAATTATATTTAAAGTATTTAATTTTTGTGATACCTGTGATAATTTGAGTTTTATGCCACTCTATTAGATTATACAATGTAAATATTCACATTTCAACTGATATTTTGGCATTATTTGATTATTTTAAGTATTTAATTTTTGTGATACCTGTGATAATTTGAGTTTTATGCCACTCTATTAGATTATACAGTGTAAATATTCACATTTCAACTGATATTTTGGCATTATATTAGCTGAGTTAATGAACCTTTACCTAGCTATTCATCCCTGAATTCATCACACTGATCTCTATGAAGTTTTAGTAATCTCAGAAACCATTACTTCAGGTTGCTGTTCAGTCAACCCTCCATAAAAAATGTTGTGGCATCCATAAACATATATTTGATTGGCCTGTTTTGAACTTCATCTAATAGAATCAAACAATACACATCCTATTGTTCAATATGTTTGTTTTAGAGAAGAGCAATTTTATAGGGAATAGCAATTTGTTACTTATATTTTGCTAGACAAATATGACAAGGATTTGGTAGCTGTACAGAAATATGAGACAAAATCCATGCCATCAAGAAACGTAAGATTTAATTAAACAAGGGTCAATCAGTTGAAGAGGTAGTCACACACAAGCTAGATACAAGAAATTTTGAACATTAACAATAAATAATCCAATAAAGTAGTATGAAACTCAAATTATAATAATTATCACAAATGTTAAACATTTAGAAAAGTAATGAATCAAAGAACTAAAAACATTGAATACTAAAAACTGGATTATCAGGCTTGGGCTGGTTATACAAGGATTTAATGGTCCTGAAATACTTGTTTCAGGAGTTAAGATGAGAAAGATAGGATGGTTAGTCAGGAAATGGAAATGACTATGCAATCATTTGAATATGCTGATTTTACATGGCAAGCTACTAGGAATAGAGCAAGTATGGATAAAACAGAGCTAAGTAAAAAGCTGGACCATGGTTGACAGGCATATGTTGTATTCAATGTACCTTTGAGATGTATCCTTATTATATCTTGATCAATAGTGCATTAATTTTATTCATTGCATAGATTATATTAAAAACTGGCTATCCATTTTTCCTGTGGATATATATTTGGGTTATTTTAAAGTGTTGTTATCTATAAATGAAGCCAACTTAATAATATTTGTAAAGGGGTCTAATAGCCATATATGCTCACTTGTGTTTGATATGTATCTTAGAGTAGAACCATAAGATCACACACTATTTGCATTCTAAACCTTTAAATGAGCTATTGGGCCTTTTTCAAAGTGAGTGTCTAATCTGTAGACTGTTTTGCCATTTCAGACCTTCTGAATGTGTATGGCCTTTCTTGTTCCTCTGTTCTTTCCCTGATTACAAATGATAATGCACCACCTGCTTGTCTCCTCACGGAGATAAGTTCTTTAGTAAAAGTACATCTTCAGGAATTTGTTCCTATGCTCATTCTTGAGTTTTTGAAGTTCTTTGCATATTCTGTAGGGAAAAGTGGAGGGGCAGAAGAAAAGGAGAGAAAGTATTTCTCCCCACTGTGTTTTTTCTTTTCACACACTTAATCATATTTTGTGATGAGATACTTTAAATTTTGCAGAAGCCCGTATTAATCTTTTTCTATTACATTTTTGCCATCTTGGCCTGGGATGTACTTCTTTAAGCTTGCCTTTTTGCACTTTTGTACTATGTCCATCAAGTTTTGAACATTTCCTCACTTGTGAGGACATCATGTCCTTAATTTGTGTATTCTCCCTGCTTCGGCACTCAAAGCTCTGGTTCACTTGAGCGTGAAACAGTGTTTTGAAGCTATTTTTAAAATATCAACAATCATAGACTTTTTTTCAGCTAAGTGAATTCCTAATGAAAATCATGATAGCAATCTAACAATGCTGGTAATTTTCTCTCTTCATTTAATTTCTTGGGTACCTCTCCCTTCACTCTAATTGTGAACCCAGATTTTATAAGGCATTAATATATGTATTTATTTGTTTTGAAATTTCTATATACATAGCAGCAACAAGACTTTAGTTATTTTTGGGAATTGTCTTTGCGGTTAAATATAAGAAGATTGCCTAATCAGAGTCACCTTGTCAAAATGTACTTTTCTATTTGATTGGAATTAGACATTTCATTTCTCTTCGTATTCATTCCCTTATATTTTACTTAATTTTATTTATGTAGTATTTGGAAAACTATAACATGATATGTCTATTTAAGTCAGAGGAAAAATTTCAGGCATTGAAGTCAGATTATCAGCCTTGACAGCAAGTGCCTTTACCCAGAGAGGCATCTTACTAACCCTTATCCAATTTTAAATTTCCTCCACTCTTTTTAGTATATATTTTGCATATGTAAGTAAATATTAAAATATTTTAAATTAAATGCTGTATCAAAAATGTAAATCCCTACTGATTGGTGGTGGTGCTTTTCTTTTAATCCCAGCACTTTGGAGGCAGAGGGAGGCAAATGTCTGCTGAGTTCAAAGCCAGTTTATTCTACATATTGAGTTCCAGGACAGCCAAGCTACACAGAGAAACCCGGTATAGAAAAAATAAACAAACAAAAAACAAGAAGTAAATTCATGCTGTCCTCCAACCTTGATATAAACAATCCCATTTATTTCTGATTTATTATTCCTGTTATGTTCAGAATATTAAACACAGTCTTTCAATTTTTCTCTCTTATATTTTTCCTTTTTAAGAAAAATATTATAAATATGTCATCTATGGCTTATACTAATCCTATGTATCATACTTATCTTTTTCACTTGCCAATACATTCAGTAAATAATATAAGTTCACGCTTTAAAAATCATCTTGCTTTTAAATATTATTTTAATTTTAAAAAATCAGATTCATAAGAACTGTACTCAGCCTCATTCCATGTAATAAATTACACATTAGTACAGTTGTTGTGATCATAAAAAGAGAAAAAGCTATAAGAATATGTTCTGGTGAGGTGTTAGGGAAGGGGGTGCCTCGGCGGGCCCATGCTGAGGCATACCTTCCCACTGAGGGACCTGACACATGCTGGTATAGTACAGAATAGAGATTATTTAGGGCATGGGGAGGGGAGTTAAGAGGGTAGCAGAGGCAGAAAAAGGCAGAGAGAAGGAGAGAGTAGAAAAGTAGGGGCTGGCCATGACCACATGGAAAGAGAGGGGAAGGGAGTGGGGAGAGAGGTGGAGCAAGAGGGTAAGAGGTAAGGTGGAGAAGCAGGAGTAAGAGAGAGAGGAGGAGGCAAGCAGCCCCTTTTATAGGGCCAGGCCTACCTGGCCATTGCCAGGTAACCATGGGGAGGAGCAATACCTGGCTGCTGCCAGGCATCTGTGGGGGTGGAGTTTATACAGAATGCTAACAACAGTACTGATCCAAAGAAATGTAACATAATAATAATCCAAAAAGTTAGCATAATTTACCAGTTATTATTTGCTGTTCTACATGCATTTACAATTCTTTGCAAATTTATCATGTGTACTTTTACATAACCACTCTCACATTCAAGATGTTCAAATATACCATTATTATAATATTTCCTAATATTCCCAAATTAGCCCTTAACCTGCTTTATGTGTCTATAAATATTCTTGCAATTGCAACATACATCAAATTATTAATTATGTGAATATTCCTTTGGAATTGTATTTTTTTCTTTTGTGTGTGTTGGGGGGGGCGAGGTGTGGGTAGTAAGGGTTGTATAGAGGCCACATAGACCAAATGCCAATTTCATATATCTTCTTCTATTGTTCTCTTGCATATATTTTTTGAGGCAGGGTCTCTGATTAGAGTTGGAGTTCACCGATTCAATTAGACTGTCTGGCAGAGGAAATCCTCACATTCCTCTGTCTCCCCTTCCCTAGAACTCAGATTATAGATATGTTTTACCACACTGAATATTTTATGTTGGGGATCTGAATTCACATTCACATGGTTGTGTCACAAACACTTAACCAATGAGCCATTTCTTCAACTCAAGATTAGAAAATCTCTTTCATTCACTTTAACTGAAAACAGAATGTTTCATACAATAAATTATAATTATGATTTCCTTTACCCAAACTCCTCCCAGACCCTCTTTACTTTCCTATCCACCCAAGTTCACACCCATTCTTTCTCTCATTAAAACACAAAACGCATCTAAAAATAATAATAGTAGTAAGATAAAATAAAAACAAGCAAGCCAGAATAAGACAAAATAAACAAGAAAAATAAAGAGCCAAAAAAGCACCAGAAGCATGTCCTATGTCACATTTGTGCACACAGAAAACCGATAAAAACAAAACTAGAAGCCATAACATATAGGCAAAAGATCTGTAAGTTAAAAAAATGCCCAAAGCATCGTGAGACAAAAATACCTCCAAAAATGCCACTGAGTTTGTTTTGCCTTGACTTCTACTGCTAGGCCTGGGGCCTGCCCTTACATGTTGTTTGTATACCCTATGAGACACTGATAGAGGAAACTAACTTCTCTTTTGTGAGTGCTTATACACCTGGGTCAGTATGGCAGCTTGTGTCTACTTTCTCTCTCAGCTCTGGGACCCCTTCTTGCTTGGATCTGTGGAGGTTCCGTGCTTGCTGCCACAGTCTCTATGAGTTTATATATGTATCAGTCCTGTCCTGCCTTGGCTTTGTTTCCTTGGTGTCTTCTATCACCATTGCTCTTCTGCCTCTTCTGCAGAGGTCCCTTGCAGAGGACCGGCTAGTCTGGGCCTCCCTCAGTCCACGGGGAAACAGGGTCCTAGTCAGGTCGACAAGGCATAGGTGAAAAAATGATGGCAGGGACGACATATGGAAGTGCAGGATCTGAATGTATTTCTCAAAAATGTCATCAGGCTTTTACAGTCATTACAAAAGTGAAATGAAAAATCTGGCAGCTCAGCAGTTGAGGTACATCTGAGACGGGAGTCGGGGGGTGGCGCTGCAGACCAAATGAGGCTGGAAGCACGAATGCTCTGTCTGGAATCTGAATGTATAAGTAAGTCCGTGCACAAAGTGAAAACCAGGTTTATATAGTATACAGAAAACAGGGTGAATGACAAAAGTCACTTAGGCAGGTGAGAACCACATCAAGGTCAGTAAGATCAGGCATCTAGGTGTGAAGTAGAAGATCAGTGGTGCCCTTCCCGCTGGGGCTATCTTGGCAGTCCCAAGCTAATTCTCTGGGTCTGTTGGAGGCAAGCACCAGGAAGTCCCAATCTAGCAGTTCCTGAGAATGCCCTTAAGTGAGGGAAGCCTTTCAATTACTCTCTGGTATGTAAAACAATTCTATCTTCTGTGGGACTGCTCTGAGAATTCTAACTATGTCTCCAGTTAGCAATAGTGTCTGACCTCTATTCATAACTCTGAGGACACCCTGTCTGATAAGGCAGCTTCCTTGTGAGAAATTCCAAGCTAACGACAGCTTGGTAATAAATTAGGATATATTGGAATGCTGTGCTGGCCAGGGAACAATGCTTAATCTTAGTTTTAACTATTTACAAATCATTTCTTGGGGCACATTTATGCCTGAATAAGAAGGCATGTTGAATATTGGAAAGACTAATCTAGAACACGTCTGAGTTAGGAGATGCCAGCGACTGGCTGAATACCAGGAGGCCAACTCCCTTTGAAGTCATATGCCTCTGGTGCATGATCAGGCTTTCAAGCCTGACACTGCAGACTTTGGCGAGTGGGCGTGGCAGTCTCTGAGTCCCAAGGGTAGATATTTGATGGAGACATCCCATTTATGACAGAGTATTGATAGGTCTCTCACTCTATACATGTTGTTCAATTGTAGGGCTCTATAAGTTCCCGTGAACTGCAGAAAGAAACTTCTTTGATGATGCCTGAACAAGATATTGATCTATGAGTATAGCAGAGTATCTTTAGGTGTCACTTTATTGCTACATTCCTTTAGAGGGAGGATCATGCCCTATCTAGTCTTAGGTTCTTACCCACCTAAGCAGTGTTAGCATGGGATTCATGTCATGGAATGGCTCTTAATTCCAAGCAGATAGTGATTGGTTACTACCACAACTTTGGTACCATTATTGCACAAGCATATCTTGCAAGGCGTTCACCATTGTAAATTTCAGGGTTTACAGCTGGGTTGGTTGGTGTTTCCCTCTCCTCTCCCATAATGTATGGAATACCTTTGTGTACCATGAACACTAGTCAGTAGAGGTAAAGGCTCTAGGTACCAGGTCCACTTCTCCATGTTCTGTGAGTAATGTGGATATTGTCTTCAACAATAGAAACTTATCATAAGTTTGTAGACTACAACCAATAACCTTATAATAGCCCAGGTTGTTTGGTCATTTTTGATGGGATCCTTTAGGCAACGACAGGATTAGATTTAACATTCCTGGCACTGGATGTTTCATTTGGTGATAAGAGATGTCTATTTTGGGCTTCGTTTCACCCCTTATTTAGTACTTCCAATTTAAATTTCTTTTATATACATATATATTTCAAGACATTTCTACTGTGTTAGGTTTCCATACAACTTTAGTTTTAGCTGCCCCTAACTAGATTTTCTCTCTTACCACCCTTTTGTCTCTCCTTCTCTGCTTTATTCTACTATTCCAGTCCTTGTCCCCCAAAGATTGGAACTTTTTCATTCAGCAAAACTTATTTGGTATTTATCCTTCCCAGGGTCTTGTTCAGAAACTCTTTCCATTTACCTATAAGTTAAAGCATATTGCATGCATTCTCCTCTATCAAATTCAGGTTTTCAGGTCTTATGTTGAAGTCTTTGGTCCACTTGTATTTCAGTTTATACAGAATGAGAAATAGGAATCTAATATCATTCTGCAACATGTAGCTATCTAGTTTGACCAGCACTATTTGTTGAAGATGCTATCTTTTCTCTGATGCTGATTGGTGGCCTCTTTTTCTAAAATTAGGTGGTTTTAGGAATGTGTGTAATATGTATATGTGTGTGTGTGTGTGTGTGTTTCTACATCTGTGTCTATGTTAGTAAAAATTAAATCTTAAAAGTATCTAACCTAAAATTTGCACCCAAAATTAAGAGAGCAAATATTTCAAACACATCACTTTCTAATTACTATAAACCTATTTTTACAGTCAACTAAGCTCATGCAATTATTTATGTTTATTTGTGTCCTTGGAAAAACTATGGAACAGAATATTGTTTTATATCTCTTTCAATTTGTGTTTGATGACTTCACCTTGGCAATTTGAAAATAGCTATGACAGGTATTTCAACAAATGAAATCAGTAAATTCTACATATAGGGAACATTTCCAAGTTGTTTTGTTAATTTTTTTGGAGAAGGAGCTGTCAAACCTTTCTCAAAATTCTTTTTGGCAGATTAAATTGATCCTACATTGCAATCTATAATATAAAGCATTCATTTTACCATAGTCTCATTGGCAGTGTACTATGAATCTTTTGAATGTTTTCAAACTGATAGATAAGAAACCTTCTCTCCATATGACATTAATTAATAGTTCTCCTACTAAGAATATTAAAGGATAGAAAACTGATTATAATTTTGTAACCTTGATCATCTATATATTTGGTCATAGTAACATGTGATATAGTTGTCTTCACTATTCATTTTATATAGTGTTTCCGGCAGCAGTATTATTCTTTTTATTGTCCTATGACTTTCTCAATTAAATCTCTTTAATGCTTTTTGTTTGTTTATTTTTAATCTATATTCTAATTTTTGAAATTATTCAAGACTAACTAACCAAGCAACCTCAGTCAGTCAACAGGTGAAAGACCCCCAGAACTGGGGAGATCCTTACTCAAGTCTCAGGATGACGCAACCACCCAATAACTCACGAGAGACCGAACTTGCTGCAATCACATGAAGTTTATTGGGGATACCGGGACTGGGGTCGATCTCGTGACCTTGCCAGCCAGAGGAGTTCAACCACAAACACAAGAAGTGAGGGGTATTTAAAGGGAAAAACCACAAACTAGAGGGGTGAAGGGGTTACCAAGGAAACATAACAAGAG
>NC_045030.1:131791678-131800531 GCF_008632895.1 Mastomys coucha
GAGACCTTCTATGTCCTTTAAGTAAAGGTTATACAGTATACATACATTTCTATTAAATGCCCTCATTTGAAATTCTAAGATTCTCCAGCTTTCACAGGTTCTCCAGGTCAGGAGTGAGGATTAAAAAGGAATAGGACAATTAGACAACACTGTACAGACAGTTCTAAGGCTAAACAGGTTTATTTTTTTCCAGTCTGCTTTTATACCACTTTAAGTACATACAAAATGATAAGATCAGTTTTGGGTCAAAAAACAAGCAAGGCAATAAACAAAATCCTATAAATACCTTTCTAGGGGCTAGTCAGGAGGACCAAGACAAAAGGAATACCACACATACCTCTGCCAAGCCTGCTCTGATCTTTGCATTAACTTAAATGTAAATGTTCTTATTCTGAGTCTATTTCCTGAGTCCTGGCCCAAAGTCAGATTCCCACTTTGAGCTTACTTCTGTTGTTCTGAACTGATGTCAAATTCCCCCCAACAGTCTAGAAGCAAGCAGCCCTAAAAAACTCTCTACATCTCCCCCTTTTTTTATTCCAATAACAAGACTGAGCCTGTCTTAGGTTCTTCTGACAAGAATACCTTCCTTACCCATCGTGAAATATGCATTATCAAAAACAATGCTATTCTGTCTTAGGTTGGTAAGGCTCTGTGCAGAATCTTACCCGACCTTGGCTTGTCAGCCTGTTAAATTAATAACTCTGTATGGGGATCCATTTTCAGTTTCAAGCCACATATTTTGGCCACCAACATATTGAAGCAAATTTAATGACAATGGGCAGGAATAAAAGTATTCCCAGGACAAGAAGGGCTAGCATGATCAAGCTATATATGCTTATTCTTAAAGCTTGACCATGATGGCAATACTAACATCAGGCTATGAATAATTTTATCAGCAATATCTGCAGCATCAAAGCTCAGTGGAACAGCAGTCTTTAAATTCAAAATCTCAGTATGCAAACTTAAGACATCCAGAGAGGTGTTAAAATTATACCAAATAGCCTACAAGTGTCTTTGAACTTTTTCCCAATTATAGTGACTGTCATTGTAAATTTTAGAAGGGACACAAATCCATTGGTATTTCACATGACAATCAAGTTAACCTCTTAAAACTCTGGACATCCTCTTCAATAATTTGAATAATACTACAAAGAGCATTAATCCATTGTTCCATAAGCCTATCTAAATCCTCTTGAATACTCAGAATTAGTAACATTTTTTTGCTAAATGATTAAAAAAAGTAGCTGTCTTAACTTCTTGTGTCAAAGCAATAGCAGAAGCAGTGGTGTTATCTATTAATGAAATTAAAACTGTTATACCAGCAATAATCAAGCCCATTACTGTCTCACTTTTGCTTAAAGCCTGACTCATCTCTTTTAGTACTTGCAAGCTTTTTTTTTTTCAGGATACCAAGAACCTGTAATATTCACAGGCAATAAAACAAAAGCTGGTTGATAGACCACCATACAGACATGTCAGTTTTCAACACATTAACACAATTAGAAAGTATATAGTCAATACAACTTACATTAAATATCATAGAAGAAACAAAAGTTATTTTAACATGGCCAATTAAATAAAATATTAGGAGCCTTAACACATGCACTAACATGTGTTTGAAGTCTGGCTCCTGCCCCAATTTTGGCTATTGCTAACATATCTTCATAAAGAACTGCAGCTAACTTCCAAATATGTCTCTGAAATGTTCAGAACCAGCCTTCTAAATGAAGACTGTTATTTCCAATATTGGATTGATTTCTAGACCAGTCCATGATTGAGTCAGAATAACTGGTCACATTAAAGGAAAGAGAAAAGTCATTAAAACAACTTCTCTTTTTAATTAATTTTTTGAAGGCAGTTTCCATAGTCTCCATGTTCTCTGTCCCACAAGGTCTAAAAGTTTGAAGCAAGGCAGTTTGTCCAAGCTGGGATATAGGCAACCAAAGTGGGTGAGGAACATACATCCAAAACAGATTCACAGTCACCATTGTCAGGGCACTAAGCAAACTCACTGGTCAGCTTCATTCTTTGTCCCAGTATCAGCATGTCTCACCAATTACTCTGGTAGGTAGCACACTCCTGTAACATCCTATAGGAAAAAACACAAACCCGTCCTCTTCCCCATATTAATACCTAATTGGGATCATGTCACATGACAGTAAGTGGATCCTTCCATTTTACCTAGGCATAAATATGTCTAGGTGTATGGTGCCATTTACACTAGGCAGAAAGGAGTTACTTGGCATCCAAAATTTAAAATTTTAAAATAAAAAGCAGGATTTAAATAAATTTGTGGTATATGGGGGATATAATACCCACTTTTTATTCTATGAAGATATTGTTTTAAAGTTCCACAATGCCTGTCTCATAATATCTTGTCCTTGAGGATTATAAGTAATCCTAGTAATATGGTAATATTAAATCATCAACAAAGCATCTGAAATGCTTGACTGCAATAGCCAGTTCCATTATCTGTTTTAATCTGATTTGGAACACCCAGCATAGAAAAATGATGTAGGCAATGACTAATTACATTTTTAGTTGCTTCTCCTCTTAAAGCAGTTGAAGCTAGAAAGCCTAAAAAGGTGTCAATAGTCACATGTATATATTTTAATTTTCCAAAATCAAAAATATGAGTAACATCCATTTACCATAATTGATTAGGTATAAGTCTTCTAGGACTAACACCACCATGTGTCACAGGTAGAACTGAGGGACATTGAGGATAAGTCTTTACAACTTGATGTGCACATTCTCTAGAAATACCAAATAATTTTCTCAAGCTATTACTATTTTGATAATGTAAAGAATGAGATTGTATGGCTGATTGTTCCTGTGTAAAGCCTATAATCTGCCTGGTATACAAATCTGCTCTGGCATTGCCCTAACTAAAAGATCCAAACAATCAATCCAGTATGAGCTCTTAAATGTCCTATAAAGTTAATGAAGAGTACATTCTCTTAAATTAATTGTATTTGCATAAATAATTGCAAAATTTGAGAATTAGCAGTATTTTAAAAGGGAACAGTTTCAAGCTGTTGTAAACCATTAGCTATATATTGGCTATCAGCAAACAAATTAAAACCTTGGTTTTTCAACATTTTAAAAACAGCGGTTACAGCACATAATTCAATAATCAGTGCTGAATCAGGGGGAAACCTGTGATAAACCTAAATAAACATGTGATCCAATTACATATGCTGCCTTCTCATTAGATGAGCCATCTGTAAATACAGTAAGTGCATTTTCTATGGGCTGCATGTGTGATTTTACAGGAAATACAAAAGCATGCAAAGAGGCAAATAGTAACAACTTGTCTTGTGGATAATGATTATCAAATTTGTCAAAAATTTTGCACATGCAATAGGCCAAATATCAACATTCTGCAATTAATTGCTGTTTGGGGCAAGGAATAAATATTTCATGAAGTTCTTTTCCAAAATACTTTCATGATTCTAACTTACAATTCTGTATTAACACAGAAACAGCTTCATAATAGGGCATTAAAACTTTACCTGGAGATAAAGAAAGTTAAATCCACATTAATGGTCCCTTTTTCCAAAGAACTGCTGTGGAGACATGAGTAGAAATAACACAAACAACCAACAAGTGATCATAGTCTACATAATGTATCTGTTATTGACTAGTAGCTTCCTCTACTTTCTGAAAAATTATTTGTCTCTCACCAGTTAATTGTCAAGGGAAATTAGGATTTACATCCCCCTTGAGAATATCAAACATACGTTTAAGTTCTCCTGTGCTGTGGTAAGCTTAAGATGAGGCCTTAGCCAATTAACATCTCCTAGAAGCTTTTGAAAATCATTTAAAGTAAGTAACCAATGTTTCTTACTTGAATTTGTTGCAGAGGATATTTTTAAAAAGTCTGGCACATTCCAATGCTTGTGCCTCTGCCCCAGCAGCCTGGCCAGCCATGTGCTGGTGGACAATGGCTGACCTGTTTTTATCTTGAGGAGACACTCTGGCCTGGGCCTCCCAAAACATCTCTACCCAGCTCAATATGTTCCCACTGGCAGAACACGTACCATGCCGACCCTGTGCTTAAAATCTCCCATGGCCTTTGTGGTGCACCTCACACAATTCCATGCTTTTCTGCAGTACCTTTCTCTCTTGAACCCAGATGAGTTTCTGCTTGAAGGAAAACACCAAACAAACTTAGTTCAGAAATGAAGGTAACAATCACTGGGTGCAGAAACTAAAATCCTAATCTTGTAAGCCTTATTAAATCTAAATCCTCTGGTGGCAAGTCCTGATGGATTGGCCATTGACACTGGGAGACACTCACAGCTACATCTTGTCCTCATGCAATCCTTGTCTAAAAAAGACCTAACTCTCTCCTGCTTCCTCTCCCCCACCCTAACCCCACTCCAACCTGGAAGTCCTGCCTACTTACCCAGTGATTTGCTCCTTTATTCGTTATGGGATTGGTTCACAAGAAGTCACCTGAGTACGACTCACTCTTTGTCAACAGACTCTCCCAGGAGAGAGGAATTAGCATCGACATCTAAACAGCACCAGTCCCATCCACAACATGAATTATATGTGCTTCAATTTGCTTAAGATATAACTGATGTCCCAAATATTGAAAAAAGGTATTACTTTTGAATCTCTTCTGGAGCAAAAACCACTTCCCAAAATTTTAAAGCTAGTCATATAAGAGCAAAGCCTTGTAGTAAAACTCCTTCAGAGGGATCAGCTAATAAAATACCATCCTTATAAAGAACAATATACAATGAAAGATTCAAAATCCTAACCTTGTATTGAAGCAGCAACAATTTTTTTTTATATAATGTAGAGCTATTAGGCATTCTTTGAGGCAAAACTTCCCAATGATATCAATTCATGAGCTCTCCAAAATTACAAGCAAGCTCACTAAATAAAAACTTTTTACAATCACCAAGATGCAAAGGAACAATATATAAACAATCCTCCAAATCCATAATAATTCTATATGCATTTCCTGGAGTGGCAGCTAGAGTAGGCAAACCAAGCTGCAATGCCCCCACAAGTTCCATAGCCCATCAATCCTTCACAAACCCTGCAACAATCTCTACCTTCTTGATTTTTTCTTAATTACAAATATGTATGAGTTAGAATCCTAAGCTTGTGGTTGAACTGCCCACCACAGCCAATGGAACACTGGCAGCTTAACCACAATCTTCAAGTTTCCCTTGTAACACCAGAGCACAACCACAACTTTGGAAAGCAAAACTCAACCTCCAACAAACAATCTGGTCTCTCCAAAATCAAAACCAAGTACATCACCCCATTGCTACACAATTTGGCTGCCAACTCCTGCACACAAATGAGTGATGGTGCAGCCTCCAATACCTCAAAAAGGCACTGCCCTAAATCCTATCTTTTATAAGTCTGCTTTCTAGGATAAGAATTACATAAAATATTACCCAATTTAGATGTATCTTTAGAGATCTGTTTCCCTGGGTTGGCTCATGCCATGTGTTGTCTGAATGACTCCAATCCTGAGTTACCAGTTTTAAGCCAACTTTCTGTTGCCAATGTTACAAATATTTAATCATACATAATAGCTTATAAGCCAATAATCTATAACCAAGACATACAGAACATATTCATACTTTTTAAACCAGTCAGAAACAAAAATGAAGTAGCTACACAAGACAAGATTCTTACTTTTTCTAGCTGTAATTTCAAGAGATGAGGAACACCTTGTCATCTGATGAATGCAAAAATCACAGTCACAGAGATTTTCCTAGGAAAAACAACCATCAGCTCCCTTACCATAGAAGCTGAGAAGATGCTGGCTCCTTTAAGAGCAGCTTGTTTTGACTATCAGCTCCTGGCAAGTCTTCTCCAGCTGAGCTTGACTCCTAGCTACACTCCAAAGGCCAATTGAGACTGATAAAGAAATAAAGAAAGAAAGAAAGAAAGGAAGGAAGGAAGGAAGGAAGGAAGGAAGGAAGGAAGGAAGGAAGGAAGGAAGATGAGTTAAAACTAAATCAAGAGTTGAATGATCAGCAGATAATGTTTTAACCATTTTTTTCTTTTGAACAGGAAGCACAGAACAACAAACAATAAAACAACAATACAAAAACAGACTTAACATAAGAGTTGTTTTTGACAGACATGGACAGATTGGCATGCCAAGTACAGACAATAGACAGAGAGGGAAGAGAACTAGACGATGTCCCACCAAAGGACTCAGATATCCAACCTAAGGGACCCAGAACCAGAACTAAGCATTCCTCTAGTAGGAGCCAGAGAAGAGGCAGGAAATCTCCCAACCTCCTCCTGTTCCTAGGAGAGCTTTGGAACAGCTTACCCGTATTTTCTTTCTCTTTGGCTAAAGCATCCCCAGATAGATGGGGATGACTGCTTTTCTCAAACACATTCTCTCTCACGTCTAGGGTCTAAACTATCTCTAATCAAGGTACAAAGACTAAACGCATCTATGAAAATTATCTTCACTTCTTTAGATTTTAGCATAACTCTAAACACATACACAAAAAAAAACAATTTACCATTGCTATTACCTTGTCCCTTTTTACAAGGTTTATTCACAGCTGGCCCAAATTTTCTTTACTTTCCTTTGAAAGCTTTCTCCTGTGGTGTCCTTTGTTGTATCTTGCTTACTGAAGCTCCAACCTTGAGGCTCGATTTGACCAAGCCAGCTCAGTCAGTCAACATGTTCTCCAGGGCAGAAGTGAGAATTAAAAAGGAACAAGACAATTAGACAACATTGTAGCATGACCCCAGTCAGTCTGAAGCTGAAGACGGTTTATTTTTTTTCAGTCTGCTTTTACACCACTTTAAGTACATGCAAAAAGATAAGATCAGTTCTGGGTCAAGGAACAAGCAAGACAATAAACAAAATCCCATAAACACCTTTCTAGGGGCTAGTCAGGATGACCAAGACAAAAGGAATACCACACATGCCTCTGATGAGCCTACTCTGAGCTTTGCATTAACACAAATGTAAATGTTCCCCACCACCCCCCACCCCCATAAATGTTTTTAATCTGGGCTGATTTCCTGTGTCCTGGCCCAAAGTCAGTTTCTAGCTTTGAGCTTACTTCTTTTGTCCTGGCCTGGATGTTAAATTCTCACCAAGTGTCTAGAAACAAGCGGTCCCAAAAGGCTCTCTACAACTAAGTATTGAATCTGCTTTTTCTCTCATTTAAGGTTCCCTCTCCTAGTAATCTGATGTTTTTCTCACAGCTTTGATTAGCCTATTGTTGTCTCAGAGTAAGTTAAATCTTGCTACTCTACTGCTTTAATTTGTAAGTTAATTCCTAGTGAACCTAGGAACAAAGCTAAAGTTCTTTTTATATCTCTAGCCTCACCTCAAAACTGCTCTTTGCACTCAGTAAATTCAATCGGATGTGAATTTTTTATTTCAGTTTTTTGACTATACCAAAGCCTTTCCTATCGCAATGCCTCTGCACAACCTATTTTCTTTGCCTGGAATTTCGTACTTGACACTCTTAACAAAACTGCTTCTTCCATTTTAAAATAAATGTGTACTACTTAGTCATACTTTTCCTGACTACTTTACTTAAAATGAGGCTCTCCCTTCTTGTCCTACAATATTCTGAATGTTCACGGATTTCATATCACTTAATAAAAAGTCTTTGTTAATTTATTTGATTGGTTTACCCTGTCATTCCTACCAAAACATGTGACCTATGTGGTTCAGTACATTATCAATCTTTTTATTACATCTTAGCTGCAGAATTGAGCTACATATCTTACATTAACTGATTATGGAACAAATCAATGACCAAAGAACTAGATACCTTTTGTGTTAAAGGCCTTGGTTATCATGTCAAGACTTTTAAACTTTATCTTGTGGCATGTATGTCTGGTGGTTTGAATATGCTTGTTTTCGGGAATGGCACTACTAGAAGATGTGGCCTTGTTGGAGTAGGTAAGGCCTCATTGGAGTAGATGTGTCCTTGCTGGAGGAAGTATGTTACTGTGGGGGTGGGCCTTAACACTCTCCTCCTAGCTGCCCATGAGACAGTCTTCACCTGTTTGCCTTTGGAACAAGATATAGCATTCTCAGCTACTTCTTCAGCTCCTGCCAGATTGATAATGAACTGAACCTCTGAACCTGTAAGCCAGTCTTAATTAAATGTTGTCCTTTATTAGAGTTGCCTTAGTCATGGTCATGGTGTCTCTTCACAATAATGGAAACCTTAACTAAAACAATGTGTTAACTGAGGAGACTGCAAAGGTAAGAATTTAAGCACTGTGAAAGAAAGCATCAAAGGATGGGTTTATTGTGGCTGGAGGAAAGTCAGAAAGGTGCGATGGATGATATGATATCTGAGGTAGACAATCAAAGAAAAATCAGATTTACATATGCCGACATAAAGAGACTCTCTGGGAAACTCCAGGCTTTATTCTTGAGTAAAGGAAGTGTTCCAGTAAAGTTTGGAGCATGAAGCATGCAGCATGCTTAGTGAGAAGTAAATCATGAAAAAAAAATAATTGAAACAGATTGCAGAGATCATTGAATGCTGAACTGTGTCATCTCTTACACAGGAAAGGAATATAGTAAAGTTTTAACTATTCCTTTATATTTTCTTGTGAAATTTCCTTTGAATCTCTCTTGTACTTCCCCTACTTGCTGTTACCAAGGTCTAACCACAATTTCCTTTGCCTGAACAATTCAAACTGAAAGACTGGAAGATTTAGAAATTTGGGGAAAAGCATGCTAATGAAAAAGGAAATGTATTAGTAGAAATGTATGTATACTGTATAACCTTTACATAAAGGACATAGAAGTTCTCTGTAATGAGCCAAGAATGTAGACTAGCCAGTTTCATGAAACCTGTTGGCCACAAAGGCTCCCCC
>NC_045030.1:131800757-131804239 GCF_008632895.1 Mastomys coucha
CCCCCCCCCCCCAGTTTGTGATTTTTCCCTTTAAATATCCCTCACTTCTTGTGTTTGGGGTCGAACCCTTCTGGTCTGCCAGGCTATGAGTTCAACCCCAGATCTGGCTTACCCCAATAAACCTCATGTGATTGTAGCAAGATCGGTCTCTCGTGAGTTATTGGGTGGTCATGTTATCCCGAGACTTGAGTGAGGATCTCCACAGTTCTGGGGGTCTTTCAAAACTACTTCCTAATTATTGTTTTTCCCCACCTTCATTTCCCAACCCTATTTTTCCCCATCTACTAGCTTATTCTTTTTAAAGCACAGTTCTTATGATAATTTCTTTTTCAGATATTTAGCTATGAACTTACTACTGATGTTGTACCTGCAACTTTGCTGAATAAGTTTATTTTAAAAAGCTTATTATAACAAAGAGGATAACCAATAGAATGTAGAGACAACTTATACAAAATTTTAAACATATTTATAAATTGTACTAGTGACAAGATGCTGTCTTGAATATATGACTCTCTCAAACAACTCAATAGAATGATTTTACATTCTGATGTATAAGTAGGCAGTATCCCTAAATAGATATTTATCATGAGAACCAGACAACTGAAAATGCTCAATATCAGTGGTCACAAAAGATCTGTTTTATGGATGACTGTCCTTCAGTGGTCATTGTGCTAAAACCTTGGTTCCGAGTCTTAAATTTATGATGAGGCAAAGAGCAGAGTGGGTTGTATGAGTTGGATGAATGTCCTCTAATGGTCCATTTTATACAAGTCTTTGTTACATGAGTGACACTACTGGAAGATACTGGGGCTATAAGTTAGCATCTAGTAGGAGGTCCTTATATCACAGGATATGTTTTCCTTTGAAGTAAATTGTGGGATCCTAATAACTTAGTCTCTGTCTACTTGCTAGCCTTTTGTTTTCAGATAGGTCTTGAAACTCACAGTCTTCCTTTCTTAGCTTCTTATGTACTGGGACTACATACCTGGAAAATGTTATTTGAATTTTTCTGTTTTTGTTTGTTTGTTTGTTTGTTTGTTTTTAACATGGTACTAGTGAGCAGATTTTACACAAGTACTAGAATATAGACTATGGCCTCCACCTCTGCCTCTTATCTCTTAATATGAATAGTTGTTTTTCACACACACTACTATGACACTGCAATCATCACTCATGCCTGAGTGCCTTTCTTGACTAGAACCTCCAGGACTATAGCTAAATAAATGCATTCTCATTGTGAGTTAATTGTCTCAGGTATTTTCTTGTACTATTGGAGAGTTGTACATATTGAAAATGAAAAATGAAAATGCCAGAGATATAATCTTACTTTAGTAAGGGCTCTCAGCAACAAGACTAAAAATTACATGTACTGATGAGAATGGGAAATAAGCAAATTTGTTCACACGCTTCAGTAGGACTGTAAGGAGTATAGCCATCATGGAAAATACTGCATAGTTTTCTTAGAAAACTAAAAAGTAGAGCTATTATATAACCTAGAAACCCCAAAACTGGATATATAACTAGAGGGCATGATGTCAGTAGAGCAAAGAGGTATCTCCACTTCTATGAATACATTTTACAATAGTCAAAATAGATAGAAAACATTGGTGTACCCATTAAATTATTAATGAATAATAAAAATTAGTAAATACAAACAATGCAATACTATTAAGTCCTAAAACTGAAATCATGTCTGTCATGACAACATGGATAGATACAACTTCATCCAGGACCCCAGAGCCTCAGAGCCATGCGGCAAAAGCTTTGCATGTGGGATGAGGCTCAAATAAAATAGCAAAGCCCTTCTTGGGGGACCTAGTGTGAGTGTTGATAGTGTGTACAAAAGATATTCACCACAGCACTCCATCCTGGAGATTTATGGCCTGAAAACTGCTCTCCTGCAGAAACTGCTCCTACCCAGATAAGCTAAACCTGTCCTATTGATCTACCTGTATGCCATAACCTTGCTTCCTTGTTTATCTGTATATAATAATCCTGACTCCTCACTTCCCTGTATGTAAGAACTCACCTGTGTTCTCTATATAATAAACACATTGTGAGTTCCCTATATAATAAACATATTGAACTTCAAGTATGCTGAGGTTTGTCTGAGTGCCCAGAGCATCCGATCCTATCTTTTTGTCTGTCTGGGTTTTTTTCTTACACTTCCACCTCCCAGTCAGGCCATGAAAAGTCACAGCATATGTTTATCCAGCCATTGCTCAGATTCTCATTTAATAGATTTTTGATTATTCTTACTCATTTAACCTCAAAGTTTATCGCTTTTACTGACACCGCTGCTTGTCAAGATTGGCACTAATGCTTACCTTTCCAAATCAACTGAGTATACACTGATAGTGACAGAGAGAATGCCGAGTTTTATGACCTACCATCACCTGGAATAATTTCTCCTTTGGCTGTGATAAAGGATGAGCAGCAGCAAAGACAGAAAAATTAAAAACCACAGTTTTTCAATTTTCATAATCAAAGCTAAAATATTCATTTGCTTTTCTAAAACAAATGATTCTTGATTATCTTATGCCTTTAGCCAATTTACAAATATTTAAATTGTTATTTTGTTAAGTGCTTTGGGAAAATTTAATTTGTCTGTCATCTTGCATATTCATATCTAGGATTTCCATCTAGTACAGTTTTTCTAGGTTATTTGCATGGCTAAAGTAGTAGATAAAAAACAAACTGTTTTAAATACAAATAAACCAAGTTTTCCATGAAATAAATATGGTTTGAATTGCAAATGCCATTTGGATAATATAAGGGCAATGTTATAATTTACATATTATTTTAAATTCATTTCTTCACTCATTCATTTGTGTATTCAAATATTTCCTTAAGAAGCAATATGCCATCATTAAATCCAATATTTCAACTCATGTAATTCATGCACTCCCAAAGAATTTCATATTTAATAAGTTAGGAAAACAGACAGAAAAATATAGACTCAGAAGCAATACAATAAGATTATTGAAACAGATGTGGTATATTAGTGACCTTTTGTTGTTGTAACAAAAAAAAAGCCTTCTTTTGGCTTATGATGCTAGCTAGAATGGAACCATAATAGGAAGGGAGGCATGAAAGAAGGCAACCAGAGCAAGTAGCTGAAAGAGCTCAACTACCCATAGGAAGCAGGAAGTCCAAACTGGAAACCAGGATGAGGCTATAAACTTTCAAAGGCCACCCCCAGTGATGTTCTTCCTCCAGTAAGCATGAACTTTCCAAACATCCTTTAACCTCCCAAACTATGTCATCAACTTAGTAACCAAGTGTTCAAATACATGACCTATGGGGGATATTTCTTTTCAAACCATTATGGAAGAGAAAATAAGAAATATAACATTAGTACTTCCTGCTGTTTCAAGGAATGGTGTGGTGAGATTTTGTAGAGTTGGTATTTTATACTACTCACCTACCCATTCATCCATCCATCTTTCCCCCATCCTCTGTGTGTGTGTGTGTGTGTGTGT
>NC_045030.1:131804428-131808531 GCF_008632895.1 Mastomys coucha
TGGATGGGATGAAGAACTATGGGAGAGGGTACCAAGAGGGGCAATATTTGGGATGTAAATAAGTAAAATGTTTAATTAATTAAGAAAAAAGTCAGCAGATGTAATTGAAGGAGAAATTTTCCTGAATTGTAGTATGTCTAAATGTCCTGAAAACTATCAGCTTTCGTTTGCCCCCATGATTGATGAAAAACTTGAGTCACACCAAAACGTCAAACGGAACTATTTTCCTCATAAGTTGTGGAATTCTTCTTTATAATAATTTAGTTACCTCTAGTTAGATAGCACATTTTTTTGTATATTCATGAAGTCTTCAAGTGATTTGAAGTCAAATATCCAATATAATGAGGAGAATTATACTCTCTCCACTCCTATTTTCTGAAATATATTATAGTTGATTATTGTCAGTGAAGTTGAGCATATGGTCCTAAAATGGCTCTAAATGATTTTATACATTTTCTGTTTTATTATTATCCATCTGATACTTTGAATGAGGCAGCATACGGCTGTTAATTTTCTCCTCCAGTCCCTTGTGCACAATATCAAAACAATTCAAAGTGGTGAATATTTCAGCTGTCTTTTATGGATGAATTATACCTCCTACAGTCTGTACATGGAGATACAGAACAGGCCATGAGACAGATTTCAGGAAAAACGCTATTTTGCTTGCTTGGAAGGATTTGGAGAATGGCTTTAAAATAATGTGAGCTTTAAATACAAATCAAATGTTTAAATGCCTCTTTAATAATGGCATGTACAGTAAATCCCAAATAAACTAATCAATAGCCTTTATGTTCTATCTTCCCCTGAGACAACTGGTAAGCATAATTTACTTATTTGTACTTTTCAATTTTTATTAATGATCTAATTATATCACTAATCTCCGTTTCCTCCTTCCAAATTCTCCCCATATATCCTTCCTTGTTATTTAGAATTCATGACTTCTTTTTCATATCTCTCTCCATATATATATATGTGTGTGTGTGTGTGTGTGTGTGTGTGTGTGTGTGTGTGCATGTGTGAATGTATACATGTAAATAATTATACATGTATTATGTACCTTTCTGCATACATAAACACAACCTGCTCAGTCCATATAATGTTACTTTTATGCACATGGTTTCAGCAATGAAGTTTTATCCACATGGCCATCTAAACATGACCTGAACAAGAAAGATACCTATAGACTTGCTAATGTGGGCTGAGGAAAGATCGATCGTGAGACTCAAACTTAGACAAAGAACTACAGGAGCTAAGGAATTCTGAGAGCAGGGAAGTTAATTTTCCCTGGGAAAGAACACACCAATTGGTTATTTATGGTATATTTTTAATTGGAAGATACTTGATAGCTATTTAAATGATATTTAATTAAGCACATGAAAAATGCATTCAATACAACTACAGACTTAAGATTCAAAGACCCATATAAGGTCATTTACTAAAGTCTGTGCTTGGTATTGAAAGAACTTCTGCAGCATTATCTCTTGATTTGGCTCTCTAATACAATCTGACCTTCAAATTTAGTGGCTTTAAAATAGGCACCATATTTTGCTCATGAATTGATGAGTTACCTCAACATATGATTTAACAGAATTTCTTTGAACAACCATGCTTTTAATCCAAATTTATAACCTCGGTCCTTCATGCTGTGATACATAATAAACTCCGTTAAATATTGTACAATTACTTTTCAAGGTAAAAGAGAAAATGAAGTCAGTATGCAACTTTACAAAAGTAGTATAAGTATTGTTTCTTTAGTGTAGTAATTATCATATTTGCCCCAGTATAAAATATATTGTGGGGTATTGTGACCTGAGGACATTAAATACATACATCTACTCACACAGAATAGGGATCTCACAACAGACCAAAGCACGGATACCATGACAGTTTGACTTGATGAAGCAATGACCTTTATTGGAGTTACTTACAAAGAATATGGATGAGGGGTTACTTGTAGGAGCAGAAATCACTTAAAGATGTTATGTCACCAAAATCCACTGAATCATGATGATAGTTCATCAAAGCTGAGATCCTGGAGCTGCTAACATAGCCTGTAGAAAGCTCAACAGTTTAGAGAATGTATATGTTTTCCATGTGCCTCAGTCAGTCTAAATCTCTTCCAGGCAGTTTCAGCTGGTTTCTGTTTCTTCTAGTAGCTGTTCTGGTGTCAGAGTCTTCTTTGCAGCTTGGCTTGTCTGAGAGTGAGTCTTATCCATCTTTACTCTGAGTCGGAGGAGGCTAGTGGATCTGGTCAGTTTCAGGGACTTCCTGAAGATATTTTAAGTTTTCTTTTCTTTGCTTTTCTTTTCTTACCTTCTAGCTTAAAATGAATTCCTAGTTATTGTTTTTCTTTGGAAATTAGGCATGACATCAGGAGATATGATTGCTTGTCAAGTTGAGAAGGGGTGGACTTGTGATCGCTATTCTTTGTCGTCAACTTGACTATATACTGGAATAAACTAAAACTCAGGTGATATATATATATATATACATATATATATATACATATACATATGTATGTATGTATGTATATATGTTCTGTTCCACTAGAGAACAAGGAGATTAATACAGCATATTTCAGTCTCAGAGGAAATTGCTACACAGGGCTAGTGTGGTGGAGTGCTGAATCCTGAGTTCTACCCCCAGAAATGATGCAAAATGATACAGGAGATGTGGCACACATTTGCCTGCAATTCCAGTGCTGGGGAGGCAGATTTCAGGGACTTGTTGGGAATCTTTCTTATGTTTGTGCATATTTGTGTTTGTCATTGATTGAGTCATAGTTCCAAAGATAATAATAGTGACTGAAACATTTTCTCTGTTATACTCTTTAACAGCAGTATTACTTTAAGTGATCTAACCTAAAATATGCCATTCCTAAAAAGCAGTGAATTGTAAGACCAACACTTTAACATTCATTCAGTATAATTTCATCCTAACCTCATTTTCTACTTGATGATAAAATCTGTTGGCTCATGTATGAGGAGACAGCCTCCCATGGTTAGCTACTTTGGGGTATATCTCAGCTATAAGCAGCCACTTTATTCAGGTCAATACTTTTTTCTATCTAAAATCTAATTATAGTAGAAGGATTACAGCCCAGCTATATGAGTTCACTATAGGGCACTCTCATTTTATTATTATTATTATTATTATTATTATTATATTATTATTATTATTTAACTTTTTTACAGTCTAGTCATTATTATCCCCCTGGACCCCCTCTGACTGTTCCTTATCCCATTCCACCTCCCTACTCAACCCCCATCTCCAAGAGGATATCCCCACCCTCCCACTCCCACTCCACTAGACCATCTCCACTCCCTGAGGCCTCAAGTCTCTCAAAGGTTAGGAGCATCTTCTCTCACTGAGGACAGACCAGGAAGTTCTTTGGTATATATGTGTTAGGGACCTCATATCAGCTACTGTATGCTGCATGGTTGGTGGCTCAGTGTCTGAGAGATCTCAGGGGTTCAAGCAGGTTGAAAATGCTGCTCTTTTTTATGGGATCACCCTCCTCCACAGCTTCTTCCTGATTTTCCCTCATTCAACCAAGGGGGTCCCCAACTTCTTGTCCTTTGGTTGGGTATAAGTATCTGCATTGACTTAGTTAGCTGCTTGTTGGGCCTTTTGGAGAACAGCCATGCTAGGCTCCTATCTGTACGCACACCACAGCATCAGTATCAGACCTTGGAGCCTCCCCTTTAGATGGATCCCAAGTTGGGCTGGTTACTGGACTGCCTTTGCTTCAGTCTCTTCTGCATTTTATTTTTACTTATGATTCTTTTTGACAGGAACAATTCTGGGTCAGAATTTTTGACTGTGGGATAGCAACCCCATCCCTCCACTTGATGCCCTATCTTTCTACTGGAGGTGGACTCTAGAAGTTTCCTTTTCCCACTCTTGGGCATTTCATCTAAAGTCCCTCCTTTTGAGTCATGAGAGTCTCTCACCTCCCAGGTCTCTGGTGCAATCTAGAGGGTGCCCCCAATCTCCTACCTCCCGAGGTTGCACATTTCGATTCTTTCTGCTGGCCCTCAGGGTGTCACTCCTGTTCCTCCTCTCCCCAATACCTGATCTTGTTCCCCTTTTCTCCCCCCCCC
>NC_045030.1:131808637-131828861 GCF_008632895.1 Mastomys coucha
CCCCATGATTGCTTTCTTCTCCCTCCCAAGTGGGATTGAAGCATCCTCACTTGGGTCCTTCAGCTTGTTAGCCTCCTTGAGTTCTGTTGATGTATCCTGGGTATTCCATACTTTTATTTCCCTTTGCTAACATCCACTTATTAGTGAGCACATACCATTAATGTCCTTTGGGGTATGAGTTACCTCACTCAGGATGATATTTTCTAGTTCCATCCATTTGCCTACAAAACTCAAGATGTCCTCATTCTTAATAGCTGTGTCATATTCCATTGTGGAAATGAACCACATTTTCTGTATCCATTAATTTCTTGTGAGACGTCTGTACTTTTTCCAGCTTCTGGCTATCACAAATAAGGCCACTATGAACATAATGGAACATGCCCCCATGTGTTTTATTGTGGGGTATCTTTTGAGTATATGCCCAAGAGTGGTATAGCTGGGTCTTCAGGTTGATCTCTTTCCAATTTTCTGGGGAGCCTCCAGACTGATTTCCAGAGTGGTTGTACCAGTTTGCAATCCCACCAACAATGGAGGAGTGTTTCTTTTTCTCCACATCCTCGCCAACCTGTGCTGTCACCTGAGTTTTTGATCTTAGCCAATCTGATTGGTGTAAGGTGGAATCTCAGGGTCATTTTGATTTGCATTTCCCAATGACTAAGAATTTTGAATATTTCTTTAAGTGCTTCTTGGCCATTTGATATTCCTCCATTGTGAATTTTCTGTTTAGTTCTATACTCCATTTTTTAGTAGGCTGTTTGGTTTTTTGGAGATTAGCTTCTTGAGTTCTTTGTATATTTTGGATATTAACCCTCTATCAGATGTGGGATTAATGAAGACATTTTCCCAATCTGTATGTTGCTGATTTGTCCTATTGACTATGTCCTTTGACATGCAGCTCATTTACTGCTTATATTCTAGAGCCCTATGAGTCGAATCAGCCAGCATTGAAGTTTTTCTCAGTTAGCCTAATCTTGCTCCTTTCCTCCAATTGATCCATAGTAAATAATCTAGATACCTAGTATGTCAATCCCACTTCAGCATCATCCAGAAAACCCAACTTGTAATAACCTTCAACTCATATCTACTTATAAAATTTAACCTAGAATTCAATCTCTCTTTTTTAAATTTAGGGTACACTTACTGTAGTCAACTTTACAAAATCGTTCTGCATATGCTTGACTTTCTGATTTTTAATTCTCTCAGTTATTATTTGCTTGTTTGTTGTGGGAAATAATAAAAATTGAACCAGCACAGTCCCGTGTTTGTGCAGACAATTCTTTGCCCCAGTGGCCAGGCCAGCCATGCACTAACAGGCATTGGCTGACTTGTTTTTACCTCATGGAGATTCTGACTCAGATCTCCAAAATCTCTCCACCCAGCTCACTAAATTCCCACTGGCAGGTGGTTATCATGCCAGCCCCCATGCTTCAAAAGCCCCCGGATCCACCACTGAAACCGGGATACATCTTGTCCTTGTACTATCCCTGTCCAAAAGGACTCAACTGTCTCCTGCTTCCTCTCTTCCCCTCTCCAACCCAGAAGTCCCACCTACTCACCTAGTGATTGGCTTCTTTATTCATTAGGGAATTGGTTCACGTATGTCACCTGAGTATGACTCACTCCTTGTCTGCAGCCCCTCCGAGGAGAGCAGAATTAGCATCAACATACAAAGAGCACTCACTCGGCCCATCCACAACAGTTGTTTCTCTAGATATTCAGAAATAATGTCCATTCCTTCCAAGTTCCAAGTCTGTGAAACTTGCCTTTTGTACTGACATATATTTCTTTATTTTTTTATTCAATTGTTTTTTTTTTAAGTGACTATATGTATGTTTCTGTTCATGGCTTTGTGAACATGAGTACAGTATCTATGGAGGCTATAAATGGCCTTCAGATTCCCTGGAAGTGAGCTGCCTAAAACAGGCACTGGGAACACTATTCTTTGGAAGAGCAGCAAGTGCTCCTAACCTCTAAGGGTGGAGTTTAAAGCATCTTGCCCGCCCTCTGTCATATACTTCTATATCTCTATAAAGATTTCTGAGTCCCAGAGTGACACTAGAACACAAAACAAAGCTTTACATTACACTGAATTTGCCAAAGCTAAGACTCAAAACAGTGAAATTGTCTTGATAAAGAGGCAGCAGGACAGGCAGCAGTTAGGAAGATGAGCGGACAGCTCACTGGGGTCTGCCTTCCTGAGTGTCTTGTGCCACAATTAGCTCAGCCATTATAAATTCCTTTGTGACTCAGGTTTTATTTTCTCACTTGGATTTCCCTCGGTATAATCTTTTCTCAGTGCCACTTATTAAAAATGCTGACTTTCAAAGAGCTCCATAAATTTCTCTAAACATCCCCTGACTCAATAAAAATGGATGGAATTGAACACTAATCCTGTGTTCTATTGTCTGTCTCCAAGGAGTGTTCAGATAAACTATGAAATAAATCTTTCTGTCCCATCCAGGTCATTTCACCAGCTTTAATATTATTTACTGCCCTGTCCATACAATCCCTGATTCTTAGCCTGAAGTTATCAGCATGTTCCATTCATTTTTGTTGTTGTTGCAAGCTCATAGAGTCTTTCACATTGAAAATAGCTGATGCTTTTAATATTTTAAATGGAAAAAAAAGTTCTATGATTGCCTATAGATCACTTTCCAAAATGAGATATACTTTAGAAAAGTAGAGCTGAGCTTTTTTTTTATGTTAGCTATGGCCTCAGAGCACAATAAGCCACAAACATACTGAGAGGTAATGTTTACTTGGGGTAGACTCTGGAAGATAGTCCATACAGAAAACTGCTTATTTCTGCATGGTGGGATTAAATTTGTCTTTTAGTTTATCACATTCTATATATTAAAATTTTAAATGTGATTTTTATTTTTATTTATGTGTCTGTGTTAATGTGAGTTTTTGTACACGAGTGTAGGTAAGCACAGAGGTCAGAAGAGGGAGTTGGATCCTCTGGAGGTAGAGTAATTGACTGTTGGGGATTGCCTAGTGTGTGTGCTGAGACATGGGTCCTCTGCATGAGTAGTGTTTGTTCCTGTCCTAGAAGCTAATTCTCTAGCTTCTATGTATTAAATTTATATCTACTTTGTTTACTGTAAAAGAAAGAAGTAACAGGCATGCTAGAGAATTCTCATTTTATGTTCATACAATATATTTAATTTACATAAATTTATGTGACTTGCATTATTTATTATACTTAAAGTTTCAGGATCCAAAGTGAAGGTAGGTCAAATTAAGTTAGTTTTCAATGTTAGTGGTAAGACATAAGTTCCTCTCGTGACATGTAGCCTAATATTATTTTCACAACCCCATACTATTTTTAAAATGGAGCAGATGAACTTAAAGAGTACAGGGTGCATTATTTCTCAGAATATGCTTATTTTTAGAATAATTTTAATGAAGTGGAGGCAAACACTTCCCTCAATGGTATCCAGTTTTCATAGATATTTCATAGTGGATCTTGGTCTGCCATCATTAAAAAACAATTCCACTAAACTTTAGATGTTTCTTCACTTTCAAAATCACTCAAAACCCTCAGAACAGCAGACCAAAAAGGAATTATCTCCAAAATAGCCTTTAGATTTTCATTTTAGTACCTTAAAATTTGATATTAATGAGCTGGGGATATGGCTTAGTTGGTATAATGTTTAACTAACATACATGAAACATGTCAGTTATCCCTAACATCAGTTAAAAGCAGGATTGTTGACATATGTCCAGAATTTCCATTGCTAATGAGAGAGAGATTGAAGGATTAGAAGTTCAAAGTCATCTTTAGCTGCATAGCAAGTTGGAGGTTAGCTTGGGACACAGCAGACTCTGTCTCAAAAAATAGTATCAATAAGGTATATAATACAGAACATTTAGCCCTATTAAATAAGCAAGAATTTAGCTCTGTGAAGTGTATAAAGCTCCTGGGTTGCAATTTAAATGACTGCAATCCAACAAGAAAGTAATAAAACTTATGTCTTCTTTTTTTCCTAATCACTCTTGGTTAAAATAAAGGCTAAGGAAATAGGAATGAGAATTCCATGTAGATGTGAGAATTTTTTATTTCTTGTACTTATTTCTCCTTTAACATCTATTATTCTAAATGATAAAAGTAAGTTAATATATGTTTTATTTCCAGTGAACCATGGTAGAAGGGGAATGTTGAGTAAATTCCTTTTGCTCTCATACCTAACACACAACTGACTTCCGAATAGCGACTGACTAAAGATCTGAAATTCTATATCTATGACAAGAACTGATTACAGTTCTATCGCTGTGACAAAATACCCCAATCGAGAGCAACTTTAGTGTGGACAGGTTTGTTTGTAGTCACAATTCAGGAAATCATAAGAGCAGGAAGAACTCCAGCTGTGGCTGCAAGAGCTAGAGGTAACTGATGTTATGAATAGAGGACAGAGTGAGCCTAGTCTATAACACCATCTTGCCCCTATGGCCCTATGGACTCCAGTCTAATTCCAATTCCAAAGATTCTACACCCTCTTAAAAGAGTCCAACCAGCTAGGGCCAACTGTTTCAACTATATTTGGGAAACTTGGCATTCAAATCTTAACACCAGCCCTACTGATATTTCTCCCACCACTATTAAACCAGTGGTAGAGCTTGGCATATGATTAGAATCCACTTCTGAGCCTCCTTTCAAACATTAGATGTGGCAAAATGGCAATTTTTCTGGCCCATGGGACATGAATGAAAATGATGTGAGTACATTCCAGGCATGACACCATAAAAACCTCCTGTGCGATCCTGTCCTCTCTCACTTCCCCATCTGCTGGCTAGATGTGGAATTCTAAAGTAACTTCAGAACTTGTTCTGCTGAAGATGATGCAGCAAGGACCTTTGAACAAGAAGTTCAGTTCTGTGATGTCAATCTGGTGAGTTTTGGGTTTGCTCCTTTTCATTTAACACGGTTTCAGCCAGAGATACTTTAATAGAATGCCTTTGTTAATGCCAATTATGCAACTTTAGATGATCAGTTTCTAAAAATGATTCAGTTAAGGTTTACAGCATTTGTTACAACAGTCTTGAATTTAAAATTTGTTCTGTTCTGCTTTAATTTGTTTATTATTCTAATAGGATTTATTTTCCAATGTCATATTATAACATGTAAATACCATAAAATAAGTTATGTTTTTTTATAAAAAATATACTTCCTAGTGAGAAAAAAATCGAAGAAGTAAAGTTTCTTGGAAAAAGCTATGTTTTTATTCTAGAGAATTTCACACATGTATAAAATGAAATATGACTATGTCCACCATCACCATTTCTTCCTACAGCCCTCTGGATATTGCTATCTCAACACATACACCTCCCAACTTAGTGACCTCTTTTTATTTACTTACAGCTGCCCACATATTCATGAGTGTAGAGTCATCCACCGAACCATAAGAAACCCACTAGTGGCCAAGAAATAGTTTGAACCTGATATCTGAATAGATGTCCCCAGAATATCTGTGATGCGACATAGTGAAAAAGTGATAGATATTGTGTACAAAACTTCTCTGACTCAATCTAAGAATCTTCAGGAGAAGAATAACTATAATTGAAAACTTTCAAAGATAGAAAAGAAGGTAATCACAGGGGGGAAAAAAACAGCCCAGAGTTTTAGCGACTACATGTTTAGGAGCTTCAATGTGATTTGTCAAGAAATTAAAAGAACTATCTCTATGAGAGGACAAAAACTACAGGTTATGATGTTGTATTAGGTTTGTCTAGGGAAATCTAACTGATATTATATATATATTTATATATGTGTGTGTGTGTATACATATATACATATATAAAATATATTAATATTTTAATAATAAATATAAAAATATTTGTATTATATTTATATATAAATAAAGCATATATATATATGCTTTATTAGGATGGATTATAGGTTATAGGTTATGGTCTATCTATACCTACAATAACTGTCTCCAAATGGAAAGCCTAGGAATTTAGTAGTTGTTAAACCAACAAGGCTAGACACTTTAGCTGCTCTTTAGTATATGCTAGAATCCTGAAGATGTAGACTCAACTTCAAATAGAAAGAAGAAAGGGAAGGAAGGAGGGAGGGAGGGAGGGAGGGAGAGAGAAAGGGAGAGAGGGAGGGAAGGAGGGAAGGAGGCAGGCTAGCAGACTCCATTTGAAGTGAGGGCCAGCATGCAAAGAGAGCAAGCTTCCATATAAGCTGACAAAGAAGGTATGGCCTAGATTAAAGATGGATCTTCCCACCTCAAAAGGTCTAGATTTAGGGTAGGTCTCCTCACTGCAAATTATTCAATCAAGAAAATCCTTTACAGACTTGGGTTTTAGTTAATTACAGATGAAGTCAAGTTGACAACCAAAAATATGCATCACAGATTTGATAGGACAATCAGAAAGAAACACTCAGTAGGGCATCTATCCCAGACAAAAGTTGATAATTACCCAGAAGAATTTTAACTCTGGGTACAAATGACTGACTTAGAGTACACTCAGCTAATGCTAAGGTTTTTTGCAAGGTTATAGCCCTATGAATAATATATAAGAGAATGCTCAATTTAGTGAAGGTCATCAATAGTAACTATGTGTTTCAACTCGAAATATAGCTAACATTTGTGTCTAAGCTTATATTTTCCTTTAATATTATTAATAAAATATTACCTTTAGTAATATTTTTAATTTATATGAACTTTTATTTAATATTTGTGCTATTACCTTAATAATTACTTTCTAACATAAATTATTTTAAGACTAGAACAATTAACCTTTTATTGTACTGATAATTGTACACTCTTTGTACCAACTCGAACCACATGATATTCCCTAATTCAAAGTATAAATGATCACTTGGGAACAAGACCTAAAAGTTTTAAGGCCTAGAATTTCAAAGAAAATCATTCTGTAAATGCTATGTAAGTGTATGGTTTCTTCCAAGATTTGTAAAGCTTTGTTCTCAATAATAATTTCAATATCCCAGACCCCTAAACTAAGCCACCAAACTCATCCTGAGCCCCAAATTCAAGGACAGTAGGACTTGTTTGCTCACTATTTTACATCTCCACTCTGTAATATGTCCCCTGAAGTTGCCTCACACTCCTGGACCTGGACAGGTTTTTGTCATCTGTATCTCTTCCCTCAGCTCTCTGTCCAACATCTTATGTAATTTTCAAAGTGCAATTGAAACTCTTCTACAGGACAATTTCAATAATCTGCTGTGTTTTCCCTCGAGAGTATTTAAGATGTGACCAGGAATATAAATAGCCAATGCTTTCTGAGGAAATGGAACTTTCACTGTCCTTCTCTTTGCTTTCGTTGCCTTTTCTTTCAGTTTTAGCAGCCAGAAAATATCTTGCTGTGCTTTTTAAAGTTTATTCAAGACATAAATTTTCTAAAATTCATGTTTGGTCATTTGGAAAAGTATTACTGAAAAGTGTTGCAGACTAAACCACCCATGAAAATTAGATGTACTTTCTGTATTGCAGAAGTAAACATTTGTTGAGTTTAGCTGACTTTTGTCTGAAAGATTTATTGGGAATTCCAGATGGAAAGCAAGAACATTTTCTTCTCTTTTCAAGAACATGTCTTGGCCCTTTGGGAAATTGAGCTACACGTTTTGATTTATGCATCTCTCATTTGCATTATGAACCTTTAGTAGTCTAGGTGACCAGCACAACCATTTAGACTTCAGAGGCTTTCGCAAATACATGATCAAAGATTGTTAGTCACTTAGTTTTTCTTTCTTTGAAAACACAGGTGTTTGTTGTTCACTATCTCCAACCTCACAGACTTAATTGTGTCTTAAATAAAAGAACTAATGAAATTAATGACTATCATTAACAATTTCTTTTCCAGGTTGTATGGAGACAATACCAGAAACTTTGAATACTATTTATTTCCCTACCCCTTGTGAAATCATTTTGTTAGTATTTAATTGCAAGCTTGAGTTTTTATGATCCTTCATTAATTTTATTAAAGACATAACAGCAACTACTTGATAGTACCACTACTTAATGTTATTTTGCCACAAGGAAGCTGAGATCCATGAAGTATTACATTTATTCAAAATTGTCCGGTACATAAGGAATGGAATTACAATACAAAATCTAATTTCTTAAAACTTTAAGCATAATTACTTACCATAACCCCAAGATTCTTGATGAAAATAGCAGCCTACATTGGATATTGTCATATCCTCCTAAACAAATAATACTATCCCACAAAGCCACAAACTATGGCATTTAAGTTACATGGGAACTAGTGTAACATCTTAATGTTTTATTCTGTGTGTGTACTCATCTTTATTGTTCTACTCTATAAACAGAACAATGCTAAGTAGTAGTAATCTAAGATGTTATTTAAAATTCCGAGCATTTTTCTGCTAGCTTTGTAATCCATACTTTCTAGGAAAGGCTAAGCTTTTTGTTTTAATTGTATTTACTATAATTTGCTGTTTAGTGGAAGGTATACCCTACATTTTAAAATACAGGAAGAGTAATAAACTGATAACTAAATATTATGCAAACAAATATCAAAAGTAAACTAAGTAATTATAAGGATATAATTCAGCAAAATAGTACTAAATTATTCTTTGAAAGAACTAGGGAAATGACTAAGACAATATAAGACAGTGAGTTTCATATGATCTCTCTGTCTTCATGCTGCAAACCATAGAATTATAAAATTTCCTTTTGATCTCTCACATGGAAATATGTTCATTTACCATCTGGTTGTTTGAAAATGAAAGTCCTTTTATTGCATTTTAGAAAAACAGCCTCATAGCATTTAGTATGTTGTGGCCTTGAGAAGATTTAGTGTTAACTTACAGATGTTCTGACTTCAGGTCCCTCAGTTCACAGCCTTTGTAGTCAGCTTTGTCATCAGTGGAGGAGTTGTCATAGTTCCAAGAAGAGTCTATTAAATGAAATAAAGAGATATTGGAACAATAAATAGAGCATAAAGCTAGACAAATAGCCTTTTGGGGTAGAGATCATAAAAAAGTAACATTTTCTTTTATAAAATTATTTTATTTATTTACATTCAAATGTTGCCCCCAACATTTGTAGACAGAAATATTATATACTTCAAGAGTCTAAAATATGCAGGATGTGTACATTACAAACTAAATAAAATGTTAGAAGTTTTGTGGGGAATCAGAGCAAATTCTAATACTTATATCTTAGTTAAGTCCAAAATTTTCACTTCTGAGGACCATTTAATATGGACATCAAATACAATGTTCCAATCAAGTCTCTATGAGCTCCATTTTTCCTGGAATGGAGGGAAACTATAAGGGGGACTTCTTTCCTTATTTCATCTGTTACACAATTCTGAAAGATAACATAAATTATTCACATTTTCATGTCATATACGAAGTGTACTTCAATATTTATGAGGACAAAAGGCATCCCTTCCCCATCCTGCAGCAAAATAAACAACCAAACAAAAACTAGTTAGAGCAAATCATGGTGAAACAAGCCTAAATCCCTCACAACTAGCTTACTATGACTCAGAGGCTAACTTGCGTTACAAAATAAGACCATAACCAAATAAAAAATTCATTACTTGTAGTATCCACCAGGAATATTGTAAACTGACCCTTGAGCTATCATACTCTTGGTGCAATGGGCCCAAAAGAGTTTTATACAATTCCCAAGAATCTGATACTAAAGAAAAAGAAAGCCTTGGGGCAAGCCAGAGGAGAAGCTTGCCTCCAAGAAAGAGTTACACATATTTCAACTACCTTGTAGGGCAGACAGGAGCCAAGAAAATAATGGGTCAATGATGGGCAGGACTCATCATCCCTGACATCTTTGCCAGGACTAATTAATTATACATATACTGTACCCTTGTGTCAGAACTCTCCAAGAAAGATTTGGGAGTCACTGGACCCCTATATTTCTTCCTCTTCACAATGTGGACATATAAGTAAATCTCCAGATTTTAACCATGACTCGTCTCTAAATAGTGTACTGGGGTACAGGTATCTCAGCCTACATTTTAGGTGCTACCAGAGTTCAGACTTTTACCCTAAAACTCTGGTGACATTATCAATAGTTCATATATGTTTGAATGGTTCTGGACAATGAAAAAATGTGTGTCACACTTTCCTTCATAGGAAATTGTTGCAGATTATGAAACTGCTGACTCACTAATAATTTCCATTCCTTAATTATTTGTCTCATAATAAGCAAATATAATGCTGTCTTGGAAGCACTTTGTAGTTCATTTAATAGTATATTTAGTAAAGGTATTTATTTATTCAAAGCAGCATTCATTTCTGTTACTTGACTGCCTATCCTGTCTCCATGCCATCCCCACCAAGGTAAACTCATACAAAACTGTGAGCTAAAACTCATTCTGAGTACTTAAGAATTTATAACCCAAAATTGTTTCTAACACTTATTCTGAAAAATACCATAGTATCTTTCAAATACTTTCGAATATCTTCCTGTCAAGCTGCCTAGAATCAACTTTCACTTCAACTACTTACAGGTCGTGTGACCTTAAACAAACCATATCCCTTCTTTGTGATGGCTAATATTGATTGCCAATTTCAAAGGATCTAGAATGATTTAGGAGACAGACAGTTGGGCATGCTCTTGAGGGGTGTATTTAGAGCAAGTTAACTGGAATGGGAAGGCCTACACTTAATGTGGGCACCACCATTATGTAGGTTGAGGTCCTGAACTGAATAAAAAGGAGAAACCAAACTGAGCAGGCCCCATTCATTTCGCTGTTACTTGACTGAGATTTTAATTTGGCCAGCTACATCAAGCTCATGCCTCTATGTCATCTGCACCATGGAAAGCTCTTTCTGAAATTGTGACAGGAAGTAAACCCTTCCTTCCTCATATTTTTTTTTTATTTTGGTCAGGTGTTTTGTTGTATCAATGAGAATTACCTAACTGATACAATACTGCTCAAGATTGGTTTAACAAATGAATATATATACCAAGAAGCTAGTGTGCCTGGAAAATGAACAATAATACTCAGGCCTTTTGTATAAGTGGGAAGCATCCTGTCAGAAAGGACACATCACATGGCTTACAATCTTGGTTCCTTCATTGTAGAATGATGTAAATGATGCAACTATCTGATTCACCAGAACCAAAAGAACATTTCCACAATTCAGCCCTCAAACTCTTTTAATGCTATGCTCTTTAAGGCAAAGACCAACCTAGTTAAATATTTTTTTGCTATTCTAAACTCAATGTCCATGTATGCATGCAGTAAACATTTAGCCGTCTGTCTATAAAGGACATCCTTCACTAAAAAATATTTAAAAGACTCAAGTTTTGACTCAAACATTTTGCACTTTCTAAAATACAAAGTAACTTTTTTTACATTTCAAATAAAGTAGTAAATAGTTAACTATACCTTTCAGAGATGTTCTAATCATGGCCTTAAATGTACTAAACGTATTTTACATGTATAATGAGATTTGTATATTAGTGACATCTGTTACTGCTTAATCAACTCCTAGGAATAATAACAAATAATCACAGAAAATGGATTTAGGAAGTCTGTGTTTTAATTAAATCTGTTTACCTCAAACTTTGATACATTTTTCATTCCCTGTTCATAGGTTCTACTCTATCTGTTAGTAGTGTTTTAATCTCTTCCAAGAACAGACAATTATTTTTTGCATTGCCTTTTTGATGCCTAGGGCCATTGACTCAGAGTGTGTTCTAATTCTCACTCAAACCAATCTGTATCACATTGCTGAGACTTTTGAGATTCTCAATTTCAAAAGGATGCTGTGCACCTGAATCACAGCCGTGAATTCAGATGATCAGAACATGCTAATGAGGACAAGGCTGCAAGTTGGATTCTTCACTTTTGAAAAGACAAACTATTTTGAAAACTTCACATAGAACCACTCCCATCGCTCCCTCTTCACTCAGTCTTCATACATTCCTCCCTCCTAAATAATAGTCTCTTCTTTAATAACGTGTGAGAGAGACAGACAGACACAGAGAGTGTGACAGAGAAAGACAGAGAGATAATGCACACAGACATTGAACCCATACTATCCACGAATCCATTTAGTGTTGCTCACATGTACACATACCATTCTTGAACTTGTCCCTGGAGGAATCTAATTTTCCCTCTCTCCATAGCCATTGACCATCTACAGCCCTTCATTTAGGGACAGGACCATGTCAAATTCCCCCTGTCCACACTGGAATGTCTGCTAGTGTTGTCATTATAACATTCTTGTTCAGGCAACCATACTGTTGAAATCTCATGGGTTTCTTTTACCTGTCATATATAGGAGACACTATCAACAGGCTCTCTGATGCCTTTCTACTTCCTCTTCCGTAATTTTATTCCCTTGATTGCTGATAAACTTTGTATACTTTGCAAACTTTGAAAATCCTCAAAGCAGGAAAAGTGGCCAGGTCCTTGCCTGAGGGGCTCAAGCAGCCAGGCCCCTCCCCCCAGACCTCATGAACTGACATCGCTGTCACAAAGGTCATCTCCAGTCCCTCAAGAGGACCCTCCCCAGATTACACTAATTATTGGTGAAAAGTTTGAACAAAAGCCACCGACCCTTGAATAGGAAAAGCTACCAATTCCTGAACTTCCTGTAGAAACACACCAAGCTATGAACGGGAAAACCCACCAATTCCACAAGCTCAGGACTTGAAATCCCACCAAACCTCAGCCTGGAAAGCTCCACCCTGGAATGTTTCACACCCCACCTCCACCGCCAAGAGCACTACACTTTGTCCAGTTCACTGATGCTTTTGGTTCCCTCCTGAGAGCAGAGGCAGTAACTCCTGGATTCCTCCCTCTACACCCTGGTATGACTCTCTTATCTGAAGAAGCCAAGAAGCAATAAAGAGAAGGGAAGAAGTGAAGAGCAGGCCTGAGTTCTCAGGTCAGCTGGGGATTTGCTCCAACAGGAGCTGCGGAGCTTCTGCTGAGGAAACTTCCTCTCAGAGCTGTGTGGTTCCTGGGTTCAATGTCTCAAGATGCCCTTCCATTAGGACACTGTCCCACCTCAGAGCTGTGTGATTCCTGGGCATCCAAGTCTCCCAACACCTTCCATCTGAGCAGAAAGGCCTACAACATTCCCTATTTACTTAACTGCAATGTGAAACCCAACTCCAAGGAGCAATGGACAGTGATTTTAGCTTTTCACAAGAGGGTCACCAGCAGGCCTGTATTCTTTCCTTTCTTTGTTGTTAATGCTCCATGCTTTCCTTCTTCCTGCCTATAGCTTGAAAAACACTTCATGTGCTTACTCCTCATTGGACGTGTCTGACTGCATCAATGACTTTGGAGATTTAATGAGTATGAACCTATCAATTTTAAGATATATAAAAAGAAAAAAATCCTTTACTCTTGAGGTTGCTTTTCTCATGGTGATTTATTACAATAGCAACCCTAAGGCATACTGCAACAAAAGATCATTTTTTTCACTTTTAAATCTTTCTTTTCTTAATTTAGTTACTTATTCAGTTTATATCCCAGTTGAAGCTCCTTCCTCCCAGTCACATCCTCACACATGCCTCCCTGCTTCCCCCTTCTCTTTCTCCTCTGAGAAGAACCCCATTGGTACCAACCCCCATCTAAGTGTACCCTCTCCCACTGAGGCCAGGCACAGCAATCCAACTTGGGAAGGGGACCCAAAGGCAGACAATACAGTCAGAGACAGCCCCTGCTCTAGTTGTCCAGGACCTATGTGAAAACCAAGCAGCATTTCTGCTACAAATGTGTGAAGGGCCTATGTCACACCAGGGTGTAGAGGGAGGAATCCAGGAGTGACTGCCTATGCTCTCAGGAGGGAACCAACAGCAGGTTTGGTTGTTCAGTTGTGTTCTTCGGTTGCTGGTTCAGTTCTCTGTGAGCCCCTATGGACACAGGTTAGTTGACTCTATGGGTCTTCTTGTGGTGTCTTTGATGCTTTGGTTCCCTCATCCCTTCCTCTAACTCTTCCACAAGACTTTTGGAGCTTTTGTTTTATGGTCATTTATCTATGGTCACTTCACAATTTCATTCTTCTGCAGTCCTTCCTTTACAGGACAATTTTTGGTTTAAAAGTTTTGTAGGTGGATTGCTGTCACCATCCCTCCACTGGGGGTGAGGGGGACATGTCCTGCCTGGCTACAAGAAGTGGCCTCTTCAGATTCCATGTCCCCACCATTATGCATTTAGGCTAAGATCACCTGCATTGAGTCCTGGGAACCTTCCCCATCCCAGGTCTCTGGGACTTCATAGAGATTCTCCTCTCCCCAAATCCCTTCCTTCTCTCCCCTCCCTGTCTCTCCTCCCCTTCTCCCATCCCCTTGGAGCTGCAGATTTTCATTGATTCTTTTGGCCTTCTGGGCCTCTCTCCTGTCTTTCTCCATACCTGAACTTGCTCCCTATTTCCCTCCCCCTCTCTTCTCTCACCCAGTTTCATCCCTCCCACTGCCTCTTTTCTTTCCTGTACATTTTCTTTCTTTACTCTATTGGTTTCCTTTCTACTTTATGCCATACACCAATATACACATAAACACACACACACGCACACACACATATTTATATTTGATTTCACATCTAAGAGAAATTATGCAGCATATATCTTTCTAGGAATCACTTCTTATTTTGAAACTTGACAACCAGCAATTGTATCATTTAAAATTTGTTTATGACCTGAGATAATTTTTTATTAGATATTTTCTTTATTTACATGTCATAAAATATCTACTTTCCCAGGTTCCCCACCAAAATAAATAAATAAATAAATAAATAAATAAACATAAACAAAAACAAACCCCTGTTCCCTCTCCACTCCCCCTGCTCACCACCCACCCTCTCCCACTTCCTGGCCCTGGCATTCCCCTACACCTGGGCATAGAACCTTCACAGGACCAAGGGCCTCTCCTCCTATTGATGATTGAATTTGCAATCCTCTACTATACATATGCTGCTGGAGCCATGAATCCCACCATGTGTACTCTTTAGTTGGTGGTTTAGTCCCTGGGAGCTCTGAGAGCACTAGTTAGTTTATATTGTTGTCGTGGAAGGAGTTGTAGGGACTAACTACAAAGCAGAGACTGAAGGAAGGACAATGCAGAGACTGCTCCACCTGGGAATCCTTCCCATATTCAATCATCAAATCCAGGCACTGAGATAAAATTTTAAGTGGAAAAGTCTTGTGGCACAGGCCTATTACCTCAGGGAATTGGGATGCAGAGGCAGAGACAGAAATATCAAAACTTCAAAACCTGCCTGGGCCACAAAATAATCCAAAGATTCCTATTAGGTAACTTAGTAAGACCCTTTCTCAAGATTTGAACAAAGCAAAACAAGATGTAACTCCCTGGCAGAGTACTTTCCAATCATGTATTACGTACCAGGTTCAATCCTTCCTAATACTTTTTAAAAAGGACTTTTTAATATTATTGGATAGCATGATTATTATGGTTAATAATACTGTATATTTCAAAATAACTACTGAATTTAAATTTTTTTTACTATAAAAGTGCTAAGTATTGAGTTGATGTATAAGTTAGCCTGATTTAATCACTCATAAAATATAAAGTGTAAAAGCTTCGAGGATATTATAGTGTATCCTATAAAATATACAATGATTATTTTATTTTAAAATAAAAACCCTTAAATATACATAGATGCCACATTATGAAAGAGGCATCGTAAGTAACATAATTGTTGGCCTCATACCCATGATGCTATACTGCCATGCAAGCAGGAATAGTCCTAATATTCCAGTCACCCAGAGGACTTTGCTTGGCTTTCCAGATGCTCTTCCAAAGAATGATTTCGAAAGACAGTAGCAAGGTATCCATGCTCAAGTTGTGACCTTCCTCACCTTCAGAGACCTGAGAGTCTCCTCTTATTGAAATTGCTTGTGCAGCAATAACTCATCCAGTTACTTGATACGTGTTTCCTTAGCACCTGTTATGTTCTAGGTACTGGAAATCAAAGAAAATAGAATCTGTGCATTTCTATAGATAATATTCCAATATATGGAAGCGATGAAAAACCCACAAATAAACATGTTGTGTCAGTATGCATTAATTGCTAAATATAAAAATGAAGCTCATTGAGGCAAAGGAGAATTAAGTGATAGCTACTATTTAGAGAAGTGAAGGAATATTGGTCTAAATTGCACTTAACCATGTGCTAGCCATCATATCCTTACTGAAACCCTATGGGACAGAACCATTATGTTTGCTCTATGGATAAGGAAATTGGAATAGGAGAAAACAACTTTCCTAAAGAAACATGGTAAAAGTCAGCTAGAGTATAAACTCAAACAGCATGGTCCTGAAACCCACTCTTATAAGCACTGTGATACTTCCATTTTGGACTCTACCTGAAGCAGAAAGGAGCACTTTTTTCTTGTTGTCCTATGAGGCACCAACAGAACTGTACAAAAGAGTCATTTTCTGAAGCAGTGTAAAGGAGTTGCCTGGCTGAGAGACCCAAAAAGAAGAGAAGAAATAAAATTGCTAGTACTATAATATTTTATTTAGCTACTTTATTTAATTGCATTACTTTATTACTTTATTTAATTACTAGTTTTATTTAATTTCCCAACAAAAAATAAGTCAATCATAAGTATAACAACTTTATAAATAACCAAACTAAGATACAGGGTACATAAGTGAATTGCCCATGTTCTTATAGGGGCAAAGATCTAGGACTATGATAGTGAGTTAATTTTTCAGCAAAACCTATGTTCCTACATACCATGCTTCCTCTAGTGTGATGAACAATGCAAAGAAGTTCAGAGTTCAGACCAAAAATATGTAGGGATGAAGTGAGAAGGGAAGAACAAGAATGACACAAACAACAGCCTGGACTTCTACAGTAAATATCTCAGTCTATTCAAGATGCTTTAGCAGAATGAAAAAAAAATGCAGGTGGTTTATACACAAAATTTGTTCTGTGAGAGTTCAAGGGGCTGAAAGGACCAATATCAATGTACCATTAGATACAGAGTTTAGTGACTATTCTGTTGGCTTCTCCCCAAGTGTTTGCAAGTTAGAAGGGACATCCAAGAACCCTCAGACCTATTATATGTGCATACTAATCTCATTCACAATGACTCTACTCTCTGAGGGATTATCTTCCTTGTAGAAATGTCATTTAACTGAAGGGTAGGCAGAATCAACATGTAGATTGGGGGGGGAAGTATACAAACACTCAGTGAATAATGGCAAGTTCGGTGGACTTTGAAGGATTCCTATGATTTAGAGAAGTCAAGAATTGCTGTTTACCTTTATTGTGAGGCTTTATATTCATGTGGGTTCATTAACATACATAATGGTTGCTATCTTGTAAATTAAGTATTCTGGTAAAGGCAAGTAAGGCTCTTAAGTTCACAAATGAACATTTAAGGCTCATTTGTGGTTTAAGGTCTAGCAAGTAGTTGTTTGATAACAAGGCTTTATTTTTCTTTCCCTTTGAAAGCACAGTTTCATGCTGTCAGCCTTAACGAAATAACTTTAGAAATGCCTTGCCTGCCAACTTTTTCCTTTCTAATAATACAGTAGTAACACTGTGGGAATGTCAGAATAATAGGCTGATGGACAGTTTTGGCAAAGAAAGACCAATGGCGTACTGCCTGTCTTGTGCTGCAGCCTCTGTGTGGTAGGAGAAGCCAGGATGTGGTCAGGTCACTTGTGGCTTGGGACTGACTCACCCATTCATTACTCTGGGCGAGCAGCAAGTCTGCCTCTCAACCCATGCCTGCTCAGCTTTGCCTTGTCTTTCCATTATCTACTACTCTTCTCTTTCCACTCCCAGACAGTGACTTTGTTTTTACTTAGTGTTAGACAAACAAAGCAATAAATATGTTTTCTTTCAAAGTGTCTTAGGTAGCTCTATACAAGGTGAAACTTCTCCCATAGCTAGAGGCTAGCCATGGCATCACTTGCATACTTCAGGTCGTTTTAAAGGAAAACTATAAACATTGGTTTTAGAATTCTGGGGTAGCAGAAACTGTAAGTCTCTGTAGAAAGAAATCGAAGAAGATCTCAGAAGATGGAAAGAACTCCCACACTCATTGAGTGGCAGGAGTAATACAGTAAAAATGGCCATCTTGCTGAAAGCAATCTACAGATTCAATGCAATCGCCATCAAAATTCCAACTCAATTCTTCACAGACTTAGAAAGAGCAATTTGAAAATTCATTTGAAAAAAAAAAAAGCAGGATACCAAAAACTATTCTCAACAATAAAAGAACTTCTGGAGGAAACACCATCCTTGACCTCAATCTGTACTACAGAGGAATCATGATAAAAAGTGCATGGTACTGGTACAGAGACAGGCAGGTAGATCAATGCAATAGAACTGAAGGCTCAGAAATGAACCCACACACCTATGGCCACATGATCTTTGACAAAGGAGCTAAAACCATCCACTAGAAAAAAGACAGCATTTTCAAGAAATGATGCTGGTGCAACTGGTGGTGAGCATGGAGAAGAATGCAAATCAGTCCATTCTTATCTCCTGTACAAAGGTCAAGTCCAAGTGGATCAATGACCTCCACATAAAACCAGATACAATGACTCTAATAGAAGTGGGGTAGAGCCTTGTACACATGGGCATAAGTAGAAATTTCCTGAACAGAACACCAATGGCTTGTGCTCTAAGATCAACAATAGACAAATGAGACCTCATAAAATTGCAAAGCTTCTGTAAGGCAAAGGACACTGTCAATAGGACAAAGCAGCAACCAACAAGAATGGGAAAAATCCTTACCAATCCTACATCCAATAGAGGGCTAATATCCAATATCTTTGTATAACAAAGAACTCAAGAAGTTAGACTCCAGAGAACCAAATAAACCTATTAAAAATGAAGTACAGAGATAAACAGAGAATTCTCAACTGAGGAATATCAAATGGTAGTGAAGCACCTAAAGAAATGTTCAACATCATTAGTCATCAGGGAAATGCAAATCAAAACAACCTGAAATTCTACCTCACACCAGTCAGAATGACTAAGATCAAAAACTCAGGTGTGGATGTGGAGAAATAGGAACTCTCCTCACCTGTTGTTGGTGGGATTGCAAGATGGTACAATCACTCGGGAAATCAGTCTGGCCGTTCCTCAAAAAATTGGAAATAGTACTACTTGAGGACCCAGCTATACCACTATTTGGCATATACCTAGAAGATGCTCCAACATGTAATAAGGATACATGCTCCACTATGTTCATAGCAGCCTTATTTATAATAGCCAGAAGCTGTAAAGAACCCAGATGTCCTTCAACAGAGGAATGGATACAGAAAATGTGGTACATCTACACAATGGAGTACTACTCAACTATTAAAAATAATTTCATGAAATTCTTAAGTAAATGGATGGAACTAGAAAATATCATCTTGAGTAACCCAAACGCAAAAGAACACACATAGCATGCACTCACTGATGAGTGGATATTAGCCTAGAACCTTGGAATACCCAAGATACAGTCAAAAAAACCACACCACATGAAACTCAAGAAGAAGACCAAAGTATGGAAACTTAAAAGAGGATAACATTCGAAATGTTAATAAATAAAATATTCAATAAAAATAAATAAATAACAATAATGCTGGTGAGAATGTAGAGGAGAATAATTATTATACTGTGGGAATGTAAGTGGATTCAAACAGTACTGAGATTTTCCAAAACACTAAAAACAGAACTACTATTTGACCCACTTAAGACACACCTCAGTGTATACATTAAGCAATATACATGAGCACATCACAAAGAGCAGCCTTGTTTATCACAGCACTATGTATAATAGCCAATTCTCAGAATCATAATTCATTGAATAACACTATGAGGTTTCTATGAAAAAATGAATTCTGGGGTAGGGGATACTGGAGAAAGCACTGACATTCAAGTTGGGTTCTGTATAGCCAGGAAGCAACAACAATATCTCCTGAAATTGATTTAGAATAGTAAAGTGTTTATAAATAAAATACTTTGAAAAAAGTACATTTTCATGGGATATTGCCATGTATCTGCTTTTTAAATTCCTAGAAGACAACCAACATCTGTCCCAACACTGGGAGTAACTGGGACCAGCAGGACCAGGCACAAAGGAACTCCACCAGCCCAGTGACTCGGGTTCCTTCTGGTCTGTCTGGGCTGGGGTCCAGAGCAGACCTTGGGTGCAGCCAGTCCCATAACACCCAGAGGAATCTCCACTCCCAGGTGATCTAACAAGCCCAGGATAGCAGGATCCCAGAATCACAGGATCACAGAGACAGCTTGACTC
>NC_045030.1:131831574-131837531 GCF_008632895.1 Mastomys coucha
CTACTTAATTAAAATATGTTTTTAAATGTTAAAAAAAATCCTAGAAGACAAGAAATCCTCTTCTGGTAGGGGTTTGAAATTCTTCTGTAAAGAATGATGGCAGACCACTTCCATGGCATCTCGTGATACTCATATTTCATCTGTCAAATGAATTTAGTGTAACTTTTTTGTCATAAACTTTCTGTATCAATGTCTTCCATGAATTTTCATATTAACTTCTAAACAAAATAGAAAGCTTAGGTGACTCTTTAGTCTTTAATGGACCAGGATGCTATCTTTGGTTTCACATCTGTATATTATAGCCTCTGCTCAATATCACTTTCCCATCTACACAGTAAATTTGGATGAGGCTATTCTCCCAGCAAAGTCTATACTTAGGAAATAGTTGTTAATTGACACACAATTTCTATTGCTTTGCCACATTTGGTTTGATGCCAAAGTCTCTTCTAAGATGCCAGTGACCACCTGCTGACAGCAAGGGAAAGGAAATGGGGCAAAGAAATAAAGAGAAGAAAAGGTTATAGGATATAGTCAAGAGAAAACAAATGTGATTATGGAACACATTCTACAAATTAAGCAATCTACAGAGAGTAATTTGGCCGGTGTCAGTCTTCAGAATGTCATGTCAGCTTTAAAATCAGAAAGCTGCCATTGTCACTTAGTTTGTAGAGATTCACTTGGGGACAGAAGGGAGGGGAGCCAGTATGGATGAAAGCCAGATAAGAGGAAGCTACACAAATGCTCTGTTTATGGAATTCAACTCAGGGGAAATAAAACCTTTGCTTACTCCACAACTGGATCCTGCATATTTTTAATGAGGAAGAGAGGGAAGAAGGCAGAGGGAACAGGAGTGATTGGAAAGTAACTACAAAAGAACCAGGCTTGCTTCCAGAGAAATGTATGAGTAGAGACTACAAACTTGGTAACTAACTCAATGGGTAGCATGCAGGATTCTAAATTTTTGCTGCATAGGTAAAATGTAGTACTAGACACGTATATGACCTTTCAAGCCATATGTTCCCTTGCTTCCCAATTCCTTTCATCAACGTAGCCTTCCCTCCCTTGTGGATCCCTAGTAATCCTATGACAAAAATTTTGTAAAACAAAGGAAACTATATCATACTGTGTATTAAGGGACATCTAAAATCCTGCAGTCTGAGCAGTTGTGGTCTAAGAATGGTTGACTTAATTCTTTAAAGGAAAATAGTTTTAATTTTTTGTTTTATGTAAAAATTGTTCAAACCATATATTTTTATCATATTCTTTCCCCTCCCCTAACTCCTCCCAAATCCTTCCCACCTCCCTACCCATCCAACTTCACATACTTAGAATTTTTTTAAACTTTATATCTAAGTAGAAGAAAATAGGGAATGAGATAATTTGTAAAGAATATTTTAGTGAGGCATAAGGAAGATGATATTAACACTTAGATATAAATAACTAAGAATGAAACAAATGTATGGGTAATGCAGATATTATTAAATGTAGGAATGATTATCCAGAGAAGTCCATAATTGATTCAGAAACTCAAAGACAGGTGAATTGACTTCTGAATGTCAATTTCCTAATGGTCTTTTTCTTCTACTGTAAACTCTCCCAGAGGGACTGACTACTTTTTTTTTTTTTTTTGATGTGAGAGAGTAGATCTACTGAGGAAAAGGATAGAAAAGAGCATAGAAATGATATAACTTTAGTGATAGTAGACAGAGCTAGAAAACTCAAGACACCCTCTTCCTTCAATTTTAAAAGTAGTTTTCAAGTAAGGTCTTTAAGCCCAGCATCTATTGAGACAATGAATGCATTTACATCCAAAAACCATTATCCAAAATAAAGAAGGGAATGGTAGACACACAACAAGAGAAGCAAATGAATGTGTCAAATACATCATCAAGCATGAAACCAGAGAAGCTTGTTCTCCCAAGGCTGAAGATGTAGACTTATTGGGAATGCCACTTAGATTTAAGGTCCTTGGACTATGAAAAACATAAGCATTTTCTACACTCTAACATATACACAGTGAGACATTCACATATATTCACACATAATCCATATACCTACTCAAATATATCTAGTTTCACCAGAAATGCAGAATAATTTACTTTAATACAAGCATTAAGGAAGAAGACCAGCATAGAATTTTTCTAGAAGAGTATAATAGGATAAGAGGACTTCTAGCTAAATAGAACAGTATCTTATTAATGGTAGAGATCTGTGATTAATGATCCAACATTTCTGCTTAAGAGCTCATTTACATATGAATCTTCAATTCCATTGTGATGGATTATGTCATTCTGAGTTACTTGGTGTCTTTTACCATACCATTATTTGGGGATGAGTCTGGAGGACTGATAAATAAAATCTCATTTATCAATTTGTCATGGATTTTTCTTAGACTGAAAAGTTTTACAGACTTTATTAAATTTAAGATTGATACTTTGTGAATTTTGTGGGATTCTCTTCCTCTGAGGGAATTTTTCTCCTTTCTCTCTCTCTCTCTTTCTTTCTTTCATTCATTTTTTCTTTCTTCTTTTCTTTGTTTTTTATGCTAAATATCTATAATATGTAGTATTTATCTAAGTATTTTAGAAACATTATTTTTCAAAAGAAAATAAAGCCCTAAAAGAAAAAATAACAACAAAACAGCAGACAACTTCATGGAGTCCCTTCTCTTTAAAGTGTCCCTTAATTTGATTTGATTTTACCAAGAGTGCTATCTGTACCAAGTCCTAGCACTTATTCATATGATTCAGAAGGAAAAGATAATTAAATTGTTAAACTTATGTCTGCATATGTATGTAAAAGAAAAATGAAAACAAGTTACAAAGGCATCGAGTAACAGAAGTCAAATGCATCATTTGAGTTTAGAGCCACTTGCTACAAAAGAACAGTCTTCCTCAAGAAGTTGCTAGAGTGTCAGTGGCTCCCTTATGTCTCCAAACAGCATCTTCTATTACTCCAATTTGGTTTTGCGATATTATCTGCATATTTTTAAATTAGAATTGTATTAGTTAATTATAAATGTGTATTGTATGTTTGTGTAACAACAAAGTTATTTCCAAAAGGAAAAATCAGAAGACACTTAAAATTCATTTTCTTGAGCATTCCTATTCTAGAAACTTGTAGTACTGTTAAAGTCAATTAAAAAAAAAAAAATCACACAAATGATGAAAAACTGGAGGTGTCAGAGAAAAGCCAAGCTAAGGTATCCTGATATAGGTTGTACATTTGGAACCCTTCATAGTCCCCCAAACTTAACATGCTTCAGAAACAGTTGCTTACTTAGATCCTTCAAAGAAACAAAGAGAAGGGATTTTATTTTATTACTTCTCTGTTAAACTTTTTATCTTTTTCCCTACACATGTCAATCCAGGAAATATCAACTAGGTGAGTTTCAAATAAAGGCAATTTTATTTATGGTAATTTATTGAATTAATAAGCACATTAACACATTGCATGGAATGCTGGCTTTGAAAAAGAAGTTAATTGGATGTGAGAGTGGTTGCAACCTTTTATAATTGCATGAAATCATTGGCATCGCATCTAGCATTCTCACAGCAACACAGATCCTGATCTTTCTCTTATAAGAGAGCTATTATGGCACCAGTTTATATTTTATGAAGTGGTCAAATATTACACTGTGTCAAAGAAGTAATAGTGTGTATACCTTTTATAAATAGCTATTTATTGCTTAAGGATAATCCAAATACCACCCAACCTCTGCATTTCTCTTAAATACACTCTATCTAAAGAAGCACCTATACTTCTATTTTTATTTTAAGTAATTAATCATAAAAGTGTGTATTTATATTGTTAACTTATATTTCATTAATGATATGTGTATACTTTCTATTATGTATAATGATTTGATCCTTCCAACTAATCAGTTTGTTTGATTACAAGGCTCAATAAACCCAAGAGCCATAAGTCATGTATCTAATGACAAATTACAACTGAATCTCTGGTATCATGACTGGAATGGTCAGTGCCTATAGTAGCCAATAAGGCTGCCCAAATATTTCAGTTCCTCTTACAGATAACTCAATATTAGGTTTATACTTTCCTGTCCCATTGAAAGAATTTGTAAATTGCTTACTTTGGATGTAGAAATATGAGCAGAAGAGTCCCTTATCATTTCTTACCTGTGTTCAGATTGAATGTTTCATTTATCCTTCCATAGTGACATGGAAACCTATTTTAAAATGGCTTGTACTTTGAGTCAGTCCTTTGAATGATTACCTGACAGAGCCTTCACCTTACCAACTTGTATTGGGCATGAAATCTAAATGAGAGATATGTCCTTGTGTGTTCTGAGGTATTATTTCGGACTTACAGACACATTCTTTCCATAGAAAAGACCAGTATTTTCTTATCAAAGTGTGTCTTTCTCATAGCAAGATCTGTAAGACCTTGCTCCCCTGGGACCAAAGGTACTACTTTTGCAAATCTGTACTTATAACAACCTGTGCCCATTCTCAAACTGAAGTATTTAGGATTTGGTAAATTTGATGAAAAGGAGTGTACTGTGAGATTTTCTTTAAGCATCATAGTGATAGATTCAGGCCTTAAAGGAATATTATTACCTTAGGAATTATTCTTCCACTGTTAAACAGATGAGAATAGCATCTTCTTACTACATGTGTAACTTTGCATTGGAAAATGTGAGAAGAGAAAGGCACAAATTAGATTAGAAATTAATATGACCATGATCCCAATGGTGTGTATTTGTAGGTACCTTGCCCTATTGAGTTAAGTACATTTCATATACTATCTATGAAGGAGAAGGATGAGTAAGAATTGAGAAAGGATCATAACTGTTTAGAGGCTCCTTAGAACCAAAATTTAACCCTTTGAAGATAGAAATAGAGTTCTCTGAGTTTATCTCATGGATGGTGAAATGTCAGATACTGGGGGAAATGGCAAAAATGGAACTGGAAAAAAATTAGGAAAAATAGTTATCTTCATACAGATATAATTCAGACTTCATGAACTCTATTTGTCATGAACACATTTGTTATCTTGTTATCTTTCTTTCATTCACCTTGACCTAATCACTCAGAAAAAAAAAACTAGAAGAGACCCTCAAATATTCCAAATACTATCCATAGAGGACATCTGAGAAATTTTACATTCAACTCTGTTTTGTCTTGACTAGGAAGCAGATATCCAGAAAGTAAAGGAGACTTGTCAGCCTATACATAGCAATTACCACATTTAGGATGGTTAGGATTCATACCTATTTAATCAAATCTTAAAGGTACTTTATGTTCATGTTATTAACATAAAAGTCTATTTGGCATCCTATAATATAAGCTACCAAGATACCATGACTGGAGGGGTCAGAGACCCTAAAGAAGAACTTACTACTACCATTTCCTAAACTAATCTTATTTCTAATATATGGTATTCTAAATACTTATATTTATAACCATAGATAAATTTAGCTCTTCCTCCTCATCAAATAGGGTAGCTTAAACAGTAGACAGGGACTACAACAGAGATGATAACCAGTCAAAAGGAAGAGAATAAGTGGCTGTGGGGAACCCAGTATTTTTAGTATATCTAAAAATCCAACCCCTATACCCAAACACATGGAACATTGCAGAAGAGACAAAGAAAAGATTGTAAAAGGCCAGATCACTAGAACACCTACTGTAGATACTTTCTTGGAGATGCCTCAACTATAAAATTTGAACAACATTATTGCCTATACATGACCTCCACAGTGATCACACAGCTCTACTTGTCAATTGAATTGAAGAAAATATCACAAAGCCCGAGCCTTAGATGAAAAGTTACAGGTAGCCAATGGCTTAGGGAAAGAGAGTGCATTTTATCCAGGAACAAATCTGATAGATTATCCAACCATAAGTGGTCTACCTTAAATGCATGTGTCTTCAGGCAACACTTCCTGGAAACGTGTGTATGTGTGTGTGTGTGTGTGTGTGTGTGTGTGTGTG
>NC_045030.1:131837703-131843255 GCF_008632895.1 Mastomys coucha
GGCTTTGTGTAACTGTGGTCAATGTATAGATCTTATATTTATGTAACAGTAATAATTAGAGAAGAGAACATGAATTTGAGAGGGAGTGAGGTAGACATGAGAAGAGCTGAAGCAGAGAAGGAGGGTTGGAAACAATATAATTCAATCAACTCATGTACTAAATTCTCAACAAAAATGAATCATGTCCAAAAGCTACGTAGACAGAAAAGAACTTGTTTAAGTTTACATTTCTAGAACATAGTCCATCACTGAGGGAAGTCAGAGTGGGAATTCAAGCAAGACTCAAGAAGAAACCACGCTTACTGACTTCCTCAGTGATTCATGAAGTTGAAGGAAACCCATGCCAATATTACTAAGAAAATAAAAGCAGTATTATTTTGTTGATGGATGAATGGATATTAATAGTAACAAAAATTGGAAGATGGGGATAATTTATAGATTTCCAAAATATAAAGCCACATATATAATGGTTCTATTCTCAGAAGTGAAGAAAGGAACAAGAGAATTTAAGAAAATAAGGTTGCTTCAAGTCTACTTATATGGAATAATATTTGCTTGTGAGATATGCTGGTGGAAATTTTGTTTAAGCTAGCAGACTATGTAAGGCCTGAAAGAAGAGCCCTGAAATGGAAATAACTTACAATCACATCGAGCTGGCAATTTAGGCACTGGCTTAGAAGTAACCATTCCGAAGAACACTATAGAGTCATAACATGATGAACACAGAGGGAAAATCAGACTGAAATCAAGCACTGTGAGGGAAACCAAGAAGGAAGAGGGAAGGTTCTTTGTATAGTAGAAGGCAGCTAACACAGAAGCTTATAACTGATCAAAGGGCTATAGAGTTCTCAACCACAAATGGGATATCTATATCACAGCCCCCTGCTCAAGTCTCAGTAACTATCACAAAAACAGTAGCAGAAACACTCTGAGAGCTGGAGATTGGAGAGAAGCAAAATAAAACACTGTCTTCTGGCCTTGGTTGGATTCCTCACTCATGAACTCACTGTAACTGTGATTGCCTGCACAGACAAAGCCAGTCAACCTTAAAGTCTGGAGTGGGATTCATGAGTTCCCATCCCTTACTGAGGGCTAGGTAAAGTTTCTGACATTTAGGGGAGGGAGCTTCCATTTTCTTTATAGGTGTGACCCTTGGTAGTTTCAGTACAGACCAGTGAACACATGAGTACCCAGAAGTAGTATATGGACAGCATAAATTTGAGTATATTGGTTATTAAAATTAAAAAAAAATAAGACAGAAGTCAGAGAGTAGCAAGGTTTGAGTAAATTTGATAGGAGTTAAGGCAAGGAGTTGGGAATGAATATAATAAAAATATATTGTAGGATATTCTCATATAATTAATAAAATACTTATTTATAAAACAAGGTAATACCATGAAATCCAAGGGTTTTTTTTTCTTTTATATTATGGTGTTCTGAATGGAACCTGGGCTTTTGTGCATGTTAAGCAAGCATTCTACTTCTAAGCTACCTCTCTAATCTCCAGAGAAGATAAAAATTTAGGAGAGAATTAAGCAAGATTAAAGAACAAAGTAGTATCATAACAAGCCTTTTCATTAGGTTTGTAAATATGGGAGTTCACTGGTGACCTTAGAAAAGACAATGACTTTCAAGGAAGGTAAAGAAATCATGAAATATGTGAATCTTTGAAGTATTTTAGGGGGAAAATACTGTGTGGACAGCAATGAATGCCTCCAGGGGATCTTTAATCAGGAAAATGTTTCATCAGGATAGGATATGATTTTGCTATGTTTTCTTGGTCTAATTTAGGCAAAGAATAAAAATGAGAGGAAGAAGACACAAGAAAAAGCATCCACCACCAAAACAGCTGGCATTTATACTTCAGATGATAATCACTTGTCTAAGAACAGGTTTTATATTTTTACGACATTAGACTTCCCATGGATTTTTTTCTTAGTAGGATCACCTAAGAGAAGTATGTTTTCATTTTTTTTCCATCAAGCATAAATGGTGGGGATGCCCAGAGGGAAATTAGATAGCAGAATAGCACATGGAATACTAAATGGTCCTTTTGCTGTGCATTATAGCACTTGAGTACATAAGCAACTCTACATAGTGTGTTTAGAGAAGGATGATTCTGTGCATGTTTGAATGTTGGGAGAAAATTAAGGTTGATTCTCCATAACTGATGGTGTATCACTCTGTGAGAGTGTAGTTCTGTACATTGTTGGGTATGCGGTGGGTAAAAGAAGCCAGTGCAACATACTTGGGTACGCCTTATTAAAGCATCCCTTGATCCTTTTAGAGACTAACCAAAACACCTATTAGTGCAAAGCTAACATTGAAGACATGAAAGTAGGTGAGGGATCCATATAGCATGACTCAAATATTGGAATAAAAATATCAATACTTCAGTCAGTCAGTAGGCCAGCCATAAACAGTGCACCTATTTTTATTCACAGATTACTATAGTGGGTATTTTGACAGGATGCCCTGAACACTTAGCATACTCACTTCTCTGATGATCATCCATTGTGTTAGGAAACTAAAATATAGTCATGTGAAAAAGAGCTATTTACAATAACTATATAATGTAACTACTTGGTGAATGTTAGTATTCATAGAGAAAGTGAAGAGATGCCCTAAAATAGCACATGGCATAAGCACATTGTAGAGATTATGAGCCAATTGTATAGTACTCCACAATTATCTGTGGTTTAGACTGCCTGCGATTTCAGTCCTTCATGCCTTCAGTTACATATGCTCATCTGTGATCCAAATAGAATCACTGGAAAATTGTAGATTGTTTTTATAATTTTCCAATGAACTTTCTAACAGTTTGTCATTACAATCATTCTATTTTATTATGACTATTATTACCCTCTTAATGTGCCTAATTTATGAATTAAACCAGCATAAGTACATGTGTATTAAAGTATAAAGTACACATTGGTTTCTATACTTTCTGGGCTTCTGGAATATACGGAGGGTCTGGAATGCATTTCCTGAAGGTAAAGTAGTACTATTATGCATACTGAATGAGAACAAAGATTAATGAATATATTCTTTTGTTGTGGTTGTTTTGGGCTTTTGAGGTAAGGTGTTATGTATTATAACTTTAACTCACTATGAAGAAGAAGACCTTGAACTAGAATTCTTTTGCATCTACCACTCAAGTACTGAGATTATAGGTTTGCACCACAATGTCTGGCTTCAAATTATCAATGTAGTCCTATGGTCAGAGTTCTTTATCCATAATGAAACTTTAATTTTAAAATTATTTTTATCACTAGGCATTATGGTGAATACTGTTAATCTCAGAAGGCAGAGATAAGCAGACTTCATTGTTCTAGGATGTACAGTGAGACTGTTTCAAAAAGAAAAAATAAAGAAGGAAGGAGCAAAAGAAAGAGTATTCCTATCTATTTGAATAGTCATATGTAAAATATCATTATAGAAAATTACATATCAAAATAATTATCTAAAGTGATATCCAAAACTTTAGTGTTCTCATGGGATAGTTCTCAATGGAACAATATGCAAAGAGGTTGAATTTCAAAAATTTCTTCTAATAATTTTAAAACCACATTTTCCCTATGTGCAGTTATGCAAGCAAAGCATGTCATGTTATTTAGCATAATTTTCATGGTTCTCACCCCAAAAGAGTTGAATTTGTATAAAAGATAGATTATCTCTTCAGCATTCATTTATTACACAGTTCCGTGATAGATTTAATTGACAAATTTAGGTAGATTTTATCTATTAAGTATGTTTTTCATCAGTCAACATTTAAGATAAATTTTCTATACTAAATTGTTCTATTAGAAAGCATGTGCCTACCATCCTACCATCCTACAGATGTCTCATGAAGATGTTAAAAGCACAAGAACATAATACTTTCCTCTGTTATTGACCACATTCCTCCACTCTCCTACCAAATCCCATCACATTTTCCATTCTGGGGTAGGACCTAGGACACAGTAAAAATATGGTTTCCATTGCTATGAAGCTATGTGAGTCTTGAAGAGTTCAAGATATTCCTGGTTGTAGGATTTTTTTTTCACTTTCTTTATACACTTCATACCTTAAAATACTTTATAATATCAAAGAGACTATATGTCCTTTTGACTAGATCCCATATACACAGTTATATATCAACAAATATATGCTTACCTTATATTAGGGATGGTTCCAGAAACACAGTATAATTTGAGGGAGAGGTCACTTACCACATCCAAGACTAAGTGGTATACCAAACCTAGAGGCTATATAAAGCAAAGACAATGTCTGATAGCCTTAGTTTTATGTTTTGATGTTTATATTGTTTATATTTGTTATTTTTTTCCTTCAAGTACCTTTAATTATACCCTGAGTCACCTTAAGTCACAGTGCCATATTTTTTAATAATTTTATTTTTCTTCAGTAAAATTGGAATATTTTCTTTTTCCTTTTAACTCTTAAAACTCCAAATACTAGAGGTAAGGAAATAGAGAAGTATTAACTTATTATCCTATGGTTTTATTTTTTTGAGCTCAGTGGTAAATGAGGCATTTTAAAAGATATTGGATCCGTGAAAGTGTATCATTGATAATTACAAATGGAACAGAAGCCAAATTTTAGTATCAGAACTTATCAGACAACTCTATTATCATTTCTAAAACTAGAGTAAGAAGAGACACTAAAAATATATCAACAGTTTTGCTTCAGTAGTTTCCTGGAATTATATGATCAATAAAGAGTTGTTGAAGAAATAAATTAAGCATTGACTCTGTGTTGCTCTCAAGCTAAAGCTCTGGTGCTATCTTTTATACTGAGGGCCTCTCGATTGGTTCAAGAATTGAACACTACTGGCTAAAAGTCCTAAGTCCTGGATTTTTTGAACTTGTCTTTCAAGGAATAATGTTTGCTAGAGGTAGACTACTGCTATGTGCCAGATGCCTGACCTGCTTGGATTGCATGTCTTATGGATGAGCTTTCCATTTGAGGAAAGAGTTCTGCATTTGGCATTTGGGACTAACAGCAGTAAAAGAGAGCAATTGCATCCTTCAACTAACTTTTCACGTGTGTTTACCATGCCAGTAACTTTACCTTCTGTGTCAGGGTGAAAAAAAATGTAAATACTCTGGTGATTTTTTTCAAATCACAAAATAAATATAGATGAGGGAAATAAACATTTAAATTAGAGCTATGGTTAGACTTTTAAAAATAACTTAAACTTTACAGTTACAAAAGTAATGAAACACATTTACTTTTAAAAATTGCCCAGGGAAACATTAGTAAATAGGCCTCTAGCTCTACTCTGACGCCCAATAATCTATATATATAGTAATCACAGAAATATTAGCCTGGGAATAGATAATAATAACAAAACAGTAGCGTCTTTGCTGCTACATTTACTGTTTACAAACCTACAAACAGATAATATTACTTTAGAATTGAGATAAAAATCAGATAGACATTAAATTAATAACATTTTAAATCACACATATCCTTTATAAGGATTCCGTACAACACATATCGCTTGACTAAATCTGGTTTGTTTCTGGGGCTAGTGATACAAACTAACAGAC
>NC_045030.1:131843872-131851893 GCF_008632895.1 Mastomys coucha
AAAAAAAAAAAGAAAAAAACCAAAGAAAAGAAAAAAGAAAAAAGAAAAGAAAAAAATAGACAAGCATCACATTTCAGACTAAGACACTTAAGCCATGATACTTTCCCCTTTGGGAGGGGGATATCTATTTCTCTTTTTAAAGTATTTTGATTGTTATCAAGTGATATGAGAGGAAGTCAGCACAGAACCATTGTGTGCATATGTACATAGATATGCACTGTGTGTGAGAGCATATGGCTCTCACATTTTCATAGCATACAATGTGAACTCACTTTCAAATGAGGCTTAGAAGGTAGATAACATGTTTATACTACAGGATCACTCTATGTGACAGAATGATGAGGATCAAAGAGAGAGCTTAACTTGTTCATGATTGTGTACCTATGAAGATGTCAAGACAATAAACAGTGTTGGCTCCAAAAATCTAATACTGCACACTAATTCATGTTGCCTCAGAACATTAACAAGGTTGTAAATATGCTGCAGAAGAAAACAATGGGTTCCCTGACAGAATAGATGAGCTATGATAGACATAGTATCTAGGCAAACCATTATACTGATAGCTGAGTAGCTAAGATAGCCAGTGGAGCTCACATGATTCCTAGGCTGTTCTATGAACATCACAGGGCTTGCAGTCTTTGAAATACTGTAGCACTGATTATTTTTAAGACTTATTTTCTCCAAGTTGCTTAATTATATAAAACCATAATTCTACTCTGTAGATAAATATATGATAGCATTTATGTGATTCAGTATAGTATTATTATTAGGTACATATGACATTAGTGAAAAATCACCCTCTGTTCTTTCCTGCCCAAATCCTATTTTTTTTTTTGTTCACTAAATTGGGCTATAATAGGTGGAAAAGAGCTAAGAGATGTGAATATGGATATTCCTTGGCAATGTTTATGTCTCGGTGCTGGCAGGAGGCAGAAGGCTAAGAACTGATGTTAAGTGAGCTTCATTTTTTTTTTTTTTTTTTTGTGGTGTACTTTGGCAGAGGCTACTTCTCTTGTGTCTAGAAGCTAAATTACTGCACAGATACCAATACTATACATCCCCCATTTCTTGTAAGAAGATGCTAAGGGCAATCACCTTGACTTACCAACCCTTGAGACAGCTGGGGATTCTGCTAATGCAGGAGCTTTCACAACAGTGGCAGAGCTGTGTGCATTCAGAGAGAAATGATTCCCAGTAGACACACTTCACAGCCTGAGTTTCTAATGTCTACATGATAGGACAAACAGATCTGTCAAACCTAAGAATTAGCAAGCCAACTAAGACCTTGAGGTTCATCTAGAAAAGACTACCCAGAGACTTAACCAGAGAAAGGATCTTTAGGATAACTTAATAACTTAAATAAGGATAAAATTGCTTAATTTTTCATACTGTTAAACAAGACAGTGGAGAGAGATATAATTTAAAACTGGGTGTGTGTTTCAGGGCTGTTGAGGTATCTTAAATGATTTATATCTGGCTTAGAAATGCATTATGGGATATTTCTTTTCCTTCTGTAGTCAACACCTTAGTTTTTGTTCAGACTAACAGCTCAAGAAGTTGAAAGTTACTGGATAAAGAACAAATGACATAGGGCAGGGAAGCTAAAAGCAAGAGTTTAAGCAAGAATTTAGGATGCAACATCTGCTGTCGCTAAACACTAAAGGGGATTATGTGTAAACATTTATTCTATGTATGGCTGTATTGATACACTTAGGCAATCTGTCTTCCCATAGTCAAAAATCTGATATTAAAAACATGATCCTAGTCCTTCCAGTCTAAGCCACTGCCCTGAGCAGACCTTAGGTGCTAGCTCTAACCAGTCCCAAAACACTCAGAGGAAGCTTGACTCCCAGGTGCTCTAACACTCCCAAGATCAAGGTAACAAGGCCACAACATCTGCCCCAACACCGGGAGTAATTAGGACCCCCAACATTCAGGGATTCAGGAACATCTGCCCTGCCAGTGGCACTGGTTCCTTCCAGTCGGAGCCAGTACCCTAAGCAGACCTTGTGTACTACCTCCCCACTCAGTCCCACAACACTTAGAAGAAGCTCCACTCTAAGGTGCTCTAACACTCACAGGGTCACAGGATCTCAGGAGCTTGGACACACCAAGCTTTCAGGGCCTCAGAGGCAGCTTGACTCCCAGGAATTCTGACATACCCAGGATCTCAGGATCACAGGATCCCAGAATCACAGGATCACAGAGACAGCTGGACTCTGAGGTGTTCTGATACAACCAGAACCATAGGAGGGAGAGATGCCAGTTACAGACAGTGAGGGTAGGTAGCACTAGAGATAAGCAGATGGTGAGAGGCAAGCATAAGAACATAAGCAACAGAAAACAAGTTTACTTGGCATCATCAGAAATGAGGACTCCCACCATAGAAAATCTTGGATACCCATTAAACCAGAAAAGCAAGACTCTGATTTAAAATCACATCTCATGATGATGATAGAAGACTTTAAGAAGGACACAAATAACTCCCTTAAAGAAATAAAGGAAAACACAGATAAATAGGTAAAAGCCCTTAAAAAGGAAACACAAAAATCCCTTAAAGAATTAGAGGAAAACACAGCAGCCAAACAGGTGAAGGAATTGAACAAAACCATCAAAGATCTAAAAATAGAAATAGAAATAATAAAGAAATCACAAAGGGAGACAACCCTAGAGATAGAAAACCTAGGAAAGAGATCAGGAGTCATAAATACAAGCATCACTAAACAGAATACAAGAGATAGAAGAGAGAATCTCAGGTGCTGAAGATACCATAGAAAACATTGACACAACAGTCAAAGAAAATACAAAAAGCAGAAGGCTCCTAACTCAAATCATTCAGGGATCCATGACACAATGAAAAGACTGAACCTATGAAAAATAAGTATAGAAGAGAGTAAAGATTCTCAACTCAAAGGGCCAGATAACATCTTCAACAAAAGTATAGAAGAAAACTTCCCTAACCCAAACAAAGAGATGGCCATGAACATACAAGAAGCCTATAGAACTTCAAATTAGACTGGACCAGAAAATAAATTCCTATTGTCACATAAAAATCAAAACATCAAATGCACAAAACAAAGAAAGAGTATTAAAAGCAATAAGGGAAAAAGGTCAAGTAACATATAAATGCAGACTTTTCAAAATTACACCAGACTTCTCACCAGAGACAATAAAAGTCAGAAGATCCTGGGCAGATGTCATACAGTCCCTAAGAGAACAAAAATGCCAGCCCAGGCTACTATACCCAGCAAAACTCTCAATTACCATAGAGGCAGATACCAAGATATTCCATGACAAAAATAAATTTACACAAAATCTTTCCATAAATCCAGCCTTACAAAGAATAATAGATGGAAAATTCCAAAACAAGGAGAGAAACTACACACTAGATAAAGCAAGAAAGAAATCTTTTTTCAACAAATGCAAAAGAAGGTAGCCACACAAACATAATTCTCCCTGTAACAACGAAACTAACAGGTAGCAACAATCACTTTTACTTAACATCTCTTAACATCAATGGACTCAGTTCCCCAATAAGAAGACATAGACTAACAGACTAGATAAGTAAACAGAACCCAGCATTTTGCTGTACACAGGAAATCCACCTCAGTGACAAAGACAGACACTACCTCAGAGTAAAAAGCTAGAAAACCTTTCCAAGAAAATGCTCCCAAGAGACAAGCTGAGGTAGCATTTCTAATATCAAATGAAATCGGCTTTTAACCAAAAGTTATTTAAAAAGATAAGTAAGGGCACTTCATACTCATCAAAGGAAAAATGTACTGAGATGAACTCTCAGTTCTGAATATCTATGCTCCAAATGCAAGAGCACTAAAAATCATAAAAGAAACTTTACTAAAGCTCTAAGTACACATTGGACCTCACACAATAATAGTGGGAGACTTCAACACCCCACTCTCAGCAATGGACAGATCATGGAAACACAAACCAAACAGAGACATAGTAATACTAAGAGAATTTATGAAACAAATGGGTTTAACAGATATCTATAGACATTTTTATCCTAAAACCAAATGATATACCTTCTCCTCAGCACCTCATGGTACCTTTTCCAAAATTGACCATACATCTTGTCACAAAACAAGCGTCAACATATATAAAATGATTGAAAGAATCTCATACATCCTATCAGAACACAAGGAACTAAGCCTAGTCTTTAACCACAACAACAACAACAAAAAAAAACAAAACAAAACAAAAAAAAACAGGAAACCCACATATACATGGAAACTGAACAACTATCTACTGTGTGATAACTTGGTCAGGGAAGAAATAAAGAAAGAAACAAAGACTTCAGAATTTAAAGAAAATGAAGTTACAACATACCCAAACTTACAGGGCACAATGAAAGCAAGGCTAGGAAGAAACCTCATAGCTCTAAGGGCCTCCAAAAAGAAACTGGAGAGACATACACTAGCAGCATGACAGCATATCTGAAAGCTCTAAAACAAAAAGAAGTAAATACACCCAAAAAGAGTAGATGCCAGGAAATAATCAAACTCAGGGCCGAAATCAACCAAGTAGAAACAAAAAGAGCTCTACAAAGAATCAACAAAACCAGCAGCTGGTTCTTTGAGAAAATCAATAAGATAGATAAAAACTTAGCCAGACTAACCAGAGGGTATAGAGACAGTAACCAAATTAATAAAATCAGAAATGAAAAGGGAGACATAACAATGGAAACCGAGGAAATTCATCACATCCTACTACAAAAGCCTATACTCAACAAAACTGGAAAATCTGGATGAAATGGACAATTTTCTAGACAGATGCCAGGTGCCAAAGTTAAATCAGGGTCAGATAAACTATCTAAACAGTCTCATAACCACTAAAGCAATAGCAGTAGTAACCAAAAGTCTCCCAACTAAAAAAATAGCCCAGGACCAGTTGGTTTTAGTGCAGAGTTTTATCAGACCTTCAAAGAAGATCTAATACCAATTCTCCTCAAACTATTCCACAAAATAGAAACAGAGGAACACAACCTGATTCATTCTATGAAGTCACAATTATGGTTATACCTAAACCACATAAATACCCAACGAAGAAAGAGAACTTCAGACCAATTTACCTTATGAACATTGATGCTAAAATAATAAAATTCTCGCAAACTGAATCCAAAAACACATCAAAATGATCATCCATCGTGATCAAGTAGGCTTCATCCCAGGGATGCAGGGATGGTTCAATATATAGAAATCCATCAACGTAATCCACTATATGAACAAACTCAAAGAAAAAAACAAATGATCATCTTATTAGATGCTGAGAAAGCATTTGACAAAATCCAATAACCCTTCATGATAAAAGTCTTAGAAAGATCAGGAAATAAAGGCCCATATCTAAACATAGTAAAAGCCATGCACAGCAAGCCAATAGCCAACATCAAACTAAATGGAGAGAAACTTGAAGTAAATCAAGTTAGTAATCCCATTAAAATCATAGACTAGACAAGGCTACCCACTCTCTTCCTATCTATTCAATATAGTACTTGAAGTCCTAGCCAGAACAATTAGACAACAAAAGGAGATCAAAGGGATACAAATTAAAAAGGAAGAAGTCAAAATATCACTATTTGGAGATGCTATGATAGTATACTTAAGTGAACCTAAAAATTCCACCAGAGAGCTCCTAAACCTGATAAACATCTTCAGCAAACTATCTGGATATAAATTAACTCAAACAAATCAGTAGCCTTCCTCTACTCAAAGGATAAACAGGCTGAGAAAGAAATGAGGGAAACAACACACTTCACAATAGTCACAAATGATATAAAATACCTTGGTGTAACCCTAACTAAGGAAGTTAAAGATCTGTATAACAAGAACTTCAAATCTCTGAAGAAAGAAATTGAAGAAGTTCTCAGAAGATGTGAAGAACTCCCATGTTCATGGATTGGGAGGATTAATATAGTAAAAATGGCCATCTTCCTGAAAGCAATCTACAGATTCAATTCAATCCCCATCAAAATTCCAACTCAATTCTTCACAGAGTTAGAAGGAGCATTTTGCAAATTCATTTGGAATATAAAAAACCCAGGATAGCAAAAAGCTCTTCTCAACAATAAAAGAACTCCTGGTGGAATCACCATCCCTGACCTCAAGACCTCAAGCTCTATTACAGAGCAATAGTGATAAAAAAAAAAAAAAAACCTATATGGTATTAGTGCAGAGACAGGCAGGTAGATCAATGGAATAGAATTGAAGACCAAGATATGGACATACACACCTATGGTCACTTGATCTTTGACAAAGGAGTTAAAACAATCCACTGGAAAAAAGAGCATTTTCAACAAAGGGTGTTGGTTGAACTAGAGGTCAGCCTGTAGAAGAATGCAAATCAGTCCATTCTTATCTTGTTGTAAAAAGTTCAAGTGCAAGTGGATCAAGGACCTCCACACAATACCAGATACACTGAAACTAATAGAGGAAAAAGTGGGGGGAAGTCTTGAACACATGGACACAGAGGAAAAGGTCCTTAAAAGAACACCAATGGCTTATGCTCTAAGATCAAGAATTGACAAATGGGACCTTATAAAATTGCAAATCTTCTGTAAGGCAAAGGGCACTGTCACTAGGACAAAACAGCAACCTATAGATTGGGAAAAGATCATTACTAATCCTACATCTGATAGAGGACTAATATCTAATATATACAAAGAACTCAAGAAGTTAGACTCCAGAGAATCAAATAACCTTATTAAAAATGGGGTACAGAGCTAAACAAAGAATTCTCCACTGAGGAATACCGAATGGCTGATAAGCACCTAAAGTAATATTCAAAATCCTTACTCATCAGGGAAATGTAAATCAAAACAATCCTGAGATTCCACCTCACACCAGTCAGTATGGCTAGGATAAAAAAGTCAGGTGACAGTAGATGCTAGAGAGGTTGTGGAGAAAAAGGAACACTCCTCCATTGCTGGTGGGATTGCAAGCTGGTACAACCACTCTGGAAATCAGTCTGGTGGTTCCTCAGGAAATTAGACACATTGCTACCTGAGAACCTAACTATACCATTCTTGGGCATATATCTAAAAGATGGTCCAACATAAAACAAGGACACATGTTCCACTATGTTTATAGCAGCCTTATTTATAACGACTTGAAGCTGGAAAGAAAGCAGATGTCCCTAAACAGAGGAATGGATACAGGAAATGTGGTACATTTACACAATGGAGTACTACTCAGCTATTAAAAGCAATGGCTTTATGAAATTCTTAGGCAAATGGATGGAACTAGAAAATATCATCCTGAGTGATCCTAATCACAAAAGAACACAGATAGTATACACTCACTGATAAGTAGATGTTAGCCCAAAAGTTCAGACCACAATTCACAGACCACATGAAGCTCAAGAATAAGGAAGACCAAAGTGTGAGTGTTCGGGTTCTTCTTATAAGAGGTAACAAAATACTCAGCAAATACAGAGAAAAAATGTAGAGCAGAGACTCAAATAAAGGCCATCCAGAGACTGTCCCACCTAGGTATCCATCCCATGTACAGTCAACAAACTCAGACATTATTTTGGATTTCACAAGTCCATGCTGCCAGGAGCTTGATATAGCTGTCTCCTGAGAAGCTTTGCCAGAGCCTGGCAAATACAGATGCAATTGTTCGCAGCCAACCATTGGTCTGAGCATGTGGTTCCCAATGGAGGAGTTAGAGAAAGGACCAAAGGAGCTGAAGGGGTTTGGAACCCCATAGGAAGAACAACAATATAAACCAACCAGACCCAGAACTCCCAAAGACTAAACCACCAATCAAGGAGTACACATGGATGGACCCATGACTCTAGCCACATATATAGCAAAGGATGGCCTTGTTGGGCATTAATGGGAGGAATGGTTCTTGGTCCTGTGAAGGCTTGTGAATTGATGTATAGGGGAATTCCAAGGCTTGTAGGCAGGAGTGGGTGGGTGGGTAGGAGAGCAGCCTCATAGAGGCATGTTGGGTGGGGGAACAGGGAAAGGGGATAACATTTGAAATGTAAATAAATAAAAT
>NC_045030.1:131851935-131876156 GCF_008632895.1 Mastomys coucha
TTTTTTTTTTTTTAAGGGAAACAGAGGAGGAATTGATCCATGGGAGAGGAAGACAGGAGGAGGGACTTGGAGGAGTGGAGGAATGTGGTGTAATGTATAAAAGAAGAATAAAAGTTTAAAAAAAACATGATTTCAGTGTGAACTTTGAAAAAGATTTTGATTATTGCATATTTTCTGATTGTAGAAAGTTGTAACCATTCATTAATGAACAGTCAGAAAGAACATAAGTAATAAAAATTAAAAGTATATATAACTCAATAATTTGACCAAAATTGCTATTAAAATTTCTGTATTTCTATAATCATAAATGTACAGAGATCATACACTTTATATTTGTTTATTTAACATTTGCTGAGAACATTTTAAATGTAATTGTACATTCCTTAAATGCAAATGTGATGATCTGTGATATTTAATCTCCTGCATATACCATGATCTATTTAACCATAGACAATTTCTTGGTCATTCATACTTTATCTAAGTTTTAATAACACAATAAACTTATTATAAGTAAATTTTAAAGTATATTACTTTATATTATTTCAATATGGGGGTCTTAAATATTGTATATCCCCGAGTCTCTTCGATAACATCATAAAACATCTTTTTAGAATGTTTTATATGTTTATAATTATTCCCTCATTGACTAAAAATGTCTACTTTTACAAACAGTTCATTGCCTAGCACACACATATTTAGGTAGAAAAGTAGGATTTTAATTATTTTCATTTTCTTTATTTGATCTAAGATTTAAAATTTTAGAATTTACTTGAACTATATATTTTGCTAAAGATTTATTTAGATGTACTTTTGTAATTTATTATTTGCTCATTGATTTATCGGCTTAATTTTGTTTCAAGGGATTAAACTAAGAACCATGCATATGCTAAGAACATGTTCTATCTACCATTTAGTTGCATCACCTAACTATCATTTCTGTGTACATCAAGAATGTAACCTATTCATCCTGAATATTTTTTCAAGTTTTATCACATATTCTTTAAGTAGCAATTTATATATAATAAAATCAATTTTAAGTACAAGTTATATACATTTTTGTAAAGGACATTTGTATAATCCTCAAAACAAGTAATAGTATTCATGTAAAATTGTAATTTTGAATACTATAGCATTATAGTATGTCTTAAATTCTAATATTTTAAGTTTTCTGAAGTTGTTATTTCCAAAATTATGTTGCCTTTTCTAAGTATTTCATATTTTATAAAACTTTGTAATCAGCTTGGCAGATTCTATAATGAAAAAGCATACTGGTAATCTCCTTGAACCACTTAACAATTTGAAGAAAATATTTGGGTTAAAAGGATTTTCTTTCCTTCCAAAATCAGGGTATATGTATACACTTATTTTAGATGTTTCAAAATTAAAATACAAAATACAAAATAACACATTTTGTTAAACATATTTTTTATTTTTATTGGTTATTTTATTTATTTACATTTCAAATGCTATCCCCCTTCCCAGTTTCGCCTCCACAAGCCCCCTATCTTCTCCTCCCTCCTCCTTCCTCTATGAGCGTGCTCCCCAACCCATCCACCCACTCTAGCATTCCCCTATCCTGAGTCATCAAATTTCCACAGAACAAAGAGGCTCCCCTCTCAATGATGCCAGATAAGGCCATCCTCAGCTATATATCCAGCTAGAGCGATGGGTACCCTTGTGTACTCTGTGGTTGGTGGTTTAGTCCCTGGGAGCTTTGGGAATCTGGTTGGTTGATATTGTTATTTTTCCTATGAGGTTGCAAACCCCTTCAGCTCCTACATTACTTGCCCTAACTTCCTCATTGAAGTCCCCATGCTCAGTCCAATGTTTGGCTTGGCTGTGTACATCCACATCTGTATTGGTCTGAATCTGGTAGAGCCTCTCAGGGGACAGCTATATCGGTCTCCTGACAGCAAGCACTTCTTGCCATCAGCAATAGTGTCTGGGTTTGGTGTCAGCAGATGGGATGGATCTCTAGGTGGGGCAATCTCTGGATGGCTTTCCTTCAGTTTCTACTCTACTTTTTTTGTTTTGTTTTTGTTTTTGTTTATTGTTTTTGTTTTTCTAAACAGTGTTTCTCTGTATAGCCCTGGCTGTCCTGGAACTCACTCTGTAGACCAGGTTGGCCTCGAACTTTACTCTACTCTTTGTCCCTGCATTTCCTTTTGACATGCGGAATTCTGGATTAATATTTTTGAGATAGGTGGGTGGTCCCATTCCTCAACTGGGGGCCGTGCCTATCCACTGGATATTCCCTACAGGATCTATTTCCCCTTTGTTGAGTATTTCAGCTAAAGTCCTCCCTTTTGAGTCTTGAATCCCTGGCATCTGAGGTTTTCTAGGCTCCCCACACACACACATAGACTGTCCCATTCCCTTCATCCCACTGCTACACACCTACTTTCAAATTCCTGACCGTCTGTACTTCTTCCCCATTTCCTCTCATATCTGAACTGGCCCACCTTTTTCCTTTCCCCTCCTCTCTCCCTCCCAGATCCCTCTCTCCCTCTACTACCCAGAGATTATTCTCTTCCCCCTACTGAGTAGTATTGTAGTATCCACATATTGGTGTGATCCTTAGTCCATGGTGTTCTGAGAGGATGCATGGGATTATTTCAATCATCTTGTATCTGTTGAGGCGTGTTTCTGTCCAATTATATGTTCAGTTTTGGAAAAGGTACCATGAAGTGCTGAGAAGAAGGTATATTCTTGTTTTTTAGGATGAACTGGTCCATAGACATCTGTTAAGTCCATGTGGTTCATAACTTCTGTTAGTTTCCCTGTCTCTGTTTAGTTTCTCTTTCAATGATCTGTCTATTGATGATAGTGGGGTATTAAAGTCTCCCACTATTATTGTGTGAGGGTCAATGTGTGCTTTGACTTTCAGTAATGTTTCTTTTATATATGTGGATAACTTTGCATTTTGGGCATAGGTGTTCAGAATTGAGAGTTTCTCTTGGTGGGTTTTTCCTTTGATGAGTATGTAGTGTCCTTCCCCATCTTTTTTGATAACTTTTCGTTGAAAGTTTTATTGGATACTAGAATTGCTACTCCAGCTTCTTTCTTGGGACCATTTGCCTGGAAAATTGTTTTCCAGGATTTTACTTTGAGGTAATGTCTGTCTTTGTCACTGAAATGTGTTTCCTGTATGCAACAAAATGCTGTGTCCTGTTTTCATATCTAGCCAGTCAGTCTATGTCTCTTTTGTCTTCTTTTGGGGTTGTTGTGAGGAGATTAGTTTCTTAGTTTTATTTTTTTTTGGGGGGTGTAGTTTCTCACCTTGTGTTGGAGTGCTGTGTTGGAGTGTTGTGTTAGAGTATTATCCTCTGTAAGGCCGGATTTGTGGAAAGATATTGTGTAAATTTGTTTTTGTCATGCAATATCTTGGTTTCTTCCTCTATAGTACTTGGAAGTTTTGGTGGATATAATAGCCTCGGCTGTCATTTTTGTTCTCTTAGGATCTGAATTGCAGCTCTCCAAAATCTTCTGGCTTTTATAGTTTCTGGTGAGAAGTCTGATGTAATTCTGAAAAGTCTGTATTTATATGTTACTTGACCTTTTTCCCTTACTGCTTTTAATACTCTCTCTTTGTTTTGTGCATTTGGTGTTTTGATTTTTATGAGGCAGTAGGAATTTATTTTCTGGTCCAGTCTATTTTGGAGTTCTATAGGCTTCTTGTATGTTCATGGCCATCTTTGTTTGGATTAGGGAAGTTTTCTTCTATACTTTTGTTGAAGATGTTATCTGGTCCTTTGAGTTGAGAATCTTTACTCTCTTCTATACCTATTTTTCTTAAGTTCAGTCTTTTCATTGTGTTGTGGATTTCCTGAATGATTTGAGTTAGGAGCCTTCTGCTTTCTACATTTTCTTTGACTGTTGTGTCAATGTTTTCTATGGTGTCTTCTGCCCCTGAGATTCTCTCTTCTATCTCTTGTATTCTGTTAGTGATGCTTCCATTTTTGACTCCTGATCTCTAGGTTTTCTATCTCCAGGGTTGTCTCCCTTTGTGATTTCTTTATTGTTTCTGTTTCCATTTTTAGATTCTGGATGGTTTTGTTCAATTCCTTCACCTGTTTGGTTGTGTTTTCCTGTAATTCTTGTAAATATTCTTTTTTTAATTTAGCTTTATTTATTTTATGTGTATGAGTACACTGTAGCTGTGCAGATGGCCGTGAGCCATCATGTGCCTTCTGGGAATTGAGCCCAGGACAACCCTGCTCACTGCAGTGTAATACACTGTAGCTGTCTTCAGATGCACCAGAAGAGGGCATCAAGATTTCATTATACGTGGTTGTAAGCCACCATGTTGTTGCTGGGATCCGAACTCAGGACCTTCCGAAGAGCAGTCAGTGCTCTTACCCACTGAGCCATCTCTCCAGCCCCTTTCCTGTAATTCTTTAAGGGATTTTTGTGTTTACTCTTTAAGGGTTTCTACCAATTTACCAGTGTTCTCCTGTATTTCTTTAAGGGAGTTATTTATGTTCTTCTTAAAGTCTTCTATCACCATCATGAGATATGATTTTCTGAGTCTTGCTTTTCTGGTGTGTTGGGGTAACCAGGGCTTGGTGTGGTGGGAGAACTGGGCTCTGATGTTGTCAACTAGCATTGGTTTCTGTTCCTTATATCCTTGAGCTTGCTTCCTGCCATCTGGTTATCTCTAGTGCTAACTGTCCTTGCTGTCTCTGACTGGTGCTTGTCCTTTCTGTGGTCCTGGTTGTATCAGAACTCCTCAGAGTCCAGCTGTCTCTGTGATCCTGTGATTCTGGGATCCTGTGATCTTAAGATCCTGGATGTATCAAAGCTCCTGGGAGTCAAGCTGCCTCTGGGATCCTGAAATCCTGGTGTGATAAAGCTCCTGAGATCCTGTTGTGTCAGAGCTTCTAGGAGTCAAGCTTTCTCTGGGTGTTGCAGGAGTGTGTGCAGAGCCAGTGTTCCAGGTCTGCTCCAGACACAGGTTCAAACCAGAAGGAACCTGTGTCACCGGCTGGGCTGGGGTTCGTGTGTGCCTGGATCCCACTGGTCCCAGATACTCCGGGTGGTGGGGCAGATGTTGTGGCCTCAACTGTGATCCTGGGCATGTTAGAGCACCTGGGAGTTGAGCTCTGTCTGGGTGGTGTACGAGTGGGTGCAGAGCCAGCGCCCAGGTCTTCTGGTTCAAACCAGAAGTGTTAAGTATATTCTTAATCATTTCAAGCTTTTCTGCCATTGAAACTATCATTTATATCATTAGTCTGTGTTTGCTTTTTGTTGGAGTAATAAACACCATGATCATGTGCAACTTGAGGGAGGAAAGGCTTAAAGACTTTCATGAAGGGAAGTCAGGGCAAAAGCCTAGACACGAAGACTGCAGAGGAACACTGCTTATTGGTTTCCTCCTTAGACCCAAGCTCAGGTACTATTTTTTATGCCTCCTAAGATTAACTGCCCAAGGATAACATCACCCACAGGGGCCTGGGCACTCACATAAACCATTATTCAAGAAAATGCTCAACAGACTTCCTATATGACAATTTGATACAAGCGTTTTCTCAACTGAAGTCTCTTCTCAAATGACTCTGGTTAGTATCAAGTTGACAAAAACAAACAAAAAAAACCAAATGACCAAAACAAACAAACAAACAAACAAAAACAAACAGCAACAACAAAACATTAACCATCACACTGTCCATGCTTTATTGCAAACTACTATGTTTTAAAATAGGTACTGTCTATCAAGTTGATGTTTGGTAGTTTGTAGAATTTTCTTTATTGTGAAGATATTATATCAGATAGCTTGATTCATCTATTAATGTGATTACTATTATTTAATAGTATGTTGGATTATCTGTTATTTTTCATAATGTTGCAAGAATATTGCATGGGAATAATGCCACATATTCATAACAGTTCATAACATTCATAGACATCTATAGCTCCAGTTCCAGGGAATCTGAAGCTGCATTTTAGGCTCTATGTGCTCCTTTATATACATGATACATATAAATATATATGAGGCCAAACATATAAACATATATAAATTATGTTTCTAAAGGACAACTCATGCTGTTTTCTGATTTTTTAAATTCATTTTTTATGTAATACACTTTGCTGCTTTCTATAATTTGGGTCATTTAAAATGGAAATGTTTAAATGTATGAAAAGGAAATATAAGCATTGATTCAATTCTGTTCATTTATTCAGTGGTCTTGCTATTAAATTTCAAGTTTCTAGACTTATCACTGTCTTATATAATATGCTTTGCCATGCTATGCCTAGGTGGCATGATTTCAGAAAACCATGTCTCTTCTACCTTCCTTGGAGTATCTTTTGATCAGGGGTATTCAGCAGCATGATTATAATTACATGCTTCATCAAATATGGAAAAGAGTCTTTTACCCCAAATTATTGGTTTCCTCATTCCTTCCTGTTACAGTTTATTTTAGTTTACTAATTTTTTTGAATGTTCAGTCTGCTATTGATTTCTTCCATAAACCATACTATTTTATCTTGGAAACTGTATTTTCATTTCTGTAATTCTGTTTGCATCTTTGTGCACACATTTGGTTTCTTAGTTGTATTTGTATTCTACATTCTTCCACATGTTGAGTGTATTTATTAGTACATAGAATCTTGCTTAAACTTTCATTTCTTCTTGGTTAAGTATGGTAAGTTGTGTGTTTCTGCTTCTTCAGGATGATTTAATTTGTTTGCATATAGTTGCTCATAATATTACCTCATGGCACTTTTAATTTTTGAGGTTTCTATTGGAATACTTCTACTCTTATTTGTGATTAGATTTAATTTCACTTTCTTTCTCCTCAGGTAGGTTAAAGATTTGTTGATTCTGCTCAAAATTTAAATTTCTTTTAACAAAACAATTCTTAACTAATTTTCCTCCTGTCTTTCAAATTCTCTGGTTGTTTTATTTTGGTTCAGCTCTTTGTTATTGCTCTCAGGTAGATCTGAATTACTTTGGTACTTTTACTGGCTTCTTGACTTGTATGATTTACATCTATCTGCAGTTTCCTCGTGTATTTTAAATTTTTGTTGTGACTTCTCCTTTGACCCATTAGTTACTTATAAGTATTTATTATATTTACTATGTATCATATTATATATAACTTATATGTAATTAATATTATGTTATCTAATTAATATATATTTGACTATAACAATTAATATTATATAATATACAATTAATTTATAAGTATATATAAATTATATATAGTAAATATATATTAGTATTTGTTATATTTGATATATTTAAAAAGGAATATTCCATTTTCCTTATTCCTTTTTTAAAGATTTCTGTATTTATGTATTTATTTATTTATTTAATGTATATGAGCACACTGTCGCTGACACTCCAGAAGAGGGCATCAGATCCAATTGCAGATGGTTGTGAGCCACCAGGTGGTTGCTAGTAATTGAACTCATGACCTTTGGAAGTGCTCTTAACTGATATAGTCTCAAAAGGTACTTTATACACTTTGAATCTTCCTATATTTGTTACCTTCATTTCTTTTGGCTTAATAAATTATCTATCCTGGAAAATGTCCCATGTGCTTTTGAGAAGAATGTATATTCTGTCGCTGTAGTGTGTGGTTTTAAATAAAACCCACGATAAAGCCAGCTGTGCACCAGGAAAGGTGGTCTCACCCACCCCCCAAGGCTAGCTCTATGTGCCCTTCTTTCCCTGGTTCCTGAGGCTAGCTTGCCAAACTAACCAAACCAGTTTAACCTGAAATGCCTGGAGCTACCACTCCCATTTCTCAGGCCAGCCACCACCTGTGGCTGGCCTGCAGCAAGCCAGCTGTAGCTCACTCAGCTCCCATTAGCACTATGAAATGAAAACACTAGAGACTTATTTGATTTTCTGACCCTCTGTACCTCTCTCACATCTCCTCCAGTTCCTGAGACTGCCCCCCCTTATTTCATTCCCCTCTTCTCTCCCTCCCAGGTTCCTCCTCTCCCTCCACCTCCCATGATCATCCTGCCCCCCCTCCAAGTGCAGGACTGAAGCGTCCACACCCTGGTCTTCCTTCCTTCTAAGCTCCATATGGTCTGTGGTTGCATCATGGGCATTGTGAGCTTTTGGGCTAATATCCACATGACATGTGTGTTCTTTTATGTCTGGATTACCTCACTCAGGATGATATTTTCTAGTTTCATCCATTTGTCTGTGAATTTCATGAAGTCATTGTTTTTAATAGCTGAGTAGTACTCCATTGTGTAAATGTACCACATTTTCTATATCCATTCCTCTGTTGAAGGACATCTGGGTTCTTTCCAGTTCCAAGCTATTATAAATAAGGCTGTTATGAACATAGTGGATCATGTGTTCTTGTTATATGTTGTAGCATTTTTGGGGGTATATGCCCAGTAGTGGTATAGCTTGGTCCTCAGATAGAACTATTTGCAATTTTCTGAGGATCTACCAGACTTATTTCCACAGTGGTTGTACCAGCTTGCAATCCCACCAACAATGGAGGAGAGTTCTCCTTTATTCACATCCTCACCAACATCTGCTGTCACCTGAGTTTTGAACTTAGCCATTCTGACTGGTGTGAGGTGGAATCTCAGGGTCATTTTGATTTGCATTCCCCTGATGACTAATGATGTTGAACATTTCTTTGAGTACTTCTCAGCCATTTGAGATACCTCAGTTGAGAATTCTCTGTTTAGCTCTGTACTCCACATTTAATAGGGCTATTTGGTTCTCTGGAGTCTACCTTCTTGACACTTATAACAGCCAGATTTATAAGGGTAGATTTCCACCTACAAAATGCCTGTGCAAAGAACACACAACTCAGTCAATATGAATACAAGCTACAAGCCTAGGTTGGGCAAATATATCCTACAGTAGTCTATTGCCCAGCTAAGAAATCCCTAGCTACTTGCAGATCCTCTAGACACATGGGTCTGCTCCATCTTCAACCTTTTCTTCCTCCAAGAAAATATTTATGAGCCCTATTGATGTGTTAGAATAGTGACTCCCATCAGAACATACCACACACTAGGCCCAAACAGTTCCATGTGTAAGAGGTTTAATTGAGAGGGAGAGAGGGGGCAGTAGCTGAGAGAGAAGAGGGAAAGAGAGAGTAAGGGAGGAGCATTCCCCATATGTATGGGTTCTGACATAGTGGCCTCTGGTAAAGGTGGGAGGTGAGCTCAATGGATTCTGGGAATATGGTGGCTGTTGCTCTAGAACAGGTCTGTCACAGACCTATGTGACATCATGGCCCACCTATGTGACATCATGGGCTTTGGAGGCCCTGAAGCTAACATACCTCCCTTCTTGTTATTATAAAGAGAAGGAAAGAAAAAGGGAAGGGAAAGCCAATGGTGAAAAAGGAACAAGGGCATCGTGTCTCTTAAGCTACTTCCTGCTGTCTAGGGGCGTCATCAATGGGGGGTAGCTGGCTTTCACCATCAGGATCCACTTGGTGAACATTTGCATCAGGTTCCTCTCTGGACAATGGCTCATCTGTGGGCAGTGGCTGGTAATCCTGTAACAGGAGCTGATTGATAGTTTAGTTAGAATTTTTTTTTTATTTGTTGTTGAAGAAATGGAAGATAACTAGGAAAGGGGTTACAAAAGGGCATATCCACTTCCATATGGGGTTTTCAAAAATCCCAGAACTGGATGTCTCAAGGTCCCTGAAATTTTTTATGTCTGACTGTAGCTCCTGGATTTTATTTCTTACTATTCAGGATTGGATGATGTAGAAACAGCATTCTTCTTGGAGGAACAGGCAAAGACCACTCTTTTTAGCGGTCAGGATATCTAGTCCCCATCTGTTCTGAAGCACCATGGCTGCCAAAGAATTGATCTGTTTTTGGATAGTAAGCACACTTTCAGACATTTTTTGAAAATCGCTTTGAAACTAGGAAGTGAATGTATGATATTGAGTCATGGAAGTCGTTATCCCTGCAACTCTAGTACCAACACCTATGGCTATTCCCATAGCAAGCAAGAGTGGCACAACTTGGACTACCCTCTTATGTTGAGCAGCTATCATATCTACAACTGGGATTGGCAGGGGCTCGTTTCCCTGGATTAATCCTAGTTCAGGGAAAAGAAGTACTAATGTGCAAACTCCTGACCAGCTGGCAGGTAGGCAATGATATGCTTGAGTGCCACAAAGAATTGACGTGTTTTGGATTGCAGGGCATTGTGGCAGAGATGATACATCAAGGGTTATGCTTCTATTGCAGTCTAGGGAGCTCAGCATTCCCACCGAATGAGTCCCAGAGGCCTTAAAACAGTTTGCCACGCCAAAGAGAGGGACAGAGGTAAGGTATGGGTTCATGGTGACATTGGAGTCAGGGCAGCTGACAAAGGATGGGGTAATGTTACTTGGCAGTATCACCGGAGATGCTATAAGTGATAATTGTGAGTTAGTTCCAGGGGGTACACGTAACCAGCAATCCTTAAAGTGTCCAGGTCTGGTGACATTAAGTAGTTGGTATGCCGAGGTCAAGGTCTGAAGTAAAAGGCAAAATGACAAGTTAGTGCAATTTATGAAGGGTGATGTCAAAGAGGTAAGGACCTCAGAGGAGTGTTTGATTATCTCCCCTGCTTTTCCGATATCCAGGGGTTGGGCAATTGAGACATATTTTCTCTGGATATGGATGGTACTTACTGGGGACTCAGGCTGATTTTTATGGTAGAGCTTACCAACAACTCCTGTCTCCCACCTGGAATCCCATGGGTCTTGTATGTAGAAAAAGAGTGTCTTGCGGTGTTGATAGAAGAAGTGATTGATCCATGATCCAGCATATGCATTTGACAAGACCAATATGGGCAGCCCTTATATTCGTCTGGCAATTTTCTACAATAATCTTTTGTCTGGTCAAAGAGAAAGCAAGTACAGAGATCATATTTAGATGGGATTACAGATACCGGGATGATAGCAATTTGGATTGGTTCCTGGCATCCGGCTATGGAACAGTTTCCTGACCCTATTTTGGAAAGACTGTTTTTTTATCTGTGGGGGTTTCTTGAACCTCGAATCACCAGATATAAGGGCTACCCTCGATAGAAATGAACAGCAGGGGGAGGATGAGAAACCTATGTCTAATCCAGTGAGGTTGAGCTCGGCTGCTGGAGTGGAGTCTCATTTTCTGGGACTGGGGACAAGGTGGGCGATCTTGTTGTCCTCTGGAGTTTAATAGAGTACGGTCCTGTTAAGATTGATGTGTATGAAGAAGAGTCAATTTTAGGTGGAGCAATGAAAGGTTTGAGGTGAGACAGATGGACCCAATGAGAGAGTCCCTCAAGTTTAGCAGCTGTAGGGGTCACAAGAATTACTTTAAAAGGGCCCTGCCATTTGAGAGAGAGAGGTGAGGGCCGACGACCTGGAGGAGATAGAAGGAATTGGTCTCCAATGTTGATAGGCAGTGGACAGGAGACAGTGTATGGCTGAGGTAGATGGTGGTCAGCAAAGTTCCATAAGAGAGAACGGAAGTGGCAAAGTAATGGGGTAAGTAGATAGTCTTGGAGGAGAGAGCATTTAAGTGAAAGATCAGGAGTTAGGACTCAACGTCCATACATGAGTTCAAAGGGAGAGATGAGGAGAGGTTGCTTTGGGAAAGCTCCTAAACTAAAAAGAGCCAGAGATAGGAGTTTAACCCAATCAAGGTGAAGTTCTTGTGACAGCTTAATAAGAGTGGTTTTTAAAGAGCGGTTAGTTCTTTCTACCTTACCAGAAGATTGAAGGTGGGAAGGAATGTGAAAATGCCAGGGCATGTCTAGGGCCTTAGATAGGATTTGAGAGACTTGGAAAGTAAATCCAGGACCATTGTCTGATTGGAGAGAGGCTGGAACACCAAACCGGGGGACGATCTCTTGGAGGGGGAGATCAGAGACTGTCTGAGCCCTTTTGTTAGTTGTAGGAAATGCCTCTATCTACCCCGAGAAGGGGTCTACCAAGACCAGGAGGTACTTGGCATGTCCGACAGTGGGCATGTGGGTAAAGTGAAGTTGCCAGTCAGTTCCAGGAAGAGAACCTCTAGCCTGATGAGTAGGAAAAGGGGTACTATGATGCCTTGAGTTGGGGTCAGACTCTGACAGATTTTGCAAGAAGCAGTGATAGATTTTTAGAAACATAAGTCCTCAGGAGTGGGCTGTAGGTGGGTCTTAACAAAAGAAGAAAATGTTTGGCTGTTAGGATGAAAGAGTTGGTGAAGACAAGACAGAGTTTGGTGGGTGTCAGGGGGTGAAGAAGGTGAAGATGTAGGTTGCAATGTAAGGATGTCCTGGGGAGGATGAGACGAGTCTAGGCCTCCAATGACTGCAGCTCTAGCTGCCTTGTCAGCTCAGTTGTTTCCCTTGGAGACAATAGAGTTGTCTGGTGCGATCTACAGTGGACAATCCCAATGGCTGTGGGAAGATGGGAGGCCTTTAGCATGGCCATAATTTGGTCTGCATTAGTTACTGATCCTCCTTTTGTGGTAAGTAACCCACATCCTTCCAGATAGGAGCATGAGACAGAAGGATATGAAAAGTATATTTGGAATCTGTGTAGATGTTGAGGGATTTTCCCTGTGCCAGTTGAAAGGCATGTGTAAGGGCTTTTAGTTCATCCTGTTGATTAGTGGTGTGAATCAAAAGGGCCTGTGCCTCTACCACCTCCGTGTCTGACACTGTGGCATAGCTAGCTTTTCTAGCCCCTCATGTAAAAAGGAGCTGCCATATGTATACCAGGTATAGATGGCCTAAGACAATGTGCCCTCCTGTATGTGTGAAGGAGTTTTATTTTTTTTTCTCAAGAGGTCAGAAATAATAGACGTAAGTTCCCTGAGGCTCTGGAGAGAGAGAGGCTATTGAGCTTGGGTTATGTACCTGGTAGACTCCAGTAATTGGATGACAACAGGAGAATGGTGATTAGCAACAGAGGCATTCTGGACGTCTCAGACTCGGGGATCTACCTGAAAAGCTGGTAAAGGAAATAACATGGTAGTGTTAGTAGGTTGCCTGGCTAGGATAAAGAGCAGAGGAACTGCTGGCAAGCCTGGGTTTAGGCAAATGTGGGGAGCAAAGGAAATAGAGGCTCTCAGCCTAGCTAGAAGATACCTTCCCAATAAGGGGACAGGACATGTTGACACTACCAAAAAAGGAATGATTAAGAGATATACCCCTAAAAATACAACTAAGTGGTGGGGTCTGGAGAGGGAAGTAAGGTGGTTCTCCTACCCCAACAACAGGAAAACGAGAAGGAGAAATGGGTCCCCAAAACTCTGTCAGGACCGAGTAAGTGGCTCCAGTGTCCAAGAGGAAGGAGATGGACTGCCCACATACCACAATATCTACCCAGGGCTCCCTGCTAGTGATGGTAGTGGTCAGGTCAGGGGAGCACCAGCCTCCTCAGTCAGCCATAACCAAGACTAAGAGATCAGTTGGGGGTTATCTAGGAATGATGTCCCCCTGTTCTGAGTAACATGAGGGCAATCAATAGCCCAATGTCCTGGCACCTAGGGCGTGGCCCTCTTGGCTTGCAGAAGTTAGGGCAGGCTTTTGCCCAGTGATCTTTTTGACCACATTTGTAGCAGGTACCTGGTGGTCCCTGAGTTTTAGTAGACCATGAGTCCGGGGTAGTGGCTATGGCTGGTTGGATAGCCTTTGCCAGCATATGGTATTTTTGTTTGTGGACTTTATCATCTCTTCCATGGTACACTTTGAAGGCCAGAGCTAAGACTTCTGCTTGTGGAATTAGGGGTCCCATCTCCATTTTTTAAGTTTATCTCTTATGTCAGGGTAGCTCTGGGAAAAGAAGTAGGTCATCAGAGGTTGCTTACCTTCTGTGTTTTCAGGGTCCCAATTGGTATGCTGTAATAAAGCTGTTGTAAGGCGTTCTAAAAATTGAGAAGGATTCTCCTGCTTGTCCTTGACAACCTTTTGGAGTTTTTCAAAATTTACTGGCTTTAAGGCTGCTTTTCTAAGACCAGCCAGAAAGCATGTAGTGAACCTGTCCCTGCCTAAAATACCACCTGCAGAATTGTAATTCCACCCGGGATCCTGGTCAGGCACTGTCTCAGAGCCAATTGGGTATGTGCCGTCTGTTTGGTGAATTCCATCTGCATGTACTTTTGCCTCTTCCCAGACTTGTCTGCATTCCTCAGGAAGTAAATTATTAGTAATAATCATATGAACATCATGGAAAGCTATAAGATTAAGTGATATACTGGAATTCTTTAATAAACTTGGAAGAGTTAGAAGTATAAGACCCCCAACCTGTTTTCTATTTGGGAAAGTTCACTAAGCGAGATTGGAACATGTACTCTGACAAGACTATCTACTCCAGAAACTTCCCTTAGAGGAAGGACCATTGCTGGGTCAGGTGTCTCTGGGGAGGAAGGACTTGGAGGTTTGACTGTAGCCTTAGAGCAGCTGACAGGAGGAGTGAAGGTAGCTACCAATGTGGGGCATTTGGAGCGACCCACAGCTGGCACAGAAGGGGAGAGATCTGAAGATGTACAGCTAGCAGGCTCTGGGGTATCCTGGTGAGAAGGAGAAACTGAGGCAGAAGTTTGGGTTTTCAGCAGTGTGGAAGCAGGTCTGCAGTGAAAAGGGGGTGGTTCATTAGCTGGATCTAGCATTGTAACACCATCTATCAGAGGTTGTATAGATTTCATGGCTAAGAGAAGTTGTTTTGGGGAACAAGAGGAGCACAGGGAGGGATTGGAACAGAGACAAATAAATGCCTGGACATAGAGGACCTCCTTCCATTTACCAGTTCGCTGGCAGTATATATAAAGATTCCTTAAAATAGTTGGATCTAGGGTACCATTAACTGGCCATTTTGAACTCCCATTTAGTTGATAGTTAATCCAGATCTTATTGCAGAGATATATTAACTTTGATACCTTTAAGTCAGGCATTAGCTTTAAAGATTTGAGATTTTCCAGGAGACATCCCAGTGAGGTGCCTGGAGGTACGGTCAAAGACACTCTGACACCCATTGGCAGGTAATTGGACTATTTGTACCAGCATCCTGAGAACAATCCAACACCCCCACCAAAAAAAAAAAATATATATCAGCCATGCTAGTGGCCCAAGATGTCATGAGGGCCCCCTAGTGGTTACCCAGTAGGCCTTGGGCCTACTGCAGAAAGTGCCCTACCTCACTACTGAGGGTTTGGGATGGCTGCAAGAGCCCGGAAGAAGTGGGGAACTAGAGCTGCATTTGAGGGAAGGGTCGACCATTGATAGATGTCCTAAGTCATATGTCAGCTGGGAGGCATGACTGTAAACCCCGTAGTTCCCAGAGAAGGCTGGCCAGGCTGTATCTGGAAAGTTGGAGGTCCTCTGATTGACTGATCCTAACAATTAACATGCCGGTGTCTGTGTGAGAATTATAGAGGACTGGTAAATAGAAAAGGTGAAACTGGGTGAGTAGGTGTGGGCCCGAGCAGAAGCTAGTCCCACACGATAGACCAGGCAGGGCACAGCTCATGTGGTAGAAGTGTATATGTCCAGGGCACAGTGCGTAGCTGCAGCGGCTCCTCAGCTGAGATTTGGTGGCTATGGCTGTGGCTAACATGGTGGCAGCTGAAGTGGTAAAAGCCTGTGATTCTCGTAGCCACCAGCTGAAGGGGTCGTGAACTCCTGTACTCATGGCAGCAGTGGTTGCAGGTGTTGTTGTGACCAGTCCACGTGGCCATGATCTCTGCCTGTCCCCTGTGGAGCAATGCAGCAGCTGCTGATGGAACTGCCAATTCCCAGATTTCAGCACCAAATGATGTGTTAGAACATACCACACACTAGGCCCAAACAGTTCCACATGTAAGAGGTTTAATTGAGAGGGAGAGAGGGGGCAGTAGCTGAGAGAGAAGAGGGAGAGAGTAAGGGAGGAGCATTCCCCATATGTATGGGTCCTGACATAGTGGCTGCAGGGAAAGGTGGGAGGTGAGCTCAATGGATTCTGGGAATATGGTGGCTGTGAGGCCTGCCTATGTGACATCACAGGTGTCAGAGGCCCTGACGCTAACACATATAGCTGATAAAAATTTTGTATTCAAAACATTGTACACATACACAAATCCATAATAAAAGTATACAAATAAATGAGTTGATTTAAAGAAAGTGACCAAAAGACCAGAATAGATAATTCTCCAATGATAAAATGCCAGAACCATTAATCATCAGGGAAATGATTATCAGCACAAAATGCTATATCATCCTAGTAAGGATTTATCACCCCAAAACTGAGAGATTTTGATAAGACTGTGAAGAACAGTTAACCCTCATATGTTTTGAGTGGGAATGTATGTTGATATAGCTATTATGGTAAAAGTGTGGAAGAATATAGATAGATGATAGGTAGGTTGGTAAGTAAGTAGGGAGACAGACAGATAGACTAACTGACAGACCGATCAGTCGACAATTACTGGGTATAGATTCAATGGAAATAAAGTCATCTACTTGTAGGAATATCTGCATTCTAGATGGAAACAAATACAAAGACCCAGAGTCAGTCACTATGCAGAGAATGAGAGGCTTGGAATACTCAGACCTAAAGATAATCTCTACAAAATCCCTTTCCTCAGGGTTCAGGGAACCCTGCATAAGAAGAGGAAGAAAGAATGTAAAAGCCAGCAGGGATGGAAAACACTTCGAAAGCAAGTTCCTCGAAATAATCATGAGCAAAACCTCACAGATGAAGTAGCATGCATGGGCCTGAATGTGCATCAGGTCCTCTGCATTTACATTATGACTTCCAGTTGACTGAAAATTTTTTTTGTGGGATTCCTGAGAATGCAAATGAGTGGGTCTCTAACTATTGTACCTTCTCTTGGGCTCTCTTTGTTCTGGTTAATTGTTTTTTTCCAATTGCAATGTGTTAGTTTTTGTCTTATTTTATTTTATTATTATCTCAAGAAGCCTGTTTTCATATGGGAGGCTAAAAGCAAGTGGATCTGGATAGAAGGGGAGGTGAGGAGGAATGTGGATGAATAAAGGGAGGAGAAACCTTAAGTGGAATATATTACGTAAAAATAAACTATTTTCAATAAAAGAAAAGAAAATATCTATATTCCTACATTTGTTTTCAACACTGCTTACAATAACCATGATGTGTAAACAAAAGCTAAACATCCATTGTTGAGTGTCTGGTTACAGAAATTTTGGTATAAATGTGATTTATCTCTTTAAAAACTGAAGATGCTGACATTTAATACATCATGGATGAAAATGAAAGACATTAATATTAATTGAAATAAACCAGACACAATAAAAAATTGTAATATTTTCATCCATGCAACTTTCTGTGAAATATGTTTAAATACTAATGCATTGAAACAGAAAAAATAATGGCAGTTAACAGAAGAGAACAGAGGGAAATGCTAAGTCAAAACTTATAAAATAGCAATTATAAAAGACATAAAAATATAGAGAGATAAAATATAGTATAAAAACTATAGTTAATTCTAATGTTTACTATGGTTTTCTAAGATATAAAATATATTAGAAAATGATATGCTGAACTACTTCCTTATGGCAGCAGTTTTGCTCTCTATACTTCTATAAAAATTTATGTTCTACATCTTCAGTTTAAAGAGAATAAAGGTCCAAAATTGTCTTAGTACTATCTGACACACAGAAAGTACCCAAGACATGTTAGTTTGGTTTTGGTATTTGTTCAAGCTCTCTATGTCCTATTCTCAATATTTCAACATTTAAAGCCTTACTTGGATCATATCTCTCCATGAAGCATTTCATGTCTCCCAAAAACTCTATCATTCCATTAACTTCATAACTATAATTCTGCTCTTTGAAAGTGTTTGAAGTAATCTCTTTGAACTTATTAAAAACCTTCAGCTTATCCATACATATTTTTCAAATTACTCTTTGGAGGCCCAACTGACCCCAGTGAAAACTAATAGTCAGTTTTTAAACTAAAGGTGGTACTCACCTTTAACCCCAGACAGGACTCAGGTGGCAAAGGCAGGTTGATCTTTGTGAGCCTGAAGCCATCCTGGTCTACATAGCAAGTTCCAAGACATCCAAGGATACATAGTGAGATCCTGCCTCTAAATAAACAATTAAACCAAAGAGTATAGATCTGAGTTTTAATAACTGCATGCTTAATGAGTTTGCAACATAGGCACAGTAGCTCCATGCTCAGCCCAGAATGTGCTCATTTGTTGCTGACCAAGAAATGCATATTTACAAGAACCAGTGTTAGATTCTTTTTTTTAAAATCTTCATTTCAAATGATATGTTTATGATTCTTTTCTTAAAATATATAGGTCACTAAGCCTTACATACCTCACATCCTATTTCTTTATTACTTATTTTAAATAGCTTAATGTTGTTATGTATGTATATGGTGTGTGTACATGTATGCCCACATACATGTATATATGTACATGTGTGTCTATACATGTGTGTTTGTGTATGTTCTGGTGAATGTATACATACATGTGTGTAGAAGTCAGAAAACAATAATTTGAATTTGTTTCTTTCCTTCCATGGTTGTTTCCAGAGATGAAACTCAGGTGGCCAGACTTACATAAAGAAATGGTTTCATCTGCTGAAACATATTGCCAGCCACTCGTATAATGAAATGGCCTGACAGATGGAGTGCAATGCAAAGTACAAGGGGTTTTCACAAATGGTGTCAAGGTTAAGAATAGATTGCCAAATACAGTGTGAACCACAACCACCTGGAAGATAATATGAAGAACATTATTGCTTGAGGAGAGCACTATAGAGTTAACTAAAATTTTTAAACTAAAATAAAATTTTACAGATACTCAGAAATTCTAACTACAAAATTTAAGCATGAGGAGCCCAGGTTTGAATTACCACTCTACTATCTACTAGTTTCATTGCTTTATATCCTTAGAGTAGCTTCTTCCCCTTCAAACTCAATAGAATCATGCCAAACTTCATATTTTCTTTTTATTTATTCTTCTCCCATACAAAATATATCCTGGAAGGTGGGACCAGCTGGGAGGCACAGGTCACAGAAGTGGCAGGGCAGCTGGGACAGGATCCTTTCTACCTTCCTCTACAACTAGGAGGGATGGCTGATACACAGCCCTCTGTGCACCTTTCCTGCAATCTGAGAGCTTGTCTCCAGGGAGTGCTCTGACCTCAGGACTCAGGCTAGATTGCCATTTTATCTCCGGTGACTTTCTAAGGCTGGACCAGTCGGGATGCACAGGTCACAGAAGCTATAGGGCAAATGGGACAGGAAGAAGTCAAATTATCACTATTTGCTGATGATGTGATAGTATACTTAACTGACCTCAAAAATTCCACCAGAGAATTCCTAAACCTGATAAACAACTTCAGCAAAGTAGCTGGACATAAAATTAATTCAAGCAAATCAGTGGCCTTCCTCTACACAAAGGATAAATAGGCAGAGAAAGAAATTAGGGAAGCAATACCCTACACAATAGTTACAAATAATATAAAATACTTTGGTGTGACTCTAATTAAACAAGTAAAAGATCTGTATGGCAAGAACTTCAAGTCTTTGAAAAAGGAAATTGAAGAAGATCTTAGAAGATGGAAAGATCTCCCATGCTCATGGATTGGCAGGATTAATATAGTAAAAATGGCCATCTTACCGAAGGCAATCTACAGATTCAATGTAATCCTCATCAAAATTCCAACTCAATTCTACACAGACTTGGAAAGAGCAATTTGCAAATTCACCTGGAATAACAAAAAACCCAGGATAGTAAAAACTATTCTCAACAAGAAAAGAACCTCTGGTGGAATCACCATCCCAGACCTTAAGATGTACTACAGAGCAATTGTGATAAAAACTGCATGGTATTGGTACAGTGACAGGCAGGTGGATCAATGGAATAGAATTGAAGACCCAGAAATGAACCCACACACCTATGGCCACTTGATCTTTGACAAAGGAACTAAAACTATACAGTGGAAAAGAGACAGCATTTTCAACAAATGGTGCTGGCTCAACTGGAGGTTAGCATGTAGAAGAATGCAAATTGATCCATTCCTATCTCCTTGTACAAAGCTCAAGTCCAAGTAGATCAAGGACCTCCACAACAAACCAGATACACGGAAACTAATAGGAAAGGAAGTGGGGAAGAGCCTCGAGCAAATAGGCACTGGGGAAAATTTCCTGAACAGAACACCCATAGCTTATGCTCTAAGGTCAAGAATTGACAAATGGGACCTCATAAAGTTGCAAAGCTTCTATAAGGCAAAAGACACTGTCAATAGGACAAAACGGCAACCAACAAATTGGGAAAAGATCTTTACCAATCCTATATCTGATAGAGGGATAATATCCAATGTAAACAAAGAACTCAAGAAGTTAGACTCCAGAGAAACAAATAACACTATTAAAAGTGGGATACAGAGCTAAACAAAGAATTCTCAACTGATGAATAGCGAATGGCTGAGAAGCACCTAAAGTAATGTTCAACATCCTTAGTCATCAGGGAAATGCAAGTCAAAACAATCCTGAGATTCCACCTCACACCAGTAAGAATGGCTAAGATCAAAAACTCAGGTGACAGCAGATGCTGGAGAGGTTGTGGAGAAAGAGGAACATTACTTCATTGCTGGTGGGATTGCAAACTGGTACAACCACTCTGGAAATCAGTTTGGTGGTTCCTCTAGAAATTGGACATAGTATTACCAGAGGACCCAGCTATACCACTCCTGGACATAATACCCAGAAGATGCTCGAACATCTTAAAGATACATGTTCCATTATGTTCATAGCAGCCTTATTTATAACATCCAGAAACTGGAAACAACCCAGATGTCCCTCAACAGAGGAATGGATATAGAAAATGTGGTACATTTACACAATGGAGTACAACTCAGCTGTTAAAAACAGTGACTTCATGAAATTCTTAGGCAAATGGATGGAACTAGAAAATATCATTCTGAGTGAGGTAACCCAGTCACAAAAGAACACATTTGGTATGTACTCACTAATAAGTGGATATTAGGAAAAAAAGCTCGGAATATCTAAGATACAATCCACAAACCACATGAAACTCAAGAAGAAGGAAGACGAAAGTGTGGATACTTTGATCCTTCTTAGAAGGGGGAACAAAATACCCATGGAAGGAGTTGCAGAGACAAAGTGTGGAGCAGAGACTGAAGAAAGGACTGTCCAAAGACTGCCTCACGTGGAGATACTTCCCATATTCAATCACGAAACCCAGACACTATTGTGGATGCCAGCAAGTGCTGGCTGACAGGAGCCTGATATAGCTGTCTCCTGAGAGGTTCTGACAGTACTTGACTAATACAGATGTAGAGGCTCACAACCATCCATTGGACTGAGCACAGGATCCCCAATGAAGGAGCTAGAAAAAGGACCCAAGGAGCTGAAGGGTTTGCAGCCCCTTAGGAGGAACAACAATATGAACTAACTAGTACCCTCAGAGCTCCCAGGGACTAAACCACCAACCAAAGAGTACACATGGTGGGACCCACAGCTCCAGCTGCATATGTATCAGAGGATGGCCTTGGGAGGAGAGGCCTTTCATGCTGTGAAGGCTCTATGCCCTAGTGTAGGGGAATGCCAGGGCCAGGAAGTGGGAGTGGGTGGATGAGTGAGCAGGTGGAGGGGGGAGAGGATAGAGGGTTATTTGAGGGGAAACCAGGAAAGGGGATAACATTTGAAATGTAAATAAATAAAATACCTAATAAAAATCCAGAAAAAGCAGAACATATTATGTTATTTATAGTGTCATTAATGGAAATAGAATTTATCAATTCAGTGAAAGAAGTCATGAACATGGGATACATATACATATATGAACATTATGAAAGTAGTGGGTAGTCTACTATTTGAAAAGTATGCCCTGCTAAGGGGAACAGTGGGAGGAGAACAATATAAAGTAATGGGGTATAAGTATAAACAAAAGACAATGATATAAATGTATAAAATATAATAATGAAATGCTGCAATTTGAAAGCTGCACGAATATTGATGAAAATTATTTTTATTTATTCATATTACACTCCAGATTTTTCCCCTCCCACTCTACCCTCTGACTGTTCCACATTCAATACCTCCTCCCCACCTCACTGTCTTCATGAGGATGTCCCCACCCCCACCCCACCAGAACTCCCCACTACCTGGGGCCTCCAGTCTCTTTAGGGTTAGGTGCATCCTCTCTGATTGAACCCAGAGCCAGCAGTCCTCTGCTGTATATGTGTTAGGAGCCTCATATCAGCTGCTGTATGCTGCCTTGTTGATAGTCCTGTGTCAGAAAGAGTCCAGGTTAATTGAGACTGCTGGTCCTCCTACAGGGCTGCCCTCCTCCTCAGCTTCTCCCAGCTTTTCCCTCATTCAACCACAGGGGTCAGCAGCTTCTGATCATTGGTTGGGTACAAATAGCTGCATCTCACTCTTTTAGCTGCTTATTGTGTCTTTTGGAGGACAGTCAGGATAGGTCCCTTTTTGTGAGTACTCCATAGACTCTAATTATGGATTGGAGTATGGACTGAGTAGTGAATTGTTTGCCTAGAATGTGTGCAGTCTTTTGATTGATATATAGCACCTCAAGTTTAGAATGATATAGGGTTTAATTTTTCCTTCATGTCCTTTTTTTTTTTGTTTGTTTCTTTAATCTTGTTTTGTCTTCTTCAGTTCAGTTGTGATCCTCCTCCCGGTAAACCCTCAGACAGTTCCTCATCCCATTCTTCCTCCCCCATGTCCAAGAGGATGTCTCCAAATCCTCACCCCAACAGGTCTCCCCTCTCCCTGGAGCCTCAAGTCTCTCAAGGGTTAGGTACTCCATGTTCTTTCTTTTTCAAGACAAATAGAAAATTGTTCCAGCGTAGTTTAATTGAAATTACTCCTTCATATAATTACCTAGTTCCATACTCAGTTATTAGATACTGGTGACTGTTTCTGAAGCTCTGTTAGAGTACATTTACATTTCTTTTCTCATAACACCACTGGACTTTTCGTTACAATATCTTCATAACACATTAATTTGGCCTTTGGGCATCAGAGTTTTCTTGAAGGAACTGATTCTCATCCAGGTACCAAAAGAAGTGTTGGACACATATCAAGCAATGATAAAGGAAATGAGAGGCTCCAGTTAGAGAAAGATACATGGATACAAAGACATGTGAACTCATGTTGCATATTTAAGGACTCTTGGAAGTTACTCCTTCTAGGCTAGGTAGGTTGTTATGGCCAAAGAGGAAGATAGGGGCTGAGTAGGAGGGAATTAAATTTCTCTGTTAAAGATTAGGAATTATCTTCTATGCTATAAGGTTTGAGTGGGGGGGTAATATATTTATCCATTTTTGACAGAAGTATAAAAACAGTTTAATGCGGAAAGAGTAATGTAATTGTTGTGGTGTTGTGGGAATCCTTGAAAAGGAGAAGTTTGTGAGCTAGATTAGCCAGTGAAAGAAATTTTATAAGGAATATATTGAATTATTATAGAATAAGATATGGTTAATTTACAGAGAAAAGTGATCCATGAGTTCAGAAGAAACCTATTATATGTGTATATTATTATTATTATTATTATTATTATTATTATTATTATTATTATTGATCTTATCTATGTTTCATCTAAATAAAAATATGTATACATAATCTTACTTTGTAATTTAATTGAACCGAGGGTAGCTTTGCTGAAAATTAGTGCAATATGGTTGCTTTAAGTAAGCTTTAGCTTAGTAAATCAAAATTTAGAAAATAACATTTTCTATAATGAAAAAATTATAAAATTATAAAATTATAAAACTAGGTAGGTTGCTGAATGGGTAATGTCCTTGCTATGAAAGTATGAGGATCTCATTTTGAATACCCAGAATCCATGTAAAGCTGGATCTGATAGCACAGGGCTTTAATCCCTGTGTTCCTACTGTGAAATAGAAGGAAAGAATCCCCCAGAAGTTTGCAGGCTAGCTAGCCTGAAATATGCAGTGAAAAACACATTTATTTATTTATTTAGTTAGTTAGTAAGTTAGTTAGTTAGTTAGTTAGTTAGTTAGTTCCCTTGGACAACAAGAACTAAAACCTGAGGTTATCCTTTGTCCTCCACTAATGTCATAGCATTTGTACACCAAAACACGTGTACACACACATACACACGAGAGACAGACAGACAAACAGACAGACAGAAGCAGAGATATTGGGGAGAGGGCAAAGAAAGCAGTCTTGAGAGACATTTTGAAATAGCTAAGGAGAGATATGCCTCTAGTCTTAAAACTAAATCAGTTTGGAAAGTCAGTATGAAGGACAGAGTAAGTGAGCAAAACCTAG
>NC_045030.1:131876268-131877472 GCF_008632895.1 Mastomys coucha
CAGACTTAAATGTACCTGTCCTTTAGAACAGATGAAGAAAACATTAAGGAGGATATTTTAAGCCTTGAAACTAATTGTTTTAAATCCATCTTTAATATTGGGTATAAGAGGCCAGATTTCATTCAACATGTTAATTAAAGCCAGATGAATAAAGCAAAAGACAGAGAACATATAAATACCTATATTTTTTCAGTTTGCAACATGTTGAATTTCATGTCTAACCTGAATACAGTGATTTTAAATAGTGTATCATGTTTTAAAATCATTTTGCACCTATAATAATATTACTGAACATGTGGTCATTACATTAGTCTTTCTATAGTTCAACTCTGTCTAAAAAGAAAAAAATCAAACTTGCCACACTTGCTATTGTAGCCTGATGATTCATCATAAATCATGCAGTGGCAAATTCCTGAAACAAGGAAGAGTTCAGTGGGAAGAAACTCAATTCCTGTCTAGTAGCTGTTCTGAAACTCCATCCCTTGAATCATGGTAGAGTATCACACTCCCTGTGTCATAATCCCTTTGCAAGTAAATTGCTATTCTGAGCAACTACTTAGGATGATTGATGCTGCGTGTTCAAAATAATTTTTTTTGAAAAAATATGAGATGGAACTTGACTCTCTTTTAAATCCATTACAGTTAGGTAGTGATTAAACCAGGATTTTAAGGGGGTAGGTGAACTGATATTATCCATGAAAACGTGACAGTTTAGGGATTGTTGGGGTAGCTCCATGAGTTCACATAGAAGAGTACAGGTCCATGAGTTTGATTCTCAATACTTCAAAATAAATAACTAAACACCGTGGTCTGTGCTGCTTCTAGAAGCCATGTTGATGTCATGTCCATGGGCTACCTCATGCCACAAGGAACCATATTCATGTCTATGCTCTGGAAGCCATATGATGTCCTTGGCCTGTGCTGCTGCCGAGGCCTATGGTGGTAGCAAACGACCATGTTGATGTCTGTGGTTTGACCATGCAGACCATGCTGAGGTATATGGCACAGGCTGACACCAGAGGCCATGTAGATGTCTTTGGTCTGTGTTGTCACCAGAAGCTACTCAAAGCCCATGATCCATGCTCCTGCAAGGAGGAAGCTTCTTTTTTTTTTAAGTGGTTATTTTGTTTATTTACATTTCAAATGTTATCTCCTTTCTCAGTTTCCTCTCCACAAACCCTGTGTCCCTCCTCCCCCCGCCCCC
>NC_045030.1:131877483-131891984 GCF_008632895.1 Mastomys coucha
CTCTCCACAAACCCTGTGTCCCTCCTCCCCCCGCCCCCCGCTTCTGTTATGGAGCTCTCCCACCTGCCCACCCATTCCTTACTCAGTGCCCCAGCATCCCCTTATCCTTGGTCATCAAGCATCCACAGGACCAAGAGGCTCCCCTCCCATTGATGACCGACTAGGCCATCCTCTGCTATAAATATGCTGCTGGAGCCACGAGTCCCACCATGTGTGCTCTTTGGTTGGTGATTTAGTCCCTGGGTGCTTTGAAGGAAGCTTCTTTTGCAGTAGTTATCAATGACTGCAGACTTACAAGTTGAGAGAGACATAGAAGGCTTCTGTGACAATCCCTACCCCCACCCACCAAAACAACCTAAACAGAAAGTCATCAAAGAAAACTCTTCCAAAAATGTGGCAAGAATGTTGGGTGTGGGTGGGGAAGGCCTCAGATTATTTTAGGGCACTGGCAACTGGGAGTTTGAGCATGCACCAGTGAGTTCATAGGCAACTCAAATTGTAGTTGGTGGGGGGGATGGTCATGGGGTGAATAGGTGGACCTGGGAAGACTGGGAAGTAAGTATGATCAATGAGAAGTATATGAAATCTCCAAATAATCAATAAAAATACTATGCTGGTGAAAAGATATTGACGGATAATAAAAATTTTATGCTACAATAATTATATGGACTCAATAGCAACAAAATTTACACTTAAATAAGTTTAATAATAACTTTATGCCATGCATGTTTTACCTCAATTGTTTTGAGAAGAGCTAGAAGGATGGCTCTGTGGTTAAAAGTACTTACTGATGTTGCAGAGGACTTGAATTCAGTTCCTAGCACCCGCACTGATCAACTCACAAACACCAGTAACTCCAGCTCCAGGAGATCTTATGTTCTCTGTCCTCCATGGACATTTGCACTCATGTAAACATACCCACACATAAGCACAGATGTGCACACAAACACTCTCACATACAAACAAGATGTACACACACACAAACACAGATGCACACACTCAAACACTCACTCACACACAGACACACATATATATACACATTTAAAAAATAGAAACTAAAGACATGGAAGTAAAGAACACTTATTGGGAAGGAGAGTTTCAGCATGATGGGCAAGAGATATGGAGAAGAAATGGGGTTGAATATGGAAAAGATACATTGTATTACACACAAGTATGTGAATTTTAGAGAATAAAATATGTAAACATTCATATAATAATTTTAAATGCAAAAAGAGGCTGTGTAGTTGAAAGAGAGAAAGGAAAGGTTTATGAGAAGGTTTAGAAGGAGAAAAGGTGAAGGGGAAATGATATATTATGATCTCAAAAATAAAAGGAAAACAAATTTTAAATGGAATACATAAACTAAAAATAAATGAAGAAACAAAAATGGCACTAGGAATTTAAACACTGGCAGAGTTCAGACCTACCATGTATAAAATCCTGGGTTTAATCTCCAGATCACAAAAAACAGTGTATGAAAACAAACACTGCAAAAAACTAAAATAAGAGCTGGGCAGTGGTGGCGCATGCCTTTAATCCCAGCACTTGGGAGACAGAGACAGGTGGATTTCTGAGTTTGAGGCCAGCCTGGTCTACAGAGTGAGTTCCAGGACAGCCAGAGCTACACAGAGAAACCCTGTCTCGAAAAACTAAAATGAGAGTATCAGGGAAAATATAAAGGCACTTTCCAATGATCATTGGGTTCTGATAGAAAGATAATCATTTCGATGTGTTACCACCTATACTGATTTCACTTTTTCCTTCTTAAATATAAGAAAGTAGTAATAGGATGAGTATGTTCCTCCTCCAACCTCAGTCCAGGAAGACTCACAGAAGGTTAAACTGAAGTGGGAGCAGCCTGTGAATCAGAAATAGACGAGACCTTAGCACAGAGTAATTATAGTTAGCAAGTGATTAAGAGGTTTCAGAGCCTAAAGTGACCAGCTTCATGCCAGACTAGGATGCCTCACAGTTTCCACAAGAGCCAACAGATTAGCCAGGTGACAAACAACACTTGTGCCTATGCCAAAGACCTCTCAGGTAACTTTTAGAACCTAAGATGATTCCAAGTGAGATGTAATGAGATTGTAGGGCAATACCAAGATGTGACTAAACTGTTTATGATTTACAATAGCTCAATTTATTGTGGTAGGCTGTTTTACTTGTTATTTTACTTCATAAATTTTCCTCTTTAAGACATTTTTCCTTTTTATTTTTTAAATTTTTATAGATATGATATTTTACTTACATTTTTGTTCATGTAGCACATGTATGTCTGTTGCCTGTGGAGGCCAGAAACAGGTCTTGGATTTCCTGGAAGTGGAGTTACAGCCAGTTGTGAGCTACCATGTGTGTGCTGGGAATCAAACCTCAGTTCTCTAGAAGAGCAGCCAGTTTATAGCCACTGATCCAGCACTCCAGCTCTTGAATTTTGATTTATGTGCCACATATATACATGCCACATAGTCATCAAATTCATGCTGCTATTTTAACAAATATATATTATATATATTTAAATTTCACTATGTATAATATGTATTTATGTGTGTATTTATATACAAATATGTACATTTGTATAAATGTATATGTTCATACATGCACATATATGCATATGTATGTATTCATGTGCACACATGCATGCATGAATATGTGCATTATGCACATATCCATATCTACATATATGCATTATGTAGATATGTATATTTTTATACATGTATATATGTATATGTATATATGTATATATATGCATGTATGCTTATATATAAGTATATAGGTTTATAGGTGTATATATATGTACATATGTGTATGTGCATATATGTATATATTTATGTGCGTGTATATGTATATTTGCATGTATCTGTATATGCATATATTTGCATATGTATATATGCAGGTATGTATATATGCTTATGTATATATATGTATGCATGTATTTATATATGTATATATGCATAAATTATGACCATTTATTTAGTAACCTTTTGGTTCATATATATATTTATTTATTTCTCTTGAGCCAATATTTGAAAGTAGTCACATGATCAACGTATATTTACTTTTTTTTCAGCAACCACATTGTTTTACAATATGGTTGTGCCCTTGTGCAAGTTTATCAGCAATACATGAGAACTGTGACTTTTACCTAGCTCATGCTTTGCTGCTTTGTTCCTCCTTGACACCTTTGTTAGCTGTGTCTTTCCAGAACACAGCATTTGACAACATTCTTCCCTACTCTCAGGCCCTTATATTCTTCACATCTCCTCTTCCGAGATATTCCCTGATCCTTTGTTTGTGGTGGACTTAATGCAGATATCTTATGTAGGGTTGAGCACTCAGTCTGTTCTTCTCAGACCTTTGGTCAGTTATAAATTTCTCCATTGGCTGCTGTCTACTGCAAAAAGAAGGTTTTTTTGACCCAGGTTGAGTACAGATTCATGGGTATATACATGAGATGTATATACATGGGTATATACATTAGAAGGCAATTTGATACCGTGACTTCTTAGCAAACTATGGACCTATGACCTCCCTAGCCTTAGGCTTTTGCCTAGGACCATAGTATCGGACATGGAAGCTTGATCTGTGGAGCAGACCTTAAGTCGAATCAGAAAATGTTATTTACACCATAATCATTATGCCATTATTGCATTAGCAGGCTTTGTATTACCTGGCAAGTGGATGCTGAAGCACTCAGTGCCTAGCACTGGATATGACCACTGGTATATTTTTTTCCAGTAGCCTTCCTTTTACATCTGGCACTATAAAACTACCCAGCAAAAAGTTTGATTCCCTGGTAAGTTTGAAATTGATTGTTCTATGTTCTACTATCGCTCCAGTTATTTTAAAACTTACATTGTGTGATAAAAGGCCTTTATATGATATTTCATAGCCCCTTCCATCTTTTCTGGACATCTCTTGCCTTGATTCCCACAATTTAGTTAGACTGCAATGAAAATTCCAGAATATTTTGACTTGTAGAGAAACAGTCAGCATTGTATTCCTCTGAAAACAAGGGCAAACACATCAGTTATCAGATTCCTGAGTGCCTATAGGTTGTCCAGAGGCCATATACCCAATTCTGGGAACTTACTTTTCAGGACCAAGAGCATCACAGATATCAGAAGAGGTCATCCACTTCTGATTTTTCAGAAATCACTTTCAGTTTCACTTCACCTCTTGCTGTAATCTCAGATTCATTAGGACTTTTAATATGATCTAAAATTCAGTAAGATATTGCTTTCATAACCTTGTCATAATTAACAATAGGTATTTCCTGCTAATGAGTTATTACTTACAACTCCACTTAGTTCTGCTGACAGGCTGACAGGCTGACTAATTAAGAAGGTCTGACCACCCTCTCAAATCATTCAACAAGGCTTTGTGCTTTGACACCAGAAAAAGATGTTCTTTGAAGTATAATTATCTATTGCACCTACTATATGTAAATAATAAATACAAAGAACCTGAATATGGAAGTCTGTCTACAGTGTATGGTTAGAATAAAAAAAAAATCTCTTGAAACCCTTTACTGGATTATCTGACAGGATATACTTTCAGTCCTGGGTGCTTTCCCATGAATCTAAGTAAAACATTATTATTAATTAAATTTTATAAAACAATTACATTTTTAGTTTGTTTTGAAGTAACATTTCCTAACCCCATGATATGTGACTAAGGCAGTGATAGTAAGCCTCAGAATAGAAGCCAGGGGCTATTGAGGATACTGTTGTGATTAGTTTAAAGGACAGACATGATGGGTTCTTTGCCTATGGTAGTAGTTGTTGAGATAGGGAGATATTAGCAATATCCTTTGGATGTAATTCAAAAAGATTTCAAGATGAAAGGATAATTTGAATAGAGGAAATGTCAATGATTTTCAGAGGTTTAGGATTTAGACAATTTTTATTTTTAGAAGCCTAGTAAATATTCACATAGATAACATAGAATAGATAGATGAATGTGAGTATAGAGGTCAGATAGAAAATAAATATTTACAAGTCATGTACATATAAAAACACATGAAAATATATGGGAAGATGTCCCTAGCATATGAGACTATAGATCTTTGTATTACTCAGGTATGGGGAACAGCATACAACATGTCACTGCTTGTTAAATCTTGCAGCCACTCTATTTAGAGAAAGGCTTTATTGAAACATCAAGAAAGAAGACATAGAAAGACTTCAAGGCTCAGATAACTATGAACTCTACTGTAAGATTATGCTCTTAAAATGAGGGAAATTTCATCCATGATACCTCAAAAATATGGCTCTGTGAACAAGCACAGCACTAATAACTCCACCAATGAGTGTAGAAAGGGGAAAAATCACACAAGATTCAAATCACCCCTAAACAAAGTACTATAGGATTGAGATCATATATATATATATACATACGTGTGTATATATGTGTGTGTGTGTGTGTGTGTGTGTGTGTGTGTGTGTGTGTGTATCATTTAATGGCATTGCAATGAGTTCATTTTCTATTGGATACCTACTGTTCTGCATACAGCCTACCCTTAAGTGTAGTTTGTTTCCCAGTGAGACACCCTTGGAAAAAATTAATTTTTCATTTACAAGTAGTTATCAGTTGGAGATAGCTTCTGTATTACAGATAGGAGCATATGCCCACTTATCTTTTCAGCTCTAAGATCCCATTTGTTACAGAACCCTGTAGACCGTGTAACATGCTGCTTCAGTCTCTGTGAATTCATATGTGCACTGATATTGTTGACTTAGGGAGCTTTATTTTCTTAGGGCCTCCATCCCCTCTGTCTACCTCCTCTTCTGCAGGGTTCTCTGAGCCCTGTGGGGAAGTATTTGATGGAGACATCACATTTAGGGCTGAGTCTTTCAAGGTCTCTCAGTCTCTGCATGTCTGGGCTCTGGGTCTCCATATCTACTGTAGGATAAAGCTTCTCTGATGATGACTAAGCAAGGCAGTATCCTATCAGTACAGCAGAATGTTATTAGAGTCATCTTATTGTACTTCTTTTAGAAAAAGAGTATTTGTCTTTACTCTTATGAATCTGGGCTATCCAGTCTCATATGGACTCGTATGATGCTATCCAGTCTCATACAGCTATGGGCTCCATCTTGCACAGTGGGCCTTAAGTCCAATTGGTTACTCCTACAACTTTAGTGCCTCCATTGCTCCAGCATATTTTTCAGGAGGACATCATTGTAGATCAAAGGGTTTGTGGCTGGGTTGGTGTTATGTTTCTCCTTTGGGAGCATACAGAGTGCCTTCCTGTACCAAAGACACCAGCATGCAGGGTTAAAGGCTCTATGTAGTCTCTATGTAATTTGAGGTCCCCACTTGCAATGAGTTGTGTAGGTGTTGTCCTTGGCAATAAGACTTTTTGACAGTTTGTGTTGAGCAACCTGTAGTCTTGGCTATACTCTGGGTGGTTCAGGGGTTCCTATAGGAACTCTTTGACCAACAACTCTAATGCAACATAAATATCCAGCTTTAAAAGGCACTTAACCAACATGTACAGTATCAACAGCACATTATTGATTTCCTGATTATACCAAATGGGTTTTGATTGTTTTAAATAACTCTTGCGTAAAGACTTAATGGTGAACAAAATTCTCTCTGAAAATTCTTTACATTTTAAACTGGTGTCACTGATTCTTTTCCAATACTTAACATAGAAAATGAAACTTAGTAAAAGTTATTTATTATGTCAGAGCCTCCCCATACTCAACAAATAGTATTTATCAGTACGAATTTTCAATCATCACAAGGAACTCATTAAAGTTTTAATGTATGTTAATTTTATTATACACATACACACATATATATGTATATATATATATATTTGATATATATATCAAATGTATATATCATGCATTTTAGTAATATATATTCCCCATTGCCCCTATTTCCTTTCTCTCCTATCTCTGTGGCTCTTTTCAAATATTCCTCCCTTTTATTTTAATTCCTTTTTTGTACATGAAAGTATGTGATATATCACTTTCTGAGCCTAGCTAATTTTGTTTAACATCCCGATCTTTAGTTCTATCGATTTTCCTAAAAATGCTATGACATTGTTTTTTCAACTCTGAAAAAAAATCTACTTGTATATACAGAAATTTGTTCATAACCATTCATCTGTTAATTTGGATCTAGCCTAATTCACTAATTTAAGCCCATTTGTTTTTAGCAAGTAAATCACCTATAAGCAGTGAAAGCCTATTTTGAAATAAGATTTAAAACAAAGATAAAATAAATGCCTAGTTTCATGTGAAACATTGAAAAATAATGTTCCATGAGACTTAGCACAGACTTAGGTGAGCACTGAGTAGATGAAAATCTAACACTTTCCACAGACAGAAATGAGTTAGTTTAAAGGATTTGGTCATTTATGCAATCTTTGTCAATATTAGTTTTTCTTAGTATCTGTATGAACATATTCATCTGTATATGGGTATGTTCACATGTGTGTGAATGTATGTGTGCTTGTGTGTTGAGGACAGAGCTTGATAGTGACTGTAGTCCTAATTCACCCTCCACCTTTTATTTTGAAAACAATCTTTGTTGGCTCCTACCCTAGTTCTCTAAAGCTACTGTCACATATCTCAGACATGAATGATAGTGAGAGTAAGCAAACTCATCCATGTGCAGAGTTCTCAACAGCCTCATAGACAGTGCTCCAAAGAAGAACCTAAGACCCTTGGGTCTACCTGTGCACATATGTCAGGGGCCAGGGTGTAATGATGGTTCATTTCAGGTACATTGACTCCTCTGTCATCACTAGCAATCAATTTTAAAGGCTCCAGATCTTCCCTAAGGATGCTTGAGATTTGAAGCTTCCCCATGACTCATTTTAAGTCCCCTGCTTTTTTTTAATCGTACCACAATTATAATAAATTTGATAACAGTCTAACAGTCAAATGTTTTATGAAATTCACTAGAAACTAACATGAATAACAAATGTGTTCAGTAGAGGAGAACAGTAAGTAATATTCATTTTCATGAGCTGAATTACAAGTTGATAATTACAAGTTGATAATGACTGATAAAGCTGAAGGTGGTGGTGGTGGTGGGATGATGATGATGATGATGATGATGATGATGATGATGATGATGATGATGATGATGATGATGATGATGATGATGATGATAATGATGGTAGAGGAGAAAGCATCAGAGAATGTCTACATCTTTCAAAACACTACTTCAGCCAAGCATCGTATCCTATGGGTAAATGGATAGATAAATGCACGGCATCAGGCAGACACAAGTTAAAGCAGCAGGAATGTCTCTTAGCAAGCATTTTTTCTGTCTTCTGTTGGTTTGGCCTTAGCTATTATAAATACAATATGTTGTTAAATTTCTGTTATTATCTTTCAATTGTATAATTGGAGAGTCATTGTGATTCTCTCCAATCATCTCTTTCATGCACTCTCCCAATGTAGTTATACATTGGATAACATTTGTGGAGGTCATTTAGACTTCCCTTAAATTTATCTAGTGATAGAAAACTCATGTCTTGAAAAGATGGCCTGCAAATTGCTTTTAGAAAAGCTCCTTTGTGGGTTGGATAAGAGCAATTTTCTTATCACTATAATCATCATTACTACCTTAAATCACATTAAATAAGGTGAAGGCATTTACTACATGACCACCTGTATTTGAAACTATAACTATCATTGGTCAGCATCAGTGTCCAGCCCCTGTACCACTCATCTATTCTGAAGCACTAAAACTTCTACTATCTCATCTTTTTAAACCTTTATTTAAACACCTGTTAAAGTTTCCCACTCATTTTTCTATAATGAAACAAACCTGGGTTTACACTATGTCTTTCTACTATGATACATATGGAACATGAGAAATTATCACTCTTGAGTTATTATGAGAATCAAAATGACAGTGAACCCTCATCTAATATCATTCATCAAACATTATCCCACTTGCATTATAAATATTAACTAGTTTACTTCTAGTAACATCTCTAGGGCAAAAATATACTACTTCAAGTTCAATTAATTATATTATACTAGTAGTTTGATAAATGTTCTGTTCATTTTCTTCCCTGTTCATTTGTTCATTTGTTTCCATTCCTCTGGGCCTTTTCCAGTCTTTCAAAACCTTAAATGTGAATCTGGCTGTGGACTGTTTACAAACAAAAAGAGGGAGGGAAATTTCTTTGACATCTAAGATCAGGCTTTATTTGGATACTATGCAGACCAGATTGATATTATTGAAGTCTCACTTAATTTATGACCAAATGGAGATTCTCCCTATATTTTAATAAATCTTTCATTTCTGTAACAAGAACTTATTGTGTGCCCAAGGAAGAGGGATGGGACAGTAGTTTAATACATGTACTTGAAATAGGAAGGAGTTGGTGGGAATTGAAGGGTTTAAGTGGAGGTGAGGAAGAGGAAGCTGAGATGGAAAGCAGTGTGACAAATACACAATCAAAACAAAGGATGTTTGGAAATACCACAAGGATAATATTTTGTAAGCTAATTTTTAAAAAGTGTTCTAAGATGGAAACTATATAAAGGAAATTCTAAATTGGATAATTTTTCATGGAAGGAAATTTAATGTGGGACTCAAAGGGTTAGCTGCAATATCTACATATAAATGTGGGACAAAGTTGTTTAGAATAGAATTTAAAGACATTGAGGACCAAGAGGAGCCTTGGTCTGGAAACTCAAATATGGTCCTTTCGGTTGAAGTTGGAAGAGTGGAACCAGGTTGACTCTGAATGAGGTTGGAATGTTAGGGTGGAGCTACATTGTGCCAAGTGTTTGTGCTTGAACTAGGGTTTTCATTGGGATGGGATGCTATAAAGTTGTAGTCATTGTTCTTGGAAAAGTTCCTGAACGTCAACTGCAGGAAAACATGTGATAAGGTAATGTTTCCACCCAATCTTATAAGTCACCTGGAATTTATAGACAAACCATGCAGTCATCCCTGCTACCTTACCACCCACACCCATGTGCCATACCTCAGCTTGCTCTCCTATGTGTAGTTCTTGCCTGCCAGTCTTTCATATATATTCTTTATAATTGGAGATCACTTGTAGTTAAGTACTGAAAGAAATGTTATTAAATTTTACTTGCAGAAATGTGATTTAATCCTAGGCATAATATTAGAATTTATATATTAAGAGAAAGATTGTTTCTACCAATAGCAATATCAAAGCAAACTACAGCTAAGGAGTTGTGATATGATATGATATGAATACATAAACATGGATCACTTTTGAACTTAAAATTTAAAATATTGCTTACATGATTCTTTTTTAAAAAATAATTTTATTCAACATTTGTGTGCATGTGTGTATGTGTACTCATACCACTTGCATGCACGTAGAGTTCAGAGGACAACTTTTAGGAAATGGTTCTCACTTTCACTATGGATTCCAAGCATCTTATTCAGGTAGTTAGGCTTGTGAAGCAAAGGCTTTAACCACTGAGCCTTATTTCTAACTCAGTTATCTTTGTGAATGATCTTGAACTGTCAATTCTCCAGACCCAGTTTTCTTTCTTGAAGTGTAGACCTAGTATCTATGAAAAAGAATGGTCATCACAATTAATCAGATGCTTAAGGCATGTGAAAGAACCTAGCAAAAATGACAGTTCGCATGTGCAGTACAACCAACAGAATGGCAAATTGATTGCTTTATGCATGCAACATTCTCTTTCTCAAAGTCATGCATCACATTTAAATTGTAATTCATTGTGTATGCTATTATTATAGTCAAAATAGACACATTATGGTTTGATGGCTTCTCCTCTGGAGAAGCAGACCACAATCTTAAATGCTGAGCTATCTATCCACTCATGATGGAATCTATTGTTATTCCTACCTTGTAACCACCCTGGTAAGAATTAAGGTGTTCTCAATATCTTAGATAAGGAATTAAGATATTCTAAATGTCCCTTTGGCTATCAGACTACTGAAACAATAGACCCCAAGAAATTTGAATTTTTTCAGGAGTCTCAGGATGGGTGAAGGCAAACACTAGAGCTTTAAGAAAGTCTATGACTTTTGTAGGAAGCACTGCTAGCACAAATGGAGAAATTTCATTTAACATATATCTTTTTTTGGTTTTTCGAGACAGGGTTTCTCTGTGTAGCCTTGGCTGTCCTGGAACTCACTCTGTAGACCAGGCTGGCCTCGAACTCAGAAATCCGCCTGCCTCTGCCTCTGAAGTGCTGGGATTAAGGTGTGCACCACCACAGCCAGGCTCCTGGTATCTATTCTTACTCCATACAATATACCCATAAGATTTGAAGGTCTGGAGCTCAGATAAGAGGATTAGTAAGGTTATGGGTCACACCTACAAATTTATGATTTCACAGATGAATAGTATTTTATAGTGTTTATGTGCCACATTTTCACTATTTATCTATATGTTGAAGGACATTTATGGATTTTGTTTCTTGTTTTTTTTCCCATTTCCAATATATTGTGAATACAGTAGCAACTGACATGACTGGGTATGTATCTATGAAGTAGGATGTCAAGTACTTTGGACATTTGCAAAGGAATGGTATAAGTAGATCATATGGCTGATTTATTTTAGCTTTCTGAGGATACCCCACACTGATTTCCAGAGTATCAAAGCAGTTTGCAATCCCACCAACAGTGAAAGAGAGTTCTTTTTCCCCAATCTGCCTTCCAGAACTTGTTGCTGATTTTGTTGAACTTTGGTACTGAGGAAAGACAAAATCTCAAAGATGTTTTGATTTGCATTTTCCTAATTGCTAAGGATAATGAACATTTTAAAAGTATTTCTTAGGTGTTCTTATTTCTTTTTTGGAGAAATTCTCTATCAACAACCCAAGACTACAGGAGCTGGAGAGCTGGCTCTGCAGTTAAGAGCACTGACTGTTCTTCCAGAGGTCCTGAGTTCAATTCTCAACAACCACATGGTGGCTGACAACCATCTGTAATGGGATATGCTATCCTCTTCTGGTGTTTCTAAAGAAAGCAACAGTGTACTCATATACATAAAATAAATAAATAAATATAAAAAAAGAGAGAAAAGAACACAAGACCAATTTTGGAATGGATTATATTTGCTGTTATTATTATTTTGGCTTGGTTTTATTTGACTGTTTTATGATATTAATACTGTCATATATAAAATATATAGCTGACAAATATACTCTTACATCTGTGAGCTTTCTCTTTAATCGTTTTGTTTGTTTGTTTGTTTGATTGGTTGGGTTTTTTTGTTTTGTTTTTTTTTGTTTTGTTTTGTTTTTTGTTTGTTTGGTTTTGGTTTTTCGAGACAGGGTTTCTCTGTATAGCCCTGGCTGTCCTGGAACTAACTCTGTAGACCAGACTGACCTTGAACTCAGAAATCTGCCTGCCTCTGCCTCTGAAGTGCTGGGATTAAGGTGTGCGCCACCACAGCCAGGCTTTACTCAATTGTTATTTGTTTGTTATTTTTGTTTGTTTTTTCTTTCTTTTCTTTTTTTAAGCAGAGGCTTTTCAGTCATATGAGGTCCCAGTTGTCAATAGTTGACCTTTATTTTTGAGCAAATGAAAACCTGTTTTGAATTTTTCTAGTAGTTTCAGTGTTTTCAAGCTTCACACAGACGTGATCATATCTTTGATCCATTTTTGTGGAAGATAATATAGATTCGTGTATATAGAGGCATCCAGTTTTTCTATTTGTTAAAGATGCTGCTTTTTCTCCAGTGTATGTTTTTAGTATCATTATCAATATTAGAAGACTTTAGTTATGTATACCAATGTCTGATTCTTCAACTTTGTTCCATTGTTCTAAATGTATGCTTTCGTGCCCATAGCATATCATTTCCATTACTATGGTTCTATGAAGCATATTAAGACCTGCGATGATGATCATCCAGCCTGATTCTTTTTGCTGAGCATTATTTTAACTATCTTCAGTTTTCTTTAGTTCCATATGAAACTTAAGGTAATTTTCTTTTTTCTTTTTTTTTCTGTATTAATGTGGAAGATGAGGTAGAGATTTTGACTAGCATTTCATAGAATCTGTAAATATTTTTGTTGTGTGACAAGACATTTCCTGGGGAGGTGCTACATTCATGTGTAGTCACCCCAAATAAGGATCCCACAACAAACCGAAGTATGAATACAATCAATATCAAAATTGTTGAACCATGGGTTATATTGGGGTTACTTACAGAAATATTGGTGAAAGGTTACTTACAGGAGTAGAAATGACAACAGCAGCTACATCACCAAAGCCTACCCAGCATGTACAATAGCTAGAAACCTAGAGCACTCTGAAAAGCCTGCAAAGAGCTCATTCGATCGGAGCGTACCCCTTCCAAGTGACACAGTTGCTCTTAAACCTCTTCCAGGCAGTTTGGTTGCTATCTGCTTTTTCCAGACAATTTGCCTGGTCTCAGAGTCTTCTTTAGAGCTTGGCTTGCAAATTGTGACTCTTAGCAGCTTGACTTCTTTCCTCTTGGGAGTGAACAACTACTCGTGGAAGAGGCCTAGAGAATCTGGTCAGGTTCAGGAACTTCCTTATTTTGAGCTGTTTACCTTCCTGCTTAAGGAGCTTCCCTATATAGTATAGGATGTTTCAATCTCAGAGGAAAGAACAGGGCTTCTGGTAGAGTGGAACAATGTGTGAGCTCAAGATACCTTTTTACTTTCTAGTGTCTCTTTCTTCAGAGATTGGAAAGTTTTCATTGTAGATGTCTTTCACCTCTTTGTTTAGGGTTATTCCTAGGCACTTTATTTACTTGTTGCCTGCTGTGAATAAGAGTACATCTGTGATCATTTCCTCTGTGTGTCTGTTGTTGATTTATAGAAAAGCTATTGATTTCTACAAGTTGCTTCTATATCCAGCCACATTACTGAAATTGCTCATTGTTTCTAGAAGCCTTTGGTAGATATTTTGAAGTCTGTAATGAATGATAGCACATCATTTGAAAATAGTTATAGTTTGACTTCTTTCTCTGTTTGTATCCCTTTCATTTCCTGGTTCGCACTGTGGCACACTGTTTGAGAGAAGAAAGCCCCAGGTGAGTTGAAACAGTAAAAAAGCCCAAATAAGTGATATCCTAGACTCAAACATCAATTCAAGTGTTTGAATCTGCCAATAGATGTTTAGAGAGTGACTCACATATTCCACAGTGTGTAATAGCTCAAAAGAGAAACATAAATTCAGTGTATCAGAATCTCTCCTAACATTTGTTAATTTGAATTTACAGTTGCTTTAGGAGTGCTTTATTTAAATTCTCTGAAAATCCTTAGATGGTCCAAAGACAGGTAGGTTAAGCGTGTATTGGCAGAGATAATAGGCAGCCTTAACAGGCTCTCACAGGTGTACACATTTCAGAATAGGAGCAACTTGACATAAGAAAAAAAAGTAGAAATGAAGTAGAATTCTTTGAAACCTTGTCTCTTGTCAGATGAGCCTTTGAATAGGGTGGTTTGAATTTTTGTGGTACACATACATCTTTTTCTCACTGAAAATGCCACAAGAAGGTACAATTGGAAAGAAGTTGACAGAGAGTGAGAAATAG
>NC_045030.1:131892559-131901198 GCF_008632895.1 Mastomys coucha
AAAAGAGAAACCCATTCCAATATTATTCTCTACCTGCACTTAAAACTTAGTCTTGTCTCCTCAAACTCTATGCACATCATGCATTCTTGGAGAAATTGTATTGGTTTTAGTGCCTACCCTGTCCTACCTTCCTCTTGTTGGACAGGCTGAATTTTAGCCCAAGGATCCACAGAACTAATGCCACAAAACCACAAAATATCACGGATAGAAAAAACACTTTTTAATTCACCATGGAAGACTCATTTTTGTTTATAAATATCTTTAGTAGGAGCTAATTCAAGAACAAATTAGTCTTATATTTTAGAGAACTGACTTTAATAAGAGCCAACATGACCCCTCAAAAAGGTACAGCAACAGCTAGAGTAGACCCATAACCTACCATGGGTCACCATGAGTTCCATCCCCAGCACAATCAAAACAAAACAAATAAACAACAAGAAAACCAAGACAACCCTATGACTGAATCTTCGACCAAATTGACATTTTTTGTTTTATTTTTAAAGCAAAAACTAATTATCACATCACTGATTATGGTATATATTTATAGATTTAAGATAGTGGGGCTGGAGAGATGGCTCAGCTACTTTAGAGCACTGGCTCTAAAAGGTCCTGAGTTCAATTCCCAGCAACCACATGGTGGTTCACAACCATATGTAATGGGATCTGATGCCCTCTTCTGGTGTATCTAAGACACTTGCAGTGTGCTCACATACATAAAATAAATATTTTTTTAAAGTAAAGTTTCTCTTTTAACAAAAGATTTAAGACTGATTTCTTCCTCATTATAAATAAGCATTATTTATTTCACATGTATTATTTTTATTTTATAACTTAAATGTAGAAGTTACCCCAATACTAAAATGAGTAGATTGATTAAATGGTACAATGACCACTGAGGTAGAAGAGCAAGAATATATGGTTTCTGAATTCCAATGCAACATTTTACCAGGCAGTGCTGCTTTTAAATATACAATGTGTATAAAAGATGTTAGCAATTGACGTATGAGCCACAGATATTGGAATGTTCATTTCTTTGTCTTACCCTGATAACTTTGACCTCATTACCCCTGGATCCTATCACAGCTCTTCTACCTTCAATCTGAAGTTTCTTTCCATACACTGACACTTTGTTTTGTTGTGTGAAAGCATCTGAAAGTCAGAACATTGTTCTCTTGATGACATGAAGTTTCACTAACTGTCATTTGAAATCAGATCTCTCCCTGTGTCTTGATGAAAATGTTTCTTATCACATAATTTTGTTGCCAGTGTGTCAATCGCCCTAAGATATATGCTGAGAATGCATCCCAGAATGCTATTCAATAATTGAAGATGCCTCTTGGTTTCACAGTGTCAGCTCTCCTCAGTCATTTTACATATGTCAGACCTAGGAATGGAACCACAGTTGCTGAAGCCATTGAGTTTAGTATCTCCTTAAAAGTATACTTTCTATGTTCAGGCAGCCAAATGTCAAGATCATTCCTTTAATTTGAGAAGTTTGCATCTCAAACTTCAGGATGGAAGGGTGGAGATTGGTGCAGATATTTTACATGTTTTGTGTGCATTTTGCTTCTTTTGAAAATAGTCCCATGGGCTTTCCTGCATTGATGCTATGGTGTACTGGTATTATACTCACTTCAAGCAAGAAAATACCTGGCTTCATTACTATAGCCTAACAGAGAGGAGTCCACAATAGTTTTATGAAATAGTATGAGTCTTGACTGTCATATAAATATAAAATGACCAAAACATAACGATTTTAACTCACTGGTGAGAAAGCTTATGCAGAATAACAAAGGCAGGATTCCAAAAGGAAGATCAGAGTCACACACAAGGAATATTAAAACCCATGCAAAAACCGACATAAAACATCTTTTGGAAGTTGAGAGGGAGACTGGGCATCTATGTTGGAAATACTTTGCATTGCTCTGTTTTCTTCAGTTTGCAGTGTTGTTAAATGAATGAAAGACTGATCAGCCAGATTCAGATAACCTAGAATGGTATGCACTCGACAACTTATAGTTTTCCACTAACAAAAATTCTTCTTCTACACTGGCATTGTGAAAAGTAGCCTAAGCTTTGGCAAGACTTAGCAGTGGGCTAGAAGCCATAAACTCCCTGCTGCCAGGTCTTCTTGATCCTTTATATGCTTGAACTGGCCAACATACCAAAACATTCCTTGGACCTTGTTTTAGGATGCCTTCAGATGGATTTTGAACTCATTTCTTTCCTCTCTGCTCCTTCAAGATGGGACCACTTAATCATATGGCAATCAGAATGTTATGGCATGGAAATAGGAGAAGAGACTAGCCCCTCACAAAAAATGTAATGCAGACTAAAAGGTAAACAGGATCCCATTCAATTTCCACTGTAGATTTTCATCACCTAAAGATAAAGAAGAATTAAATGTGTTCCTCTCACCCATAACATTAAGCCCAGTCTGCCACATCAGCTTGCTTTTGTCTTGGATTTATTTCCAATCTTTTCTTGTCACAGGTTTTACTTTTGCTTCACTGAAAATATGTGAAAGAGATATACACACAAATACACACATACACACATAAACACAAACATGCGTGCACTCACATTCTACATATGTCTATTAGAATTAAATCTTCTACCCCAAAGTGTTTTGTCTATATTTTATATGTATATGTGTGTGTAATACACACACACATACACACACACACACACACATATATATTAAACCAATGGAGGAGAATCGCTAATATGAAGTGCTGAATAATTCCAAACTCATACAGTATATTTCTAAATTATGTTTTTCTCTTGATGGTTAAAATCAGAATACCTGAGGAGTGAGAGATGACTCTGGTTAAGAGCACTGGCTGGTCCCTCAAGAGGACTTGGGCTCCATTCTCAGTACCCACACAGCAACTCCCAACCATCAGTAACTCCAGTTGCAGGGGATCTAACACCCTCTTCTGGCCTCCTCAGGAACCAGACATGCACAGACATACACACAGCCCATTCACACTATACACAAATAAAATTAATAAATAAAATCAGATTGAGTTGTAGAAGTAGACATTGGATTATTTTTAAAAGGAACTCAAATATTCAAAAAAGTATGGTCTTGTCTCAGTTGGTTTGTGACCCAAAGTGGAATCATCTTACCCTATGGTCTCATTTTGCAAGCTAAAACATGAATGAATTTGCCCAAGTGATCACTGAAGTATATTTCAGTTGCTATAATTTCATTATACTTTAGGCAGTGACATTCAACCAACAGTAGAACAAAAGGCAATCTCAATCAAGACAGAAGAGATTTTATAAAACTATTATACTGCCTTCATTGCCACTGCTTCATTCTTCTCTGTGACCTCAATTTTGTCAATAGACCACTCTCAATTTCAAGTATTTAGTCACACATCCTTTCAGTAATATGAAAAAGGCCCATAGTATTTCAATATATACTAACATAGACACCATAATTAGAATACAGCTATATACACAATTATTATAAACCCATCCATTCTATATTTGATGTTAATCCCATTTCATATATATAGGAATGATACTCTAATATGAAAATTTACTTACTCAAGGACACATAATTTTTAAGTGTATGTGCTAAAAGGAAAACCAGGTTTGACTGGCTTTTACATTCAGATCTCTTTTCCTGTAAACTACATTGCTTTCTCTTATATTGGCCAAAATTATATGCAAATTGTGAATGGCACTATGGAAAACAAAATGTCAGATAACGCCCAATTACTGCACTTTAATGTTATAACTAAAATGGAAAATGTATTGTTCATTTGTTCATTTATTGAAAAATTAAAATTCAGAAGACTAATTCTCATGTGAGGGTGGAATGTAGATACTAAATATAAAGCATCTAATGATCCTATTTTTCCCAACCTGTGTCCAGATCAGATTTCCCAGTTCAGCCATAAATTTGAATGTGAATTTGGACAACTTTTTTTCCTTTCTGATTCTTAATTTTTTTTGATTTATTAATGATGAGAATAACTAAAATACTTCTCAGTCCCTCCCAGATCATATGATAAATTGGGGTTCTTTGCTTAAAACATCAGGAATTTAAGAGTTGAGACTAAAAAGGAAAATTTCCAGACAAGGAATTTATGCATGGGTGAGGTAGGAATTATTTAAAGGAAATGTGTATCTCTGATAAGGTAGACGTAGAAATGCTACTAAAAATGTCACTACAGAAAAACTGGTGTACTCCGGGAATATGTGTTCACAGCATCTTTTAAAACAGAACATATTTGTATGTAAGGCAAAGTGCTCAGGCAAATAGGAGATGCCAAGGAAGTGAAGATAGAATTAGTCAGTGTATCTGCTACATCTGGTTGAAGTGAATAGTCCAGCCAAAGGGTTAAAACTGAATAGCACTGATTGCCGAGAATTCAGATTAGACATATTCAATACTTATAAACAACCTCAACCATCCATCATTCTGTCTCGTCCTTCTTTACAACAAATGGAGAGGGATGGTGAAGGCATGCTGCCCTGACACGAGCTCTAATTTCCTGAGAACATGGCCTCTCCTCCTTGTAGCATCCGGAATCCAGTTTTAGGAATGAATAAACAAACAAATTCAGGTCTTCATCTGCAAGGGACACCTTTTAACTGGAAAAATAAAAATAGGTCTTCTGTAAGAGGGAAGATAGCTGAGTACAAGTCAAACCTCGATGCTTTATAAAGTGAGAAGTTAGAATTCGGTCTCAGTACAAACTTTGGAATTCCAAACCTTGGATGTTTTGATTGATGGGCAGATAAAGGAATTAAAGCATGACAACACCTTACTTTTCCCCTTCCTTCAGTTGCTTTCAGGATGAAACCACAACGAAACCACCTGTGGATCCCAGCTTCTGCTTTGAACAACCTAACAATTTCAATGTCAGGCTGGACACTGATTAAATAGGGCAAACAGCATGAAGTTTGAGTCCCACAGGGCAGTCATCTTTCTCCCTAATGCTCCCTCTCTCCTTTTACTCCTATATTGCCATGGTCATGGAATATTTTCTTTGCCTTTTTTCCTCTCTCCCATGTACTTTCTTCTTCTCCCTTGCTTTTCATTTTCTGTCTTGGCCTTAAGCCTGTCTAGACTTACACTGCCACAAAACCACACTAAAATAAACAAGTTACTATCTCTCAACCATTGGTTTTTTTCTGATGGATGCTAATAAACTTCTTTAGATTGAGATCTTAACGTATCCTTTTGTATTTCCCACCGGATCAGTGTGAATGATCAACCACCCTTTCAGTTCATTATAATGGGGGAATTGCTTCTCTCGGCTTCCATGTTACTACAAACCAGATGCTTGAGCTTTCTACAGATGTCAGACTTTGAAATTGACACAAGACCTCAAAATTTGGCCTACTTGACTATAGTTTGTTAATGCTCCCATTCTGTCAGTATGGAGTGAAACTTGTTAACAACCTCAGGAGGAAGGTCAAAGCTGTCAGTTTCCACTGAAGGGACAAAGAACTGGATAGGCTTCTTTGTAGCAGTTCTTGGCAGCAATCATTTTTATGTTTTGCCTCCAAAAAGACATCCAACTTTTAGGAAGTGGTTTCACATCTTAAGCAAGATAATGTAATACATTAAAATTCTTGTATTTCCAAGTTGGAGAAACCCATAGGCTCAGCCAAATCTCATAGTGTGAGCTCTCACCAGGGAAAGTTTTAGACCTACCTGTGTGTGCCAGTTTTCTACAAAACCCAATTTCTCTTCCTTCTTGCTGGGAGGAAAGGAAAGTGACACAGAACTTTTGTCTCAGTGCTCAGGCGTCAAGGTACATCTTCAGTATACTCATCATTCCATTCCTCCCCAACCCTGGGGAAGCTTCCTCTCTCCTTCCTTGGAAAGAGAGAAAAAAAAATCTGAGGAAGAAGCCAAACATGAAAATAGCTCAGTGGATTGAGAGTCAAAATGCTGCTTCTCCACTTGGACTAAGAGACCTTGCAGGTATGGCATCAGCCAAGTGTGTGGCATGTGGAAGTCAACCTTGTGTAGGAAAATGTGGGCAGGAAAGTGAGACACCACAGGCTCCTGCAATTCCTGACCAGCCATATATGGCCATTAGATCTAAGATGGCTCCAGAACACAGCTGAGATAACAAAAAGGAACTAAACTGAGGCCAGGGTGGTGGCTGCTTCCCTTGTCTTTAAAGAAGTCCTAACAAGTGACAGTGTTGTGTGCCCTGCCCCCTCTTCATGAGTAACTTCATCAGGCAGGGCTTTCATTGGAGCATGGTAACAGTGTGGCAAGATATAATTATCCAAGGATTTAGGGACTTGGGATTGGCTCAAACACTGTATAGAATAAGTTTAGGCACTAGGCATTAAATTCAGATCTGCGCCTTGATGCTGATCTCTGGGATCTGATGCCTGAGATTGGTCACGTGACGACTCTGTCTCCTCTCACCCCGCCATCCTTAGTCCTGTTTCCATAGTTAAAAACTGTTAGCTAGGCCTTTTGGGCAGCGTGTCCTGAGCCTGTTTAAAATAAGCACACACACAAGACTTTCTTAAGATGTTTTGGATAACTGCTCCTCATGTAATTTTTTTTCCTAAGGGAGATACGATAAGCCTGAATTGATACTTTCTTATCATCTTACCTGACATTGTCCAATTGCAATCTACACCAAAGTCACCTTGCTTATTGTTCTTTTTTGGGGGGGGGAGAGTAAGACCATAAGAACAACCATTTAAGTCTTGAAATTTTAAAATCAAAGGCCAATAGTATTAGTTTTTTGAAATTGAACTTTACACCAATTTGAGAGCAGATTTCTGGCCATGAAAAAACTGTATGGTTTATAGGCAAAACAGGTGATCTATGTATTATTATCTATTTATTATCAAGAGTCCTAGGAAAGCTTCCCCATCCCATCATTAGTACTATTGGCTACTGTAAAAAGTCTATCATCAAAGTTATGTTTTAAGGCCTAATTTTCATTTTATACTTAAAAGTATATGACTGGCAAGGTCACTCAGTGAATAAAGCTGATTGCCCTATAAGCCAAATAACCTGAGTTCAGGACCTGGAACTCACAGTGGAAGAAATAAGCCAATGCCCCAAATTGTCCTTTGACATTCACATTCATACTTTGGCATGTGCACACAACCAATAATAATATTAAATTTAATTTTAAATTATATAAATATCCATATACTTAATGAAGCTCCCTAAGCTGTCCTTAGCAAATTTATTCCTGTGTATGAGTGAATAACAGATCACGGTTTTTAAACTTAAATCTCATAAGAAACTATTTGTCACCTACAACTGAGAGTGCACCCAGCCTTTTGTCTATGTAATATGTTGTCATCTATGAAGTTCACACTGGAGAACAACACAGTGGAGTGGCACACGAATATTTTTTAAAGTGTCCTTACATTTTAAGTAAGTCTGTGATTTTGTGTTGAGCCATAATTCATACCTATCCTGGGTCACGGGGACAGAAGAGGATGACATCAAAAGAAGCAAGTATATTCACAAATGAAAAGATGTTTGTCCTATGATTTTTGTGTAGTGTTTACTGTAATAATGATTATACTAAGGCTCATTTTGCTATTTAGAGATTTTGTTTACTTTTGTTCACCTTTCAGCGTTCTCAATGACAGCACAGTAAAAAGAAGGTGGGCTAATCTGAGTTTGAGATTGTGTCTTCTGTGGGATGTCTTCTAGTGTCTACGGCTTTGTGCAAATAATATGTCAAGGAATCATATTGACTCATTTTCATTGTTCACAAAGAGATTTATACATTTCAGCATCCAATAGGACTGTACAAGCAAAAGTTTGGCTTTGCTTTCCTAATAATTAGATCTACCAATTTTCCCATTTGTTCAACTGCTCAATCCCCTACCCATTTGCCTCCAGTCAGCACCATCCCTAAGTGACTAATTTGTTGTCAGACACTAAGCAAAAATGAGAGAAAAAAAAATCTTGAAATGAACAACTTTTTCCTTCTTATGTGAATCACTGCTGCTACTTTTGGAAGTAAACAAAAGAACAGGGCCTGAAGAAGCAAGACCAGAGAAGACAACTGAAGAACAGAATTTACTCAAGTTCAGTTGAACAGAAACAAACTGAACCACACTGTAGTCATTTGAGGGGCTGGGGGAGGGTAAGGTTTATCCTATAGTTAGAGGAGATCAATGAAGTGTCAACCTATGAGTGATTAAATAATTTTAACAGTTTTCGTTAAGGTGGATAATTTAACAAGGAATAATATAATTGTTCTGGAAGAAACAAAGAAAAAAGAAACCAAGTTTAATATACCCCACACATTGCAAGGTATAACTAGAATTATTCCAGTGCCTTTGTTTAGATTTCTAAGATGGTACATGTAAAAGATTAGACTCAAAACGGTATTTGGGGAAAACGCTAAGTTTTAATATGAAAGGAAATAAAGATATCAATACAATCAAATCTCCAGAGGCAATAGAGTATGTATGACAAGTTTAGGGAGAGACAAACAATAGGTCAGGTAGAGCAGAGTGAATTCTGTCATACTAGTGACAAATAAAAACCAAAACCAAAAACGAAACAGTCAAAATGAAAGTCAATTTAGAAAGAAGAAAATACATACAACTATAGAAGTGCAATATCTCCACTTTAAATTCCAGCTCTATATTTCCAGTCTTTTTTTTTT
>NC_045030.1:131901891-131906348 GCF_008632895.1 Mastomys coucha
CACTAATAACCATTTATCAGAGAGTGCATACCGTATTTGTTCTTTTGTGATTGGCTTACCTCACTCATAGGACAAGAACTGAAACCTAGGACGGTCCTGTATTGCTGGGGAAGGAAGAGGGAGACTTAGCAATGCTGTGCATGGCAACAGAGCAGTAAATGGTAAGAGGAACAAAATATTCAGTGTATGATTGGTATTATGGCCAGGTCTATAAAAGCTGAACAGAATCCAGCTTTAGATTAGTCTAAATTGCATCACTCATTGACCAGATTCTGTATTCCAGGTATTGTGCTTAGCAGAGCACAGGAATTCTCTCCATTTAATCTCAGAATTCCTTGTATAGCAGACTATGATTTTGGTAATTTTAGGCTTCTTTTTAAATATTTATTTTTATTATTTTTTATATTTGTGGGTATGTGAGTGCAGGTGCCTGTGGAGGCCAGAGACAAGTTTGATACTCTAGGGCTGGGATACATGTGGTCATGAGCCTTCTGATATGATGCTGGGAATCAAACTCAGGTTTCTGCAAGAGCAATGTGTGGTGTTAACTATGGAGCCACTTCTTCCACCCAGATTTTGCCCCTTTTAAATCCAAGAAAACGGAGTATAAAGGCTAATAAACTTAAGTAAGTCTGCATAGCTAGCTGTAATGCACAGTCTAGCATTAACTCAAAATCTGTTGATCCTTGAGTCCTGTGCTTTTAATCTCTGAGATCAATTGCCATTGAGTTTATTGACCAGGAAGTTACCCCTGAAAGAAGATTTCAGCTGGGTCATAGTCACACAGTAAAAACGTGACTGGAACCAAGAGGACAGATGCAAAAGTAATCGTGAAACCAATAGGTATCGAGACAGCCATTGTTATGGCTATCAACTCATTCCATGGACAATTCAGAAGGGTTGGCAAAGACAAGTAAACACTGGGGGTGTGTAGCCTAAGAGCATAGAAGATTCCAAGCAAGTGTCTTGAAGCATAGGAAAGTACTGAACAGATGGCCAGAGATGGTGGAGGAAGATGTAATTTATAGGTTAGGAATGTAGTATTAAAAAGAGGAGCAGGATTAAAAAGACAAGGGGGGAAAGGTTCAAATTAGAAAGAAACAGACATTTGTTAGGCAAGCAGTTTTCTTAACCTCTTCTCTTTTCCCTTATCTCATTCAACTGTGACATCATTCCTGTGCTAGGGTCAATAAGCACCGTACTCAAATACAAATATTACTTATTACATTTGGCATGCATTGTATGAACCCTTGCTGATAATAATGCAATGGTTAAAACGTAAGAAAATTGCAAAGCATTAAATATAACTAGTTAGGATTATGAGTCATTATGAAATTAGAGGTATTAATATTAGATAATGACAAAGTATGCAATCACTCTTTGATAGGTCAATTTTCACAAACAGAAGGAATTTCACATGTATCGTCAGCTGACCCTGATCTTGGAAGATGGTAATGTGAAGGTGGTGACCATTCAGCATTTATTGTTTCACTTGCTGTGCTATGCATTGTACAAAGCAAAGATAATAGACAGAATTCATATTACCACACATTCCAAAACAGAGGAGCGATATGATCACAGCTTATGCATCAAGAAGAATGCTCAGATTTAAAGACAAACACAAAAATTGGAGCACTGGGTAAGGAGACACTGGGTGGGGTACAGGGCAGACTTCCCAAAGGACGTGATATTTGAGATGAGTTTTGACCCTGTACTGTTGCTTTTATAGGGACCTACACTAAAGGCCAGGCATTCCCCTAAAGTGTCACATTACAGGCAACAGCTGCAACTCACTACCAAGGCTTCATCCTGGATGTGTGACATCAAGGACACTAAACTGAAAGCCTAAGGGGGGAGGGTGGTAATGGCTCTAAATCTAACTTCTGGGCCAATGGGTCACAGGAGAAGGTAAAAGTTATACTCTCCAAACTGTAATCTAGATTAATAGTCTCCTCTTTTTTAGGACCGAGGTGAGAAAGGGGAAATGGAGAGACTACTAGAAAGAGGGAAGAAACAGCTAACTAAATAGTTTTTTGTTGTTGTTGTTGTTGTTTTTTTTTTTAAATAGGGAAAGCAAATTCTTCTCTGAACACTAATTTTATGGGCTTGCTACAGTTTTCATTTTTTACAGCTACATGGAAAGGGCAACAAATATATCTCACCCCTGCGTAGAGATATTTAAAAATGAAGAACAACCTCAACCCAGGTCTATTTTTCCTTCCTTTGAAGCTGGAGTACTGCTCGTAACCAGCTCGTATTTGGTGTGAACGACTTAGTCTATCTGGAATCGTACCATCGGGAACTTGACGAGGAAATTTAAATCTTGGAAGGAAGAAATTCTGAAGCACCTCCTTCAATCTGATCAGATATACTGTTCTGTCCCCTTATGACACTGAGATACTGAAGAAACTGGACAGCAAAGGATTGTCCTTGGTATTAAATTATCTGGCAGCTCATCCTCCATTCATCTTTAGATTCACATATATTAAGGAAAAGACTCAACTTGAATGATTTTCAAAAGTTCTTCTCACTCCCCATTTTCTAACAAACAGAATAAGCACACAGTGAAGAAGTTAAACATAAAGAAGTACATCATAAAGATTAAATACTTAGAAGATATTATGGATGTCCTGAAAAATCATTTTTTAACTTGGATATTATTCTTGATGTTTGGATAAGCACTTCTCTTAAAGAAAATTAGAACTGTGAAGTGAAAACCATATATTCTAGATGCTGTTTATTAGTTTGAGGGGTGAATATCATCACTTTGAAAATGTTATGGTTTTATTACATGAAATTCAGATTACTTTAGGTCAATGTTAAGTCTGCAATACTGAAAGTCCTTCTCTTGTTTTGGAGAATGATGCCACTTTGGGGGTTTGAAAAATTCATTATTCTTTTTTTTCTTTTTTTAACTTTTTTTTCTTATTATTATTCTTTAATCTTCTTTTACAGTTCAGTTGTTATCCCCTTCCTGGTCTACCCCCCAACTGTCCCTCATTACATTCCTCCCCTCCCCTCTGTCTTCAAGAGGATGTCCCCACTCAAGACCTCTGCACCCCCTGGGGGGCTCAAGTCTCTCAAGGGTTAGGTATGTCTTCTCTCCCTGAGGCCAGATCAGGCAGTCCTCTGCTGTGTATGTGTCAGAGGCCTCATGTGTGCTGCCTGACTGGTGACTCAGTGTCTGAGAGATCTCAGGGGTCCAGGTTAGTTGAGACTGCAGGTCTTCCTATGGGGTCACTCTGAGACTCCTAGTCTTCCTATAGTGTAGCCCTCCTCCTCAGCTTCTTCCAGCTTTTCCCCATTTCAACCACAGGGGTCCCCAACTTCAGTCCATTGGTCGGGTGTAAGTATCTGCCTCTGTCTCAGTCAGCTGCTTGTTGGACCTCTCAGAGGACAGCCGTGCTAGGCTCCTGTCTGTAAGCACACCATAGCATCAGTAATAGTGTCAGGCCTTGGGGCCTCTCCTTGAAATGGATCCCAAGTTGGCCAGTCACTGGACCTCCCTTCCTCAGTCTCTTCTCCATTTTTGTCCCTGCAGTTCTTTTAGACAGGAACAATTCTGGGTCAGAGTTTTTGACTGTGGGATGGCAACACCATCCCTCCACTTATTCTTATCCACATGAAAGCATTTGACATAAACCAGCTCTTCATAGTTTTGGAAGGGAAAGTGAGAGGAAGGCAATGATGTTCTATGTAATCAAAATTATTGGTGAAAACTAAAACATTGCCGTTATGGTTAATGTCTTCCAAAAATGAAGGATTTCAGGCTAAGGAAGGAGGGGTTCTTTTTTATAGTGTGAGCACCATGTAAGGTTCAGCTTAAATTCACTGAATTCACTAATTCAGGCTTTTATGTAACCCTGATTTATGTTTCTCTTATTCTTTGTCCTAAATCACCACAGATTAATAAGTCTGCCTTTTATCATTATGTACACATCTTAATATTCCAAAAGTATTATGTGAAAATCTGTAATCCTTCCTTCCCTTCTTTCTTCCTTCCATCTTTCCTCTTTGTAGTGTTTTCTGTCTATCTGGAAACTATGGGAATGGTACATTTTATAAAATACACACAAGAGCCTTTAATAGTTGTTACTGTTGATATATGTCATATCCAGACTCATTCAGTTTGGCACTCAGATCTGAATTAGGACTAGTAATTCACTTGAAAAGTTGAATTTTAAGCTACCTTTCCGTTGCCAGGATACTCTGGAATGCCTAGAGTCAGCAGGGCCAGTTATTGGGTTACTTAAAGACATTTCCCCAGGATCTTCCTGCCTTAGCTGTATTAGCCACAGCAGGACCCTTTGCTGTTTCAACACAGTTTTCTTGTGTGCTGACTGCAAACAACCCTATAATAGTCTCATGATCAGCACATCCACTGTGTGCAGTGGTCACAAGGCAGATCTTTTTGTTTGTAGATGATGATAGTGTTTGCTTTCCTTGCACTTAGAAGT
>NC_045030.1:131906424-131912272 GCF_008632895.1 Mastomys coucha
AAAAAAAAAAGAAAGAAAGAAAGAAAGAAGAAAAAAAATCAACCACCCAAACTTTTAAAAAAAAGATTTATAAGAAATACTGCAAGGATGGCTCACTTCCAACTCAAGGCAACTAAAGGATGGCAAAGTTCTTCCAACTAAAACTTAAACCAAGGTAAGGAAACAGGCTTGACCATTTGTATTCTTTATTCCTTTCTTAAGCCTGTGTTTTCAATGGATACATTAATGGCTAGAACTGATTGTCAGGTGTGACAATTCTGGTAAGAAGCAGTATGTAAGTCCTCATCAGAAGTCCTTTATGAGGACATGTAAATTTGTAAGTCCTGTAAATATAATGTTGGAAATAAGTGGCGTATTAGGTATTTTCATATTACTATGATAAAACACTCTGAAAAAAAAGTGGCCTAGGGTTCCATTCTGACACAGTTAATAATGACAGGGAAGGCAAGACACTTGACAAGGAAGGTGTGATGACTGGTATAGGGGACAAGCTACTTGCCTTTCATCCATCCTCAGGGAGCAAAGAGAGATAGGAAATAGGGGTAAAATAAAATATAAATATAAAATATAAAACCTCAAGGCCTGTTCTTAGTGGATGACTTTTCCCAGCAAGGCTCCACCTCCTAAAGGTTCCAGAACATTCCCAGACAACAACATCAGCTGTGGAGCATGTGTTTAAACATATGAGCTTCTGGAGGACATTTCACAATCAAACTACAGCAGGTGACCAAATAGTTGGGCTAGGTTATGCATGTCTGTAATCCCAGCACTTGGGGACCTGAGGCAGAAGAATCAAGAAGTTCAAAGCTGGATTGGGTTACATAGTGAATTCCATGCCATCCAAAGATAAAATGTGGCACCCTGTCTGAAAATAAAGTGAAATGAAATAATTAATAATTTAAATAAAAGAAAATAGATGGTAAACTATTAAAATTAGGCACAGTATAGCTATCTTTAGGCTCTGAAATACTAAGATTGGTAGACAGCACACAAAGTCTGTTTCTGTAATCTATTCAGCATGTAAGAATATAAGACCACTGGGAAATATACCTTAGATATACTTAATATATTGAAAATATTTAAGTTTAAGTGTTTTAATATTTAAATAATTACACATTAGTTATAAAAATAATGTTTCCTTGTGACTGTTTATAATAACTGTACAATGCACATTCATTATATTTACCCCCACACCCTTTCTTGCTGTTTCCCCACCCAACCTGGTTATCCTTGGACTTACATGTTTTTTTTTATTTTAAAAATCAAGATTCTATGAGGCCGGAGGATAGGACTCTATGGTTAAAGTACTTGGAACTCAAGTGTCAGGACTGGAGTTTTGAACCCAAGAATCCAAGCCAACGCTATGTAGGTATAGCCAGCCTCAGCTGGTAAGATATAGGGCATCCCCAGAGCAAGCAGGACAGTGAGACCTGTTGCATTGGGAGTTTTTTGTTTTGTTTTGTTTTGTTTTTAAGAATTTATATATGTGAATACACTGTTGCTGTCTTCAGACACACCAGAAGAAGGCATCTGAACTCCTTACAGATGGCTGTGTTGTGAGCCACCATGTAGTTGCTGGGAATTGAGTTGATGACTTCTGAAAGAGCAGTCAGTACTCTTAACCACTGATCCATCTCTCAAGCCCCAGGGCATTTTTTTTTTTTTAATCTGGATGAGAGACCTTGCCTCAATGAGTATGGTGGGAAACACATTATTTAGGCTCATTTCCAACATCAACTTTGAACCCCCACATGCACACACACACACACACACACACACACACACACACACACATCACAAAGCTTTCACACACATGTCCAACATAGAAACACATATATACATACACACATAAAAATGGGAAACAACTAAAAAGAAATAGTAAAACATTTTTAATTGAAATTCTGCAAGTGGGAGAAAATAGTTTTTTCTGAGTTTTATTTATCTTACCTAATATGATTATTTTCAGTTCCACCCAGGGATATATTTTCTTTTTGATACATGAAGCACAAAAAAGTCTTTAATTTATAACTGAAAACTACTTTTGTTAGTTAAAATATGGAAAGTCAACAAATTTTAAAGAGAATAAATACCAGCTGAGCACTCACTCTGTGCCATATACTCTCCTAGGCAGGAGTTACAAAGAAAAGTAAGCTAAGGTACCTGTCTGCAGCAGCTGTAATCCAGTAGAGACCAGGGAAGTAATCAGACCATTTTGATACAAAGATCTATAACTGGCCTAAGTGGAAAACTAGTTTCATTGTGAAACTATACCTTACATATTGGGGGAGGCATACCAGGGGGACTAAGATGATCTTTGAGAAGAGATTCTTTAGTTGCATTCTAAAGGGTAAGCTATTGGCTAAATCAGAATACATAGTGTATGGAGTCTGTAGATTTAAAGGCACATGCATGTGTCATTATTATAAGGTGGGACAATAAAGAATATGATGAAAATGAGATGAAGATGCAATGTGAAGGACTATGATGGAAGGGTAAAATGACCAATCATGCTTGATAAATCATGTGATAGAGCCCGAGGTTGATAGTATAGGCAATTTCAAGGCAATGCTCAAATAATTAAAATTATATCTCTGATTAGTTAGCGACGTTGTGAAAATATGACAAGTTATCATGGGAAAGGCTGGATACAGGCAAATTAATTAGAAGCCTGGTTCACTAATCCAAATACCAAGATGGACTTCAACTAAAGCAATTAAAAATAGACAGAGTAAAAGATAGTGGAACTCATTTTAAAAGAGACCATGCATGGTTGGTACATGCCAGTAATCCTGTCACTCAAGAAGTGGGGGGAGGGGGCAGAGGGAACAATTCAACTAATTCTCAGCTACATAATGAGTTTGAAGCCAGCATGGTCTCCATGAGACCCTGCCTGAAAACAGTCAAAGAATCTAAGAACTCAGAGATATAGGCTGAATGATGAAGAAAAGCAAAGATTATAGAACTTCTATGTCTCATTTGCATGGCAAAATAACTTGAACGTGGTCCCATTATTCAGGATTGAGAACACAGAAAGACTGTAATTATGGGTACCTTTCATATATTCTAGTCATGTTTTATGTTAGAGGTGCTTAGGAGGCAATAGCTGTTGAATATAGACTTAAATAGATAGCATGTATCTCAAGATAAAACATGAACTTACATGCTTATTCCTGTGCCTACAAATAATTGATAAGTGCTATATCTCTACCCCCTTTTTAATTTTGTGATCTTTCTGTATATTTTTTTGAAATTTATGAGAATTTTAAAAGATTATAATGTCTTCATGATATTCACTGACTGGCTAGGAATCATTACAGGAAAAGGACTGAAATGTACTCCTGAATAGCCCATAATAGTCATAGTCTTTTTCCCCATACACATTTGCCCTCATTCTCTTATTCTACATTGCATTCCTTTAGTACCCTACTGGGTTATTGAGTAAACAGAAGAAAAACTCAATGGTCAAAAATAAATGGCCAGTTCTGACTTTCTGTTTTATACTTTCCTAGAAAGATACAAGCACAAGGATTTGGGAATTACCAGTCCATTGGTATTATGGTAAGGAAGTCATTTGGCAATAACTGGGCTCCAACATTGTTCTTCAAATGTCACCACCAAAACACCATTAGCTAAATATTTGTCTAATATATTCCAGCTATTCAACAGCTCTACTTTTAGACTTGTAATGCACCAAACATCTTTATTTCAAACAACTGACCCCTCACTGATTTTACTCCCTTTCCTGGACCTACTAAGTATAAAGCTGCCATTCAACTCCTGATAGCTTTTATTGAGCTTTGCAATTTCTGCCTTTATTTTCCAACAGTAAAGCTGCCTCATTGATAATCAAGCTTCAAGGCATGTATAAAGACTTATTTCTACGCTCTTCAGCACTGAATGCCTATTAAGCAATCAATTAATACTAGGAGAAGAGAAATGGACTTGACCCCAGAAGGTCATCTAACCCAATATTTTCTTAGTAGATCAGAAATCCAAAGCACAGAAAGGGGACATGTACTGACCCAAGCTCACATAATTCTAAACGGTTTATTACAGCTGGAATTTAGGTCTCTTGGTAACTAGGCCAGTTCTCCTTGGGCATATGCCATCACCTGCTCTGCTTTAAACACAGTCTCCTTTCACACCTTCAATTTAATTATCTTGACTGACAAGGTTCTGTCTCTTATAATTACCCTTTGGGCCCTCCGAAGCCTGAGCATGCAACCAAATACAACCTTTGAATTCTTCACACTGCTGTTTTAATAGAGAAATATTCCTCTATACCAGGTGTGTCCCATCTCTTGTCTTGGCAAAGATTCCCAATAAGCTGGCATAACTTTTGTGAGACCTTGCAGAGCTGGGGTGGCTGGCGGGACTGTTTCTTGCTTAGAGCTGCATGTGATTATTATGCTGACACTCTGTACAAAGTCTAAATCTGCAGATTCTATACAGAGAAGTGAGCAGAAAGTGACACACTCTGTACAGAGAGCTGAAGTAAATAAGCCAGAGGAAAAGAGGCTTTATAAACTGCCAAACTGAAGAGTATCTAACACAAGAATTAGCAGCCAGGGTCTAGAATGAGTAGTGTCAGAGAGTAAGAAAAGGGTCCTCTTATTAAGATAAGCATGTATGAGAAGAGGAGAGGAGAGACCTGAGGTTGAACACCTTGGCCAGAACATGAGCTCTTGCATATTCCTGTTAGCGTGGTACAGAGAGGATCTGGTTCTATTAGTGGAAATCAGGCAGGAACTCAAACAATAACACAGACTGATTAAAAACAGGTAAAATATGTATCTTTAGTTTTTGCTTTTACAAATTGAGAGATACAGATAGATAGATAGATAGATAGATAGATAGATAGATAGATAGATAGATAGATAGATAGATGATAGATAGACAGACAGACAGACAGACAGATGAATACCCTTAAGCTGTCAAGCTGACAGTGTAAGGATTTAACCTATCCTGACTCAGAAAAAAATCTCTCACATCTGGACCAAGTTTTATAGTGTCAGCAGCTGGACAAGATCCTTGTCATTGCTGTCCACCTGCCACTTTTCATGCTCAGTCAGCCTTTGGCATCCTGGCTGACACTACTCAAGAGGGTGCTATTATGTGCTAGTGATTTGGTCCCAACAAGTGGTGATATTTCTGATGATGGCACATCAAACTCAATGGTGACAGTTTTGCTTCATGGCATAATAACTTTGTGTTCATTAGAGTTTCCATTGCTGCAAAGAGACACATTGAGCAAGGCAACTCTTATAAAACAGAACATTTAATTGGGGCTGGCTTACAGGTTCTGTCTACTGCTCAGTCCGTTATCATCATGGGAGGAAGCATGGCAGTGTCTAGGTAAGCATGGCGCTGGAGGAGCTGAGAGTTCTATGTGTTGTTCTGAAGGCAAACAGAAGACTGGCTGCCACGTGGCTAGGAGAAGGGTCTCAAAGCACATTCCACAGTGATACACTTCCTCCAACAAGGGCACACCTCCTAATAGCACCACTCCTTGGGTCAAACATATTCAAACCACCACAACTTGTATTTAAATAACCTTTTAAACAAGCATACAAAAAGAAAAACAAACAAACAAACAAAACCTCCAAGTTATCAGGCTTGATGTCTTAGCTTGGAGTGGTCCTTTTCCATGCACACATGCAGCAAATCATGTGTCATTTAATCTTCTGACACAGAAGCAATCTTCTGTCATAAACACACATATGCCATAGTTCTCCTTCAGGCTTTGCTTTTGATTGTTAGGGTAGCTACATTGGTAGGAGGTTTGTCTGAAGAATGTATCCAGCCCAGTCTCCAACCTGATGTCATGCTTCACTTCTAAGATGCTTTT
>NC_045030.1:131912410-131916078 GCF_008632895.1 Mastomys coucha
TTTTTAAGTTCTGGACTGCCTTTGATCCTATGCTTAGTTTAGGGGTTTTACGTACTTTCTTCATTCAGATAGTAACATCTGTAGTAGTTGATAGCAGACAACATCTCTAATCTTTGCTACTGATCCAAAATCTCAAGACTAAACTAAAATGTTCCTAGGAGATATATGTAAATTATCTAGTTGAATAGCCTTTACCTGAAAAGGAGCAAAGTCATAGAGAGAGTAAATGTACCTGATGGAACCAGTTTTCCCATTTGCGTTCTGAAATGTACTAGTTCTGTGACCTTCATTAAGTTATTTTGTCTAAAAATGGGTTGTATCAATAGCCACTTCACAGGCTTTATTAAAAGATTTTTTTTTAAGTAACTGCAATGAATTACTCTGCACAGTGCCTGACATGTAATGAGTATTCCCCATGTGGTACCTGTAATTGTACTTGGTGTCTAGTTAGTTGTCAAAATCACCGATGTCTTCCACCCACAGTCACTGGCATGGCTAATCTGTGGTCTTCATCTACTCCCATATCCCCTGCTCATGATTGGACATGTGCTGTCATTGGCAGCATAGCCTTTGCTTCATCTCAGTCTCCCTTAAGTATGTTCTCTCCATTTCCTCCACCCCCCCCCCATTAACTTGTCCAGCCTTTTCAACAGCTCCCATTTCCTTTGCCTTCCCCACCAATAACATGGGCCTGTTTCCACAGTGAAGATCCTGGAGCTTTCATTAGTTCTCCTTGTTATAATGGTTAAGAGTTCAAGGTTCAAGAATGTTTTACTGTGTGGTCACAGCTGTACTTTGTACTCTTTAGTGAAGGTATGACTGAATATCAGAAAGTGGAAATTAATTGACAAGCATGCATGTTAGGCTAAGTATGTCTATGGAGGGGTGTTTATTTGGGTTTATGTATATTGATGCAACAATAATTTTGCAAGGCTTTTTTTTTTTCTTTTAAAAGGGGGACTGGGTTTGGAAAAGCAAATGATTATAGTAACTGTTCTTATTGTTTTAAAACTTCATTATGCTTCTGATCATGTGTGTATGATAGGATAAACATGGTCACACATATGCCATGGCATGTGGATGTCAGAGGAAAGATTCTGGGAGTATGTTCTCTTCTTCCACTGTGAGTTATTGGAGTCAAACTCAAGTCACAAGACTTGCAAGGCAAGCATTTTTACTGACCAAACTACCTTACTGGTCCTTGGATGATCCTGTTCTTAATGACGTAAAATTAGCTGTATTTGTTAATTCTGAATTTTAGGGCTACCATTTAAGAATATTATTATCTCATCTTTGCAAAGTTCCATCACATCATTTTTATTTACTTTGCAAGAAGGCAGATTGATGCTGGCTAAGACATGATGGAATCGATGTCAATCACTGAATATCTATTTTGTGCCTAAACATGTGCTAAGAAATATAAAAAAATAAAAGAATATACGTGTGTGTGTGTGTGTGTGTGTGTGTGTGTGTGTGTGTGTTCAAACAATGTGGTTAAATAGAATTTCCTAATTAGACTAATGGACTCCATGGAGTCTTGAACGTCACTCACACTGAAGCTCCATAGCAACAATGAAACTCTGGCTTTTTGTTGTACTACAAGGAACATAACTGAGGATTCTATCTGCTGTCCTCTGAATCTTTCTAACACTGAGACCCACATTTCTTACAGGTTGACCTGAGATAATAACTGAGCATGGCAGGGATACTAGGACATTTCATCCCTGTGAAATACAGGGCAACTTTGATGTCTTTCTTATTGCAGAATTCCCCACTGACTTTACCCTGACATTCTTAGAATTTCTCTATGCCTTCAGACTGATGAAATTACCTCCTTTCCCCACCTTCACGTTAAAATTGGAACTGTGTCACAATCAGTTGTCTCTCTTCCATTTTGTCTCTTTTCCTCAAGTTCTCAGTAAGTTTCTTATATGTATTGTCCTGCCATAGCATCTGCTTCTTAGAGGACTTTACTAACCCACTCCATAACTCTACCATCTGACTTGTCAATATTCCTTGATCACTAGATTAGACTTGATAGACAGTATGGAGATTCAGTATCCCTAGAAACAAAACAAATCAAACTGTTTGAGTGTAAGAAATTCTCTGAGATTTGTGCTACATGGATATAATGGAGTTTGTAATTCTACTTCGTATTGTGGTTAGGAAGAATCATGCTAACACAGGCAAAATCCCTTTGGTGTGGTAAGTACTTGATATTTTTTATTCACATTAATGCAAAAACAACTTTCCTGGAATGGTATAGCTTATGAAGAAGGTTTGAAAATGAATGGTGACATTTTTATTAATAAAAAATGTAAGCTGCAAAAAACAATCACTACTGTTTCTACTGCACACAGTTGTTCTGTACTGGCAGACATGATGAACCATGGAAAAGTTTTAGTGCCTAAGTCTGAGCTCCTGGGAACAATTGTGGTTTAATATGCTATGAACATATCCCACTTGCTTTGTTCAGGTTGTCTGAGGCTGTTACAAAAACAGACCTTTAATGAAAAAAAAATGTAAGGACCTTTTTAAGCAGAATTTTTTGAAGCTAACCAAATGAAAGTTAAATAGAAGCAAAGATACAGAGGTGTCAAAAAGGAAAGCAAGTTAATTTCTGAACTGCAAATGATCATCAGCTTGGGAGCTGTGGCTTTTTAACTGCACTCTTCATCAGGTCTGGGCTAACTGCAGGGAAGCAGCAGAGCAGTCTTCTGCCAAAAGAGCAAAAGAAGGAGATGGCGAATTTGACCTCTCTGAGGACCACATCTCTATGACGGACACTAAAGAATGCTGTACTAAAGCGAAGCTGTTAGGTGTTCAACTTACTTGACCCAGAGCTACAGTGGCATTTCCCATTTTCCAAGGCAACAAAACAAAACTGTGATTCTTCCTTTGGCAAAAGACAATGATGAGCTGGCCACCCAGCTCATGTAATTGCCTGAGTGTGGAGAATTTTCACTAAGGTACCGAAGGTGTGAGGGAAGGTGACAGGGGAAAGTTCCCACTGTCATTGAACCCAAACTGCTAGTGCCAACTCAACACCCCCCACCCCAGTCAACCTATTGGCAGCACTGGATTAGGAAAATCATCAATCAATTTCAAGCTTGATATGAAACCTTTTAGACTGTTAACAAATCAGTTCCCGAGTAGTTCATACATGAGGTTTACATTGAATATGCATGAAGGGGTACCTACCATACCACTCTTAGCTCTTAGATTTCCATGCTTTCTTATTCTAGATTTTTCAAAAAATAAGTAAAAGTGTCAGAAAAGAGGGCTTCCACAGCAAGGTTACCTTTAACCTCTTGCTTAAGGAAACCAAAACTATTCACTCAGGATATGAGTCTCCCACCTGGAACTGTTTGTCTGAAACCAGTTACAAAGTACAGGGATTCAACCTGAGGGTAAACAGGAAAGCGTTCAAGGAGCAGGCCACTTATCGGTGACTCCAGAAGATCATTTAGGCCACCTCAGTGCATTTCTTTCTCTATGCATTCTCTGGACTTCCTTATAAGGATGGTGACTAAGAGCACTCAGCCAGAGGAATGAAGCCCTTAGGGTACAGGGTGTATCATCCTCCCAGGGAAGAGAGGAAAAGGTAGCTGACGTGTCTTCAAGACTCCATCTTTAAAAAAGAAAAAGAAAAAGAAAGGAAAGGAAAG
>NC_045030.1:131916619-131941280 GCF_008632895.1 Mastomys coucha
CAGCTAAGCTTAGCCAAATTGAAGTCTACCCCCCCCCAAATAGTGGTGTCATTCTAGCTAGAATAGAACACTTACCATCCGTCCCATGTTCCCTCTGCCAACATGTCCCATTCCCCCTTGTATTATTTGCGTTTCTATTGCTGGGATTACTTAACATGTTCAAGACAACTCATTTTTTTTTTTTAAAGTATCTAGTTGGGCCAACCTCTTTTACAGACAGCACACTTTCATACTTCCTGGTCTACATTAAGAAGCCACAAAATTACCAGCGCCCACATAGTCGAATGAAGTTCAACATGTTCTCCTGGATTGAAAGTAGTATGTTACTCAAGTCTAGATTCTAGTAATCACCCAGGTTATAATTGAAAAGATGTTCTAACAATAATTGATAAAGGGTACAATATACAATTATAGAAACAGATTGTCTTAGAAGCAATAAATCTTCCATCTAAATTGTGGGCTTATGATTGCAGATCAAAACTTACAGTATTTACCAGATCAAATATTTCCAAGACTGATCATGTCTTTCTTAACCCCAGGACAGTCTTTGTCCTTGAGGTATTGGAATGTGTTACTTAATAACTTGAAAGTCTGGGGATTTTCCCTCTATCTTTTGTTTTATCTAAAGTCAGGAAGGTGAGTTCAGAGTTCAAGAAAATAACCTTTGAGGGCTTGTAAGTCAGCAAAATGTTCCTATGCCCATGATACTTTGAGTAACTTTTCTCTTTATGTAATTACACAATTTAACCATGAAAACCAAGTGGGGAAAGACTGATATCTGCCTACCCCAGAAATAATTCTTCTACACTGCTCAGTTCCTTAGAGAAATACTGCATTTTAGGTTAAGTAAGAATTTCCATTGGTATTTATCATCAAGAGAAAAAAAGATTAGGTTTTAAAAAATATTCTTGGCCTGAAGAACTTAGGCAAATATCTGTTCTCTCTCTCTCTCTCTCTCTCTCTCTCTCTCTCTCTCTCTCTCTCTCTCTCTCTAGCTTGCTCTTACTCACTCTCTCGCTCTCTTGCTTTCTCTTGCTCTCTTGTTCTCACTCTCTCTCTCACTCTCTCTCTCTCTCCTCTATCTCCCACTTCTCTTTTGTTAATTGGGGATTTAATTGTATGTATATTTGGCATGAAAGACAGAAGGAGTGATTTTCTTATTAGGAAGTGATCCCAGAATAGAGCTGATAAACATCAGGAAACTATGTTGAAGAAGGGAACCAAGGGGAATTGAGACTGTTCAGTCCATAGAAGAGCTGGCTAAGAGGTGACTTAGTAATGATCTTTGAGGACCTGAAGGACAATCATTAGGACCAGATGCTCCCCATCTGCAGAGGAGGGTGGAGACACAGGAAATGACAATATAGCAAAAGAAAGTTTAAGAAGAATTTCCTGGCAGTGAAGGCTGTCAAGCTTCAGACTACATTACTTCAGATGTTGTGAAATTACCTCTGGGATGTTTTACATTTGGGCTTCAAACAGGAGAGATTCATGTTTGCGAAGTAAATTTTGCATGAGGATCAGGGGAAAGGACACATGATATTTCAAGACTTATCATTGCTCTGTGATTCTATTTAGTCTGTATCTTTATGTCCCTAAGGTGTCCATTTTACAAAACACATTTTGTATTCTACTTCCCCTTAATGAAATTTCAATTTCAACTTCTCAGTTTTTTTTCTAGTTGTGGGAGCTTACTATATGATAATTTTTGTTTGTTACCTTCTTAGATTATTAGAAATCGTAGCTCTGCCTCCCAGCCCATCCTCAGTTCACAAACTTTTCTCTTCCTTTTCAATTAAGCTTATTACTTTTCAATTTTGCATCATTTCCTGCAAAGACTTGAGACAGTGTTCAGCCTTTACATAGCACTTACCACACAATGTGTGTTTCAGACCAATTTAATAGCTAATTATTCTTCTAGAATTTAGACACATCATAAAATATGAGAAAATAAAATTTCATGCAGCGACAACCCAACCTTCTGTTTTCCTTTGACCTTGACTGGAATATATCTTAAGAGTCGCATTTGCTCTGTCTATCAAAACAGCCATTTGCTTAAGCTATTTTGAGGTAGGGACTAAGAGCTTGAGTATAGAAAGGGAAAATGTCCAGCCACTCAATAAGTAACTTTAAATTAAAATGATCTTTTAGTTGGCTCAGTCTATGTTTGTTCAGGACAGTGTCCATCAAATTTAAGAACATGATATGCCTGTGTTTATAAAGACATCTAAAGTTCCACTTGATTGTAGCAAAAGTCTCTCAGATAGCAATGTGTCTTCACAGTGTACATAAAAACAACTCAATTTATAGGACTAATATTCAAGACCACCTCAATCTTACATAGATCTTGCTCACTGTTCCTTCTCGTCTTCTATTTTAACTTCCATATTCCCTAACAATAAGCACATTCTAAATTCTGCATTTTGTTCAGGTGCTTTCTAAGGTTTGAATATTATCAGGCTTCCTACCCAATCAACCTATCTCTTCCTTATTTGCTCTCATTTTTCATAGTAGATTCCCTTAGTTGATTGCTTACCTTGGTCAAAGCACTGTTTGAGGGTTTCAAATTCTTTAGCCCTCTGAGTAGTTTCCAGGATACTATTATAAGGAAAATATTTTTTTGAGACAGGGTTTCTCTGTATAGCCCTGGCTGTCCTGGAACTCACTCTGTAGACCAGGCTGGCCTTGAACTCAGAAATCTGCCTGCTTCTGCCTCCCAAGTGCTGGGATTAAAGGCATGCACTACCACCGCCTGGTATAAGTAAAATATTTTAAAGTTAATTTCTAATAGCTTCTCTCTCAAGACAGCCTCTTTAGCCAGGTGAACTTCACTGTTACCTGCTTCTTTGAATTCATAACACCTATTATTTTTCCCTCCTATGAAGACATAATATTATTCTCTTTTTCTTCCTCTGCCTCTTCCTCCTTCTCCTTCTGCTTTTCTCTCTTTCTTCCTCATCTTCTTCTACCTCCTTTCCACTTCTTCTTGCCCATCTTATACCCATAATAGTAATAATTAATAATAAGAAGAATAAAACTTTAAACCTTCACATTCTCTCATTTAATATCCACATGGTTAAGTTACAACTTTTGAAGTTTTGGAAGAGCTGTGGCTTCTACTACTGTGGATACTAATACAAATGTAAATACATACTAAGCTCACAATCAAGATAGAACTTTAAGGTGGGCTACAGAGATAGAAGGGTGTGATTAGAACCAGTTAACTTTGTATCTTTTGCTCTTAGTGATAGAGAGACTGCTAAGATCTGCCCTGCAGGGGCCAGCAGGCCAAATGGACCTCTTAAACCTTCCCTCTAGCCTCTGAATAAAGTCTTTTGACAAAATATCAACATAAAATTAATACTGAAGTGATTGATAGCATTTAGCCCTAGACTAAGGAAAGAATGTCTTTGCAGTTTATGGAAAGTATCATATTTTTGATTTTTGAGTACAATGTAGTTTATGTATATTGTACTCAATAATTTGATAACAAACTAGTCCTGGAAGGTTTATCACCCATAATACTATTTACTATTTTAAGTCTGAATATTCCTTATTAGTAATTAAAAGCCTTCCTATGTACTCCTTCATTTTGTATGTACAAAAACATGTTCCCAAGCAGACTGAAAACTTAAAATTCATTCATGCGTATTTTTTTAGCATTTATTGCTTTTCACCTTTAGAATGCTTTCTCTTCTTTGTTTCTCAGAACACTCTACTGTCCTTCAAGAAACACATTTTTTAATCATCAGAATTTGAGCTCAATGAATTTTGGTAACCTTTAAGGTTTATATATAGGTCACTCTTCAATCTAATTCATCCTATTCTAGATACCTAGGCTGTTGACAGAGTCCCAGGAGTAAGGCAGGATGGACTCCAAGGAAATGTGGAACTTTCTGGAACTGACTAATGGACAAATCTTCATGGTACTCTGAGACAAAATATTCTTCAGTAAGACTAGACAGACATTTCTTTCCTTCAGATACTTTAGAATTATATTTGAATGCTTCTTTCTGTTGTCAAGCCGACATATGGAATATAAAATTAAGCTGTATCCACATCATAAGAGACCAATGATTCTGCTCCTAAAAGTGTCTAAAGTATGACTTTCCCCTGCTAAATGCAAACATGTCTCTTAAGTCAAAACTCAGGAACCAAACACTAATCTCCATTCATGACACTGAAAATCACGAAGAACCTCATAACTCCCCCTACACTACATTCCGTCCCACTTAATCCCAACCTGTACCATTCTGTATATGGGATAAACTTTCTTAGATTATAAAATAAGCATTTATCTCCTAAGTCTGAAATTGTTTTTTATATTGACAATTGTATTGTGCCTTTTGTCTTGCTTGGCTTTATTATACATTGCCCAGACAATATGTTGCTATTATGTTTCAATGGATTCCCTTGGCTGCAAAAAAGGGGGGGGGGGCAAAGCGAATTGTATTTGCAGCAATCTGTGTTCCTTCAGTGTCAAAGAACACTATGCAACACATTTTTAATGGAAAGAATCCATTTAACATTTCATCCATTAAGCTAGGTTTGAGAAAAGCATGAATCCTTTGAAGAGTGATACATGATTGATTAAATTAGATCTCTGCTGTCAGCTTGCTACATACTAGAGAAAGTTCTCTTTACTGTTCCAAAGATACAGTTTCTGTTCACATTGAAATGCTGCAAGAATGGTCTGTAGCTGTTAATTTTTTTATAACCAATTTTAAAAATCTTATCATTGTAAATAGGAACAATTGGAGGAGAAATAAGGGTCATATATAAATGTCTTCACTCTGCTGCTATTACTCCTTCATTACAAATAGAGGGGATCACCATGTCTTAATAGCAAGTGTTCATATGACAATATACCTAGTTTTGTCCAAACACAGCACCAATGTTTCAAGCTTTTCTTTAAATTGTTTTTTTCCCTAGTCAAAACAAAGGAACAAATAATTTTGAAACCACTTGATAAATTATAAACTTTAAAAAAAATAGACACTTCAGTTAGGTAACAAAATCCAAACTATGAAATCAATAGATGCTAAATTAAAAAAAAAGAAAGAAAACATGACAAGCTCTGCAGAATATCTCCCATCAGAAAATGGAAGCTTTCAAACAGCAGGATCTTCTGACAGGTAGGATCAGAATGCATTCACTGTTTGAGGTCAAATCCATTTCAAGTCATGTGTTAGGGTACAATAGTTAATGGTGGGATAATAAAGCAGCCTGTTCCTATGCACTGAGTACAGTGTTTTGGATGCTAGAAGGAAAATCTATTTACTGTTTTTTATTAGATATTTTCTTTATTTAAATTTCAAATATTATCCCCTTTTCCAGTCCCCCTGAAAAACCTCTATCCCTTTCCCCTCCCCCGCTTCTATGAGTTTGCTCACCCACCCACTCACTCCTGCCTCCCAGCCCTAGTATTCCCCTACACTGGGGCATCGACCCTTCACAGGACCAAGGCCCGTTCCTCCTATTGATGCTCAACAAGGCCATCCTCTGCTACATATGCTGCTGGAGCTGTGGGTCCCTCCATGTGTACTCTTTGGTTGATGATTTAGTCCCTGGGAGCTCTGGGCTGTCTGGTTGGTTAATATTTTGCTTTTCATATGTGGTTGCAAACCCCTTCAGCTCATTGTGTCCTTTCTCTAACTCCTCCACTGAGGACCCCATTGGGGACCCCAAGCTCAGTCCCATGGCTGGCTTCAAACATCCGCCTCTGTATTTGTCAGGCTCTGGCAGAGCCTTTCAGGAATCAGCTATATCAGGCTCCTGTCAGCAAGCATTTCTTGGCATCTGCAGTAGTGTCTGGGTTTGGTGACTGTATATGGGATGGATCCCCAGGTAGGGCAGTCTCTGGGTGGTCTTTTCTTCAGTATCTGCTCCACAACAAGATGAGATGTAACAGAATAGATGACCATTAAAAGATGGTACTAAAGATTTGTTAGATGCCCCAGTGTATAGGAAATGAGGTCAAGGAGGTGGGAATAGGTGAGTGGGTGGAGGAACACCCTCATAGAAGCAGGGGGAAGGAGGATGTGATTGGGGGCTTCCAGGAGGGGTGAAACTGGGGACAGGGATAACATTTGAAATGTAAATAAAGAAAATATCCAATAAAATAATGGTGGTGGTGGTGGTAGTGGTGGTGGTGGTGGTACTGGTGATGAAAATAGTTTGGAAGCCAGAACTCGAATGTTACTCATGTTAGTGACAGGAAAATCTGGTTTAGCAGTTTCTGCAATATTTAGAATTTGGATACACAACAAACATTTTTCAACAAATTTACAATTGGAGAAGATGAAATACTCATATACTCATGAGCACGTCACATACTCATCCTTAGTTTCACAAGCCAGCCAGCACCCTCAGTGCTCCAAAGCTCTACAGGTTTCTCTGCCACACTTAAATCAGTCATCTCAGCCTTGAAAAAGCTAACCATCTAGGACTTCAAGCTCCCTATACCTCACCTGCAACCTTGTGGAAGGAAGAGACTTCTGAGTTCCACATTTGAGTTGGTGATATGATTTCCTGGTTTCATTCAAAGCATGTCTTCTTGATTTGACATGTATCCTGATGGGTTGGGGATACCATCCAGTGTCACTATATAATTGGGACTTGCAGCTTTACCTGGTTGTACAGTATTTCATGCCTGCATAACAAGTCCTGAAAGTACCTAAATGGTATCTACCATCCTTCATTTCAGACTCCTGATTCAGTTTTGCCGCCATTTCCTATGACCACTTTGGCTTCTTAGAATAAATGATCTCCTGTCTACACAGGCCATGGATCCCAGGTCCTAGTAATCTTGACTCATCTCTGTTTTTACCAGTTAAGATAACAATTACCTGTGTTGAGTTCTTACTGTACTTTCTCCCTTTCCTTCCTGGACCATTTCTGCTTGTAATTCCTCTTAAGAAGTTCAAATTCAGCCGGGCGGTGGTGGCGCACGCCTTTAATCCCAGCACTTGGGAGGCAGAGGCAGGCGGATTTCTGAGTTCGAGGCCAGCCTGGTCTACAGAGTGAGTTCCAGGACAGCCAAGGGTACACAGAGAAACCCTGTCTCAAAAATACCAAAAAAAAAAAAAAATAAAAAAAAAAAATAATTTAAGAAGTTCAAATTCTGGGAGCATGTGGAAATGTTTGTTTCTGTGGAACTCCTCTCGGACTTTGCTGGTACACCCTTCCTGTCTGGGATCCATAATCATCATCTTTCTCTTCTTTTTCATCATGACTGTTTTTTCTTTTTGTTTCTTCTTCTTCTTCTTCTTCTTCTTCTTCTTCTTCTTCTTCTTCTTCTTCTTCTTCTTCTTCTTCTTCTTCTTCTTCTTCTACTTCTTCTTCTTCTTCTTCTTTCTTCTTCCTCCTCCTCCTCATCTTTCTCCTCCTCCTCATCTTTTCTCTCATTTTCTTTCCTTTCTTTTTTTTTTAACTTTTACAACTAAACTCACAACAGGCAAATTTCTTTCCTGAAATTTTTTTTGTCCTCAATATCAATTTATCCAAGTTATTTCCAAAGAAGCAACTGTAAGTTTCTTCTATACTGCTAAGCACTTCTGGTTCACACAAATCTCCTGCTTATACACTGACTGCTTTGAACATGCAGTTGCTTGGCTTTGAATCCTGTTTTGCAACTGCTGAAGTTGTAGCCTCTTTAAATGAGTACCAGTATCTAAATTTTATACATGTAGTTGGTGATAAATTTCAATAGAAGGTTAAGAAGAACTATCAGGTATGTGTCTCTGTAAGCTTAAGAAGAAATGTATGTACGTGTCTCTGTAAGCTTGAGAAGAAATGTATGTACGTGTCTCTGTAGGCTTGAGAACTGTATGTACGTGTCTCTGTAGGCTTGAGAAAAAAAATGTATGTACGTGTCTCTGTAAGCTTGAGAACTGTATGTACGTGTCTCTGTAGGCTTCTGCTGAGATAAGGGATTCTCTTGCACAAAACTGAAGTCCTCATCAGTGAGATCATATGGTTCTGGCTTGATAGTAATCACATCTTCAAAGTCTGCTGATTCCCTCAGAGGTTTGCCTGTTGACATTAACTGGGTTTGAAACTGCAGCATCATAAGTTTGACGTCAGTAGATTTCTGCTCCTGTGAACTTGTGAAAACTCTGGAATCTCTTTTTTTTTTCCAGTCTACAGTTTGAAAGTGCAGATGGAAGAACTGCAGCTTCATATATTGTCTCATCTTCTAGACCAAAGCCTGTCTTTTTTGACAGCATTTTACTATCAAAGCTTTAGGCTATGAGGCTCAGTTGTAACAGACTGGAGTTTGTCTAATACACCATGAAGCTCACATAAGCTTCTAATTCTTGCAGTGTCCCTTTAATACCACTCCTGATCTTACTGCCAGTTTACAGGCCCAGTGATAGGCAGCCAGGACAGCACAGTGTCACACTTTGGTTACCTGAAGCCCATCAAGGGATGCTACCCTGAAGCCTGCCTGCTGCCACAATTCCTACCCTGCATTTCATTGTAGATGTGATCTTTTAAATCTCTACTTTGACCTCCTGCAATAATGGACTGTAACATAGAGTTGCAAAACATTTAATCAATTTCTTCTCCTTTTGATTTTTGTAAGGGGATTTGGGACAACAAAAATGAAAGTAGAACACATAGTGGTAAATTAGGACTTCCTACTAATGGCCATATACGTAGGCCCTTTTAAAATACATTCTGATATTTTGGTCAAAAGTTGAAAAGGCTGTGGTTGTGGTTAATTTTGATTATCAATTTGAATGGATTAAAATTTGCCTGGGGCATAAATGAGTGATAACTTGGGGGTTTCCCAAAAGGAAATAGTCTTCCCCCAGGGAAGAGCGTACAAATTGGTTGTCCAGAAGTAGTCAGCTCTGAAAGCATATACAAGTAGCATTATACAAAATGAGCTAAATATATTTAGGACTATATTTTATATACATACATACGTATATGAACGCAATAACATGAAAAAAGCTATGAATTTGAAAAGGATCAAGATGAGCTATATGGAAGTATTAAAAGCAGGGATCAGGAGGAGAGAAATATTAAAATCAGAATCTCAAAAATAAAAAATGTAAAAAGGGAAATGACACTATCACCCTGTGACCTCATTACACATACCCCTGTGTGTCCTTTTATCCAGTTTAACAAATAGCATGTTGTATTGTTTTCTTTTCCTATAATTTTGGAGAATGAAGAAAATCTGCTACATATTTTAAGGATGGATTTTTAAAACACCTGACCTTTAAAAAACTATATCCACTATAGTACTATTTAACATTACTTGTTTAATGAGAAGCACAAATAACAAGATGTTTTATTTTATTTTGAAATATTATACAAGATTAAATTTCATTATAAATTATTTATTGAGTGACAGAAATAAAAATATTGATTTACCATCTCGGCATATGTTTACTGAAATGGATTTAGCTTTATCAAATCTTTATAGATTTCCTAAAATGAATTTTTCTTTCTCTAACCAAGCTTGAACTAAAAATAATATAAAAATAATAGTAATTTGTCACAACTTCAAAGATACACACACACACATACATACACATACACACACACACACGCATGCGCACATGGACATGCACACATGTGTGTGCACGTGCAAACACACACACACATCACGCACACAAGTCTAGAGTGCATAGATCTCGCAACAAAAGCAGAAATCACACAAATAATTGATATTTCATTTTATAAGTAGCTTCAAACAGCTTCAACATAGCTAGCATTATTTTGATGGCAAGTCACAGCTCACAGTAGGTTTATGTCTTTATAATTTCTATAATGTTTTCAACATGAATATCTTTCTAAAATAAACATTCCAAAAGACATTCAAGTTAAAAAAATATAAAGGCAAAGATTCTTAACCTTGTATAAACAGATAGGATAAAAATGATTTCTTCTGTTGACAATTTTTTCTTCAATACTATTTTAGAATTCCATTGGTTCAAGTTTTAGTACTTCCCTGAGCGCATAGTAACCCATTCCAAAGCACGGAAAAGAGAACACAGTATATATTAATTATATATGTACAAAAGCCTGGCTTGTCCCATCCAGAAACCCAGTGCAGTTCCCCAAGTCAAGTGTTAAAGTCATTTCATGTCTTAAAAGATAAAACCAAGCATCACAATATTCTTATATTGATGCTTTATTTTCATTTCTTTTTGCCAAGAAACTTTTCTAATTAATCTCTCTTACTGAGACAATTATATAGTCACATTTATTTAAGTGTAAGAAATAATGCATGAAGAGTGGACAAGATGGTTCATTAAGTAAAAGTGCTTGTTGAGCAAATATGACAATCTGAGTACAATTTTTAGAGCCCAGAGTAGAAAAGCAGAACAGGCTCAGAAAGACAGGCCCTGACAGTTACATGTGTCCCATGGCTTGCATACTATGACACACATATGCTTATGCTTGTACAAAAACACATCATACACATTAAACACATGCACACATATAAATTAATAAGTGAAATGTAAAAATAGATTAAAATTCTTTACATAAAGACAATATTAATACTGAATGATATTAAGTACTTTCTATTCAGATTCCTGTAGAGGTGAAACTTTTCCACAACTGTTCTTCAATATGTCACCCAGTATACTACTAATACTGACACAGTGTTATGACACAATCAGGTATCTACTGAGAAGGGTCATTCATGTTCCTTTTTATGGCAACACACAGCAAGATTCTTTCAATTCCATCTCCTCCCCATTCCCCAGAATTCCCTAAATTGTGATCTATTTCTGTAATTATATCATATTGACAATGTTAACAATGTTTAATCTTTGGGACTAGCTTACATTCATTCTACTTCCCTGCTGAGTCATTCACATTACAGTATCCATTAGTCAGCAGCTCATTCTTCTGTTGTTAGTGGTTTCTATTAGTATGTGCTATGTTTGCACCAATGCTTACTTAAGCATTATCAATCGAGAGGTATCTAGGATGTTTCCAGATTTAAATCACTATAAATAAATCCAATATAAGCATACCCTGTCAAATATTTATATATTGGAATACTGTTTCTCATGAGAATAGTCCTTTATAAATGCTCAGGTACTTCACTCATGAGTTATATAGTTTATATTCTTTGAGAATTTTATATATGCATATAACAAAATATGATCCTAGCTAACTCCCACAATTCTTTAGCTCCCCATGGCTCAGTCAACATGCCCTTCTCCTAGCTCCTTTATTATTTTAATAACACACTAAAGCCAGTTAATGCTGCCTTTATATTCATGGATGTGGAGTCCCCCTACTGAAGTATAAGAAACCCACAAATGACCACACCTTCAAAGAAGAATGATTTTTCCCTTCCCTGGTATCTATCAACTTAAAACAGCTCTTCAGTGTGTGGTAGGGCCTGGAGATCATGTCTCTCATCTATGCCAAGATTTTATCTGGCTTGAATTTGTATATGTCTTCTGTAGGTAACTATCGCTACATGAATTGGTAAAAACAATAGCCATGTAATAGCCACAAGATAAGATTTCACAGCACTCCTCCCCATCTTCTAGATCTTATATTCTTCCTGTACTCCCACCGTGTTTTCTGACCCTTGATAATGGTGCTAGGATTGATATAGATGCTCCATTTGAGGCCAAGAAGGAAATCTCTTACTTGTAACATTTTCATCAGCTATGCATTTCTACATTAACTGCTGCCCACTGAAAAAAAGGAAAAAGAAAACAGAAATTTCTATAACCAAACTTGAGAACAGCCCACAGGTATAAATATTTAGAAGGTAACTTTAGAGCATGGGTATTTAGTAAAAGACTAGTAGGTTATGGCCTATGACTTCCTCAGACTTGGGCTTTTGAGGATCGCTACAGTACCAAGCATGAAATTCCCTCCTGTGGATTAGGCCTAAAATCTAGTTAGAAAGTGAATTGGTTACTCTGATAATAGTTAAGCCACCATTACACCAGTAGGAACATCTTACCTGGCAGATTGGTGATGTTCTTCCTTCCACAGTAGGCTCCATAGTACCTTCTGGCACTATGAGAGCTAACTAGGAGGAAGAAAACTTCTTGGTCAATTTGGGGTTTATTTTTCCATGTCCTGAAGCCAGTATGTGGTGTCCTTAGCAATGACATTTGATCATTTAGTCTTAGTGGATAACAAGAGCAATAGCAAGAGCCTATATTGTTTGAAAATCTCTGGGATCTTTCGAACCAATGACTCCTGAAGAAGCATTCTTTCATACTGTTGCTGTGACAAATGCCATGGCCTAAAGTAACTTAGAGGAAGAAGGGATTTATTTGGCTTTTCAGTTCTAGGTCACAGTCCGTAGTTGAGAGAATTCAGAGCAAGTATTTGAATCAGAAATCATGTAGGAGTGTTGTGCCAGCTTGATCTCTGGCCTGTTCCTTACTTTCTGACATAAATAAGTATTCAAAAATGGGACACATATTTCAAAGCTAATATCTAAAACGTGATAAACCATGTAACATTTATCTTTCTCGATCTGGGCTGCCTTAGAATGATTATTTCCAGCTCCATTCATTTACATGCATGATTTTTTCTTAATAACCAAATAATATCGAATTGTGTAGATGTACCTCATTTTAGTTATCCATTCATCAGTGAGTAGACATTTAGTCTATTTATTTCCATTTCCTACACATTGTAAATAGAAAAGCATTAAACATGGGAAATAATGTATTATCTCAAAACTCCCACTGCTGGAGTACATTCTCCATTAAACCTGCATTTCCTAAACATTCTCAAAAAGCAGCAACAAGTAGGAACTAAGTATTCAATACTCAAGTTTATAGGAACATTTTTCATGAAAACTACTGCAGTTGCAAAACAGGAGAGATTTCCATAGTTTCCCTGGGTGATCAGTGTAAATTAAGAGGAGTCTACAAAATATTTGTCATTTTCTTAATGGCATTAGACTCATGAGATTCCACTTCTGGACTTTTCTGAGGCAAGTACAATGGGGTCAACCTCTGAAATATGGGAAAACATATTCTCTTTCACCTAATGATCTCTTCAGCCAAAGGGAATCTCTACCACTTGAACATCTGTTTCTCTGAAGGGACCTGATTAAGATTATTGTTATAAATCTTGGGAAATTGCTTCAATATTAGACTCTGCTTGACATGACATTGTAGGGCTACTCTACTCAAATTACAGGAAATGTAAGACGAATAGCCTTTTCAATAATTATATAGCAACAAATAATGTGTAACTACACAGTGCTTGTAAAAACTGAATTATGATTTCATATTTTTCATTTTCTTCCACCAGTAACAGTATATCAGAAAACTGCAAGGTACTAAGACATAATGCCTTAGTGGCCACATATTTATTTACTAATAACAAGGTAGGATATATTTTTCTTAAATAATATTAATAAGTCACATAGTAATTTCATTATTTTTGCTATATATTATGTGAAGCAAGCATCCCATTAAAAAAATCAAATACCTTGAAGGTTGTTTTTATTGTTGATTTTTTATTAACATTTATATCACATTATAGAGTTATTTTCTTATATAAAATAAAAATGTAAAAACATGCTATAATTTCCCTTTTGTTTCCAGATATGTGCTTTGAAATATTTAGAGGTGGCATTTATAATACAAGGGAAACTTGTCACCAAAATTTTTATATCAAGAAAAATGTAACTAGTTCTAAGGATTTTTGTTAAGTTTTCCTCCTTTTCATTAAAAGTAACTGTTATGCCAGGAGTGGTGGCACACACCTTTAGTCCCAGCACTTGGGAGGCAGAGGCAGGTGGATTTCTGAGTTCGAGGCCAGCCTGGTCTACAGAGTGAGTTCCAGAACAGCCAGGACTACACAGAGAAACACTGTCTTGAAAAACTAAAACCAAAACAAAATAAAAGTAACTATTACATCCCACAGGATGATTAAAACTTGCCTGATTTGTTTTTATGGAAAGGTTTTTATCACATGATTTATTTTCATCTTTTTTTTTCTCCCCTAACTCTCCCCAGCTCCTCCCTAGGCTTCTTACCCACCAACTTTATGTTCTTTCTCTCTTTCTCTTTAAAATAAATAAAATACAAAAGTCAAACCAATAAACCAAAAAGAAAAAAAATTGCCAAACAGAAATAAACAAGAGCCACTCCTCCCACACACAACGAAATTTACTTTGAGTTGGCCAATTACACGTGTGCATGAACCCCTGCCCTAGTGTGGTTGTTATAACCTTTAAGCCTCTATTGAGCAGAACTGATTTTCCCTTTGCCTGCAGGTACCAATTTCTAATAGCTCCTTAGTCAGGGATAGAGTATTACCCTTTCATTCCTGTGATTCTCTGTGGCACAAATACTGTACTACCTGGCCTTTTGCAAAGGAGTATAAATGCTACCTATTGGGACTACTCAGAATTGACCTTATGGACCTGTATTTACGGCTAACCCATTGGGATTAGACAGCCTATAAGGGGCTCAGCTCTGGTAAGAATTGATTCTCTCTTCTTCAGGAACCATTGGCAGCCTATAACTCTTCATCTATGGGTAAAGTATCATGAAATTTCCTCATATCTTTGTATATAGGTAACAATAATTGTCATAGAAGTGAGTGGCCATAGAGGGATATTGGAGAAATGGTACGGGTACAAAGAATGTAAATACAGTGTAGTTGTGTATTAAATTCTTCAAGACTTTAAAAAAAAACAAAATGAGGTACAATATGTTGACATCAGGAACTGACTTTATAGTCAGGAACCTTCTTTACAGTCACAGGTCATCTCCATATCCAGTGATGACTGTGATGTCACTCAGAGGCAGCAGGGACCCATGCATCTGTTGCCAAGGCAATCGTCCTACATTCCCAGAGTCCACCTTTATTTGCTCCAGCTGTGTGAGCAGTTATGTCACAGGCCAAATAAAAGGCAGAACCCTTCTGACCTTTGCTCTCTTTTCCCTCTTCATCTTCTGTTCTCCCCCACCCCCCACAATAAATCTCTCTCAGGTGGAACTGCTGTGATCTGTCCTGATGAACAGCAATTCTAACACAGCACAAATAAACAGTTTCTATTATATTCTGAAGCTCAGATTCCTCATCTGGAATCAAAACTGATAATTTAATCAAAACTGTGAATCAATACTTTCTATGATGAGTGACCCAAACCAGAAGATGTCTATAATCACAAAATTAATAAACAGTGGAAGTATAAACCAATAAACACAAACTCTGCATTTATGTTTTCTCAGTAAAATTCAAAACTAAAACATAATGATAATTGAATAGCAAATTTAGTATAAACAAGTGACAATGAATCTAAAATTTATTGAAAATCCTCGTTTCTCTTCAGATCATTGAATCTTGCCATTGTTTTCCTTACCCCTTTTGTCTTCTAAATAGTTTAATAGTTTATTCTGAAGACACTAGGGCAAGAGCTATGGTGGGAAAAGTTAGAGAAAGACTCTAATATCAGAGACTGTTCTTCCCTTCAATTACTGTGGAGGATCCAAAAGAGACACCCAAGTCTGATATAAAGAGTACGTCTGGGAGTAGTTAGCTAAAGCAAAATGGACTGTCTCTAAGTCTTTTGCCTATCTTTGGATTCCTTTCCCCTAGCTGGGCTGGCTGCCTTGTCTGGCAGAGTGAGAGAGGGTGTGCTTAGTCTTGAGGAGCTTAGGACTTGATGTGTTAAGGGAGGTTGGTACCCTTGGAGAAGGAGGAGGGGTACCTCTTCTCTGAGAAGGGGATGGAGGATAGGGGTAGGGGTGTAGTGTTGAGGATGAGACTGGGAGGAGAGGAGGGAGGGGGTTTGTGATCAGGACGTAAAGTAAAAAAATAATAAAGGGAAAAGGTACTCCTTGTCTTTGTGTGTGCCTGCCTACATGTGTATATGTGTGTGCTTGTATGCTTTTTGCTCTGTTTTTATGTTTAATGCCTTAATGTGTTTTTGTTTGTTTGACCTTTGGGATTTTGGTGTTTGGAGAGAGAGAGAGAGAGAGAGAGAGAGAGAGAGAGAGAGAGAGAGAGAGAGAGAGAGAGAGAGAGAGAGAGAGAGAGAGAGAGAGAGAGCCAGCCCTCTGGGAGAAGAGTTTGGATAGGGGGAAGAATATTGGCTGTTTAGTTTTGTCAATATGTGCATATGTTTATGGCTGACCATTTGTGATTGGATAACCTATAAGAACTCATCTCTGGTGAAAATTAATTCTGCCTCCTCAGCACCTATTGTCAACATAAAACTCTTCATCATTTGGAGATTTTTTTAAATAAATAATGAGCCTTTGAAGTGCTCTTAGGCCAACTAGGAGATAGCAAAAGTGTGTGAGTATATGTGTGTATGTGTATGTGTGTGTATGCATGTAAAATGAATGATTTATTAAACATGCAGTATCATTAATATATTCTTGTACAAAAAGGCAATGAGAAAAATCTATCAGCCATGAAAGGGGGGATTATTTGTTTGGGGGTTAAAATAATCCTTCAAATGTGTCAAAGGGCAGCTTCTAGAAAAGTTTCTCAATTTCCTTAGCTTGTGATATACAAAGTAATTTTTAATTATGCTACATAGTCTCTGATCTCCTATATGTGCTTAATATGTGGAACTATGCTGAAAGATGGATCACAACAGAGTATAACGCTAAATGACGCGTGCCTCTAAGTTATGATATACATTATATATCATAGCCAGGAAAGCACTTCTTTAATACTGTGTTTGTAAATGTTTGAATTATGAAGATCTTCAGTAAGAACACAATGTTCTCTCTGGGCTTAGGAAGGTAAGCAAAAACTACATATACTATCCAAAGATCATTTTCAAAATAAAGGGATTTTAAAATGGTTTTCCTCTACCTTTCTAGGGTATTTGACTAGGCCAAAAATTAACTTAACATAATGTAGATTAATAAGAGAAAAATTAATTCTATTTATTCACATGGGAATGTCACAAAATATAAAGACTCAAGGAAGGGTTGAATGACTTTAACTTATATTGTGTCCTAGGCAATAAAGGGAATAGGGCCTTTGGGATTCTAGAGGAAGTGGTGAACTGTTATGGGAGGATGAATGGAGGAAATATATGGGAAATAGAGTTCTTCTTGTTATGCAGATTAAGAGGCTCACAGGTGATAGAAGTTGCCTAGAAAAAGTTCTCAGAAGACAAGGTGATATAGCTACAGTATCAAGCTTCAGTCTCCTTTCCTGTGATTCAAGTTAATTCTCTTTGATCTAGAGGATTCCCAGGAAGGGAATTCATGACAATGCTGTTCCTTTTGGAAGATCCCTCTTTAGGCAACTGAGAGAAGCTCAGAAAATTCTCTCATTGCATTCTATTTTTCTCATGTGCTTTGGGTTCAAAAACTCAGCATATTAAAGCATCAGATTATTGTGTATCATTCACAAAATATCAAAAAGAAGATAAATTTATGCTTTTATTCAGACATATATTATATGAACAAACAAGAAAAGTGTCCCAGACCTCAGTTTTCCCTCCCTTCACTCCCCCTAGCCCCTTTTCTCTACCTCCTCTCTCCCCCAGATCAACTCTTCTTCTATTTCCAGAGAATAAATGTTTCTAAGAATTAAAGAAACATTGACATTAATTCCAAATAGAGACTGTGTAAATAACACAACACCAATGTGCAATTATGGCACTTGGGTAATCCCGTATTGGATAATCTGAAAGCTGGAAACGCTGAGGTACCAATAGCATACTCAGACCACTTTTAGTCAGTCAGTCTCTGCTCCCAACAATAATTCTTCAAACTCCAAATTCAGGTTGATTCCCCATCCCTCTTCAAGAAGACCGTTCTTTGCAACAGAAACAGACTGTTACAGAAAACCACAACCAATCAAAACACAGAATTATGGAGCCGGGTCCCAATGGATACATCTACAAAACACTCCCACGACCTAAGTAAGGCTCAAGGATCATTTTATAAGAGAGTGTGGTAAGATTGTGAGAGCCTGAAGGACAGGGGGTTTACTGTGAGATTGTGACTCCTAGACATCCATAAAGCCTCACCAACATAACTGCACAAACATGAGATGAGCAAGGACAATAAGAATAGGCATGCTAACGTGGATGGGGAAAGCCCATGAGGCCTCAATTCAATATATTGAACTGCAGGCAACTAAGGAAAGCTGAGAGCAGGAGAAACGGTCTTCCCCAGGGAAGGGCACACCAACTGCTTAGCTAGTAGCCAGTGGTCAGCCCTGGAAACGTACGTACTTGTAACATTTTACAGACTGAGCTGGTTATCGTTATGTCTTTAGAATTACATGTGTGTATGTGTGCATGTGTAACAACCATCAATTTTAAAAAGTGGCCAGGAATCTGAAAGAAGGCAAGGAGGGTTACACAAAAGGTTTTGGAAAGAAGAACGGGAAGCGGGGGGAGGGATGGTATTATAATATTATAATCTCCAAAACGAAAAGAAACATTTTAAAAGTCTGGACACTTCTGAATTTCGGTGATTAATAGTGTAAGTCTCAGTTATAAACTGTGGGGCCTGCAAGCCTGAGAACTCAGGGCACTAAGTGTAGTTTATGTGGTGTAAATCCTCCAGTCCAAAGGCCAACGAGGCTGGAATTCTGTTATTCCAGGAAGGAGAAAATCTCTTCCCGATAAGAAAGGCAGAAAGAGAGGGGGCAGAGGGAAAAACAAATTCTTTATTTGCTTTATCTTTGCCCTGAATTGTTTGGATGGTAATCATTCACATGGAGGACGGATCTTCCCACTGTGTCCACTGAGATTCCTGTCTAACCTCTTCTCGGAATACTCTTACTCCTTAGTTCTGTCACACTAGCCCCTAAACTTCAGCCTCACCGAGCAAAAACAATTTTTCTAGGATGGAAGAGGCAGTCAAATCTCTACCAGAGAGGGTAGAATTTGCCTATTCGTTCTGTATCATTTGCAAGTAGTTGTAAAATAACTCAGAAAATTAGCCGACTTAGGATCAGAAAAAGCTATAGAATGTACTACATATTTTATGACCCTATTGGATATAAACATTTTCAAACAACAGCAAGAACAAAGGGATTTTCTTGTAGTGCCTATAACTGTGGCTGGATTCCTTTCTTTGAGATTCAAAACCAATCATGAAGAATGGTTAGGTTGTTCACAAAATTAGATTTGCCTCATTAGACTTGATATAATTATTCAGTAGATGTGGAAAGTATGTTAGTTTGTAGTCTAGGCCTCCTTTTTATTTTTAAAACACATTCTTAATTAAAAAGAATCCCATTATTTTTCCCCACCCTTTACTACCTACAGCGCCTGCCAGGTGCTCTCACAGTCCCTCCCATTACTCTGGGCTAGAGTGGTCCAGATGTGCTGACATACCCAGAATTTTCTTTTTCAATATACTTGATATAGCCTAAGTATTTGTACTTACCATGAAGTGGCCTTGTTCACATATCTGGATAGTTGAGAATACTGGAAACGACTGCTTTCCTCTAGCTTTGGCTTTTTAAGCTCAATGTTAGTGTCATAAAGGTAAATTGTCATATTGAAATGAATGGGCATAGTTTTTAAACACAACAGATATGGTTGCATAACTGTTTCTAATTATGTCCGAGTAAAAGCAGAACATATTTTCATTGAACCTATTCAGATAATTACATTATTATGAAAATAAGGATATTTAATAAAAATCTAGTTTCTGAAGGAGTCAGACAGGATGAACAAATTATTAGTGATACATGTTTCAGTTCGATGTAAAAGAGCAGAATCTGTTAAGCTATTGCATCTTATAATGCTGGGGGCACAAAAGTATAAAGCATTGCCTTACCCATGTGGGTCAGAGACAGTGTTCCTAGAACAAAAAGCAAGTTAAAGAAAAAGCATAGCAAATCTTCTTGATTGTAGTATTTTATGATATGCAGGCCTTGACAAATCAAACACCGGGGTTGGAATATATCTTTTAAATTAATTAAATTGTTCTTTTACAGTTTTGTGTATTTATATAGTACATTCTAATTACTGCCTCTGCTATGCTCTCTCTCTCTCTCTCTCTCTCTTTTAAAGATTTATTTATTATTATATGTAAGTACACTGTAGCTGTCTTCAGACACTCCAGAAGAAGACATCAGATCTCGTTACTGATGGTTGTGAGCCATCATGCGGTTGCTGGGATTTGAACTCAGGACCTTCAGAAGGGCAGTTAGTGCTCTTAACTGCTGAGCCATCTCTCCAGCCCTTCCATGCTCTCTTATCCCCCTTACATTCCTGTTATTTCTGCTCCCCATAAATATCTTTCCCATAGTCATACCTTTCTATTTTGTTTTCTGACTCACTATGTTGAACCAGGACCACCAATGTGACAGTAGGCTTAGAATTATACACTGGAGTCCAGTGGGCTCACTAGTAGGTATACACCTGAAAACTACTCCATGAACCCATCAGTTGAGCAAAGAATAGTCAATCCCATGAGTACCTCCATCATCCATGACTAATTATTGACAAAGGCCAATCTTTTGCTGGTGTAGCATAAGTAAAACAGTTCTAAAACTTCATGATTCTAACAGCTATTTCTTATTTTTAGTAACATGAGCATCTATGATCTTCTTATTGACTACAGCTTTCTACAGAGGGGCTTCTCTAATGAACGTTGGAAATGGCATTTGTTTATGGGTATAAACATTGGTGTTTAAAAAGCAGTTTGGCACTGATTTAGTCACTGTTCAACAGCTGGGAAGAGATACTCTTACAAGTGAAAGAGTGACCAAGGCAATTCTTAACAGAGAAAGCCCTTAACTGGGGGGCTTGTTTATATAGTCAGTGGTTTGATCCATTATCATCAGGGCAAAGAACATGGCTCCGAAGCAGTAGTAGAGAGATACATCCTCAATCCTCAGAGACAGACAGGCAGGCAGGCAGACAGACAGACAGACAGACAGACAGACAGACAGACAGAGTGTTGTGTGGGCTTTTAAAACCTTAAAGCCTACCCCCAGTGGCACACTTCCTCCAAGGCCATAAATATTTCTACAAGGTCACATCTCTAATCTTTCCAATCCTGCCAAACAGTTCCACTCCTTGGTGACTAAGCATTTAAACAGCAAGAGCCTATGGGATCATTCCTATTCAAACCACCATAGGAACTATGTTAATGTAGTAAAACAGCAGCAGTAAGTTTCCTGTGGGGCCTATGACCATCTGATCCTGACCATGTTCCTTTGTTGAAAATGAAGCACTCGGGGCTGTGGTTAATGGCAAATGCTTTTAACAGAGGTATCAGAGAAAAAGACAAAACATACAGTTAATTTTTCTGTGATATTTCTGAGAGGGAAAAAAATCCAATGAGCATTTATTCTTGTATTGGAATGTAGTTTGGTTTCTTATCTTCCCTTACCAGTTTTCTCTCCCTCTCCTCCTTCCCCTCTTCCTCTTCATTTTCTTATTCTACTTGCTCATACTGGGCTTTCACTGGTATCTCTTTCCTCTCTATCTAGATAAGGTCTCACATATATCCCAAGCTGACCTCAAATTTAGTATGTAACAGAATAGCCTTCAACTTGTGATCCTTCTGCCAAAATCTTCCAAGTGCTGGCCTAATGTCAGTGTATTATCATCACTTGATGCTCTGTACAGTGCTGAAGAGGAAACCCATGGTTGCTTTCATTCTAAAAAAGCATATTTCCAGTTCCAATCAAAAAAGGCAGGTGATTTTTAATCACAAAAGTCTTTATGAAGGCCTAGAGAAATGGCTCAGTAGTTCAGAGTGCTTCCTGTTCTTGTAGAGAACCTACTTATGTTCCCAGCATTTATTTTGAGTGGCTCATGCTAGGTTGTAACTACAGCTACAAGGGATCTGATTCATTTGGCCTAAGGGAACTCACTCACATGTACAAACCCACACATGAACACGTTCAGAGTAATAAAAAAAAATTCAAAACTCTTCATTTCAAAAAGAGTTCTTATGTGATGGAGCCAGAAGAATCCATGTCAGAGAACATATTATAGCAAAACCAGAGGTGAGAAAGTTGAAGAGAGATTTGAAGTTGCTACAATGCTAACTATGAAACGGGAAGAACAAACTGTGAACCAGGGAGTATGGACCAAAGAAAGGATTGGGATGTGGAGAAAACACTCTTTACCATGGAGCTTACAGAAGCCAGTCAACTGTGCTGGCCTTTTGGAATCAATCCTTGTGGACCTTAGAGTGTAAAAATCTTAATATTAACATCAATTATGTATGTGTGTTTTTGCAACAACTAAAATCTAATATACATAGTACTTTAAAGGCAGTCTGTGGTTAGAGAAAAGTAGAAGCCATGAGAACATCTGGGACGTTGCTCAGAAATAACAGAATGACTTATTTATCATATTCATTTAATTAAGTCAAAGATTTAGGGATGGGAACATAGCAGTTATCTCTTAATTTTAAGAGCTAAAGCAGTGAGGTTTTTCTTTTCTTTATTTTTACCTTTTTATATCTCACATGATTCACTTAAAGATATTTAGAGTAATCAAGGTGATACATGAAAAGGACTCATTAAGTTTGTATGAGCAGAATTTTTAAAGTGAAGTTCAAAACATGTGTAGTGGATGTTGAACCATCAAATTCAATGGTTAATTGAATGGGTTGGTATAGGAGGAGATAGAACATGTGGTAGTTATCTTAAATTTCAATAAATATTATCATCTACCTTCAGTAGAGGTAGATATTAAAACCCAGAGGTCTCAATGTAATTCATACAGTGTTGTGGAAGTTGAACTAGAATGCAAGATCACAACACTCACATGATTTTCCCCTTGTAAGGTTTCAGGTTAATCAAATATATACCTTGTTTCATTTATAATGAGTGTCCTTGTTCACTTCCACCCAGTACTTCTAGACAACAAATACAGCATCATCAAGAGTTTTTGTGTTCAGGTGGTCTACAGAGTGAGTTCCAGGACAGCCAGGGCTACACAGAGAAATCCTGTCTCGAAAAACCAAAACCAAAAACAAAAAACAAAAAAACAACAAAAAAAATTTTTTGTGTGTCAGAAATTGTCAATATGCCTCCCACAGAGGACAGGGAAGCTACATCTGTGATTCCACAACAATATGACTGCTTAAACAGGACCTGAACAGCAATGGACATGCTAACATGAAAGGGCAAAATATTATGTGGTCTCACCCCAAGGAGATGGTGAAGGGGGTGGGGAAAACTGCAGACAACTAAAGAATGCTGGGTGAAGGAGAAATAATTTATCCAAAGGATGAGCTTCCAATTGGTGTTCCAATAATAAAGGGTCAGCTCTGAAGTCATAGAAATAAGAGTATCCAAGTAAATACGTGAGCTATCTTTATATATATATAAAGATATATATTATATATATATATATATATAATATATATATATATTTAAACTACACAAACACCAAGTAGAGGTCATACATTTGAGAGGGAGTTGGGGGAGATAGAGTTTGTGGGTAGGGTAAGAGGGAGGGAATGAAATGGAAGATGAGTTAATTATATTTTAACTAAAATTTATAAACTCAAAGGAGAAATGTAGATCCAAACAAGCCCACCATTTAGAATCACACAAAGAGGACAGTAAAGCATAAAATCCTGAGTAAGATTTCTTTGGGGGACTGTGGCCTATAAGGGGAAAATAGCCCTTTGTTTTTCTCCTAGGGAAGGATTCATGAACTAAGGAAGTTACGAACCGCCAAAGTTGAGAAAGTTAGCTTTATTTCTTAAGTGCTAATATATAGTATAACTAGTTTCCCTAGCAACTATTTACCTATGCACCTATGTAGTATCGAGAAAACTGCAAAGACAAATGTAATAAGTGATGCTATTGTTGAATATATAAAAAATTTGAAGCCGGGCGGTGGTGGCGCACGCCTTTAATCCCAGCACTTGGGAGGCAGAGGCAGGCGGATTTCTGAGTTTGAGGCCAGCCTGGTCTACAGAGTGAGTTCCAGGACAGCCAGGGCTATACAGAGAAACCCTGTCTCGAAAAACCAAAAAAAAAAAAAAAAATTTGTTTCTAAGTGCTGCTACTTAGACTGTCTATGTAAAAAAGGTAAATCTATGTTGGTCTCAATTCTTATATACAAGTAATGTAACATTATGCTATTTATCAATAGGTAAGTGAAGGAGGCTAGCAACAAAATTTGTACGATATTTTCAGGAAATTATATGTCAGATCCCAAGTAAATTATCACATTGCAAACCATTACTCCACCACATACATGATGTCATCTAATATGTGATATATAATGTGTATGTGGGTAAATAGAATTAGCTCATAGAACTTCTCTAACATTAGAAACTATAGCCACCATAAAATTAGTCACTATCTTTATGGTCATGAGTGATTTTAATGATATATGGCAAAATACATACAAATACATTGTTGAATCTACCAATTCAATGCATGAACTTCATATACTTATTATTTAAATTGAGAACATTTAATTTCCACTGCATTCTCTTTTGGAGAATACAAAACAGGAATATTCAGTGTAGTCACCATGCTATGTAAATTACTTAATATGTAAATTACATAGCATGTAAATTTATTTAATTAAATCTCTTCCCTTTTAGCTGTAACCGTATTTTCGTTGATCATTAACTACCTTAGAAGTTCTAAAACAATAATATAGAGAGATGAAAAAGACTTCTTTTTTTTTGTTTGTTTTTTGGTGTTTGGTTTTTCGAGACAAGGTTTCTCTGTGTAGCCTTGGCTGTCCTGGAACTCACTCTGTAGACCA
>NC_045030.1:131941352-131947129 GCF_008632895.1 Mastomys coucha
ACTCAGAAATCTGCCTGTCTCTGCCTCCCAAGTGCTGGGATTAAAGGCATGCGCCACCACTGCCGGGCTGAAAAAGACTTCTTTGTACACATTGTCGATGTGTAAAAGCTTCTTGTTTCTTCAGGCTCCCCAAAAGTAAGTATTTCTAGTAATTACATAGAAGTAACAGTTTATACAGTTTTACTGTATTGGGTATTGTGTTGGACATTTTTCACCATCCCACTGAGTAATCACAGAAACATTATACAGTGAACACTATTACTTTCATGATTTTATATATGAAAACATTACCTTGGCCAGAATAGGTGATTTGAACAAGCATACACAGAATATGACTAAGTCAGGAATCAAATACAGAATTTAAATTTGCCTGATTCTAAAGCCCATACTTAATAAATTACATAAGTGCCTATAAATCAATGTATACAGACAGTTTATCTTAATGGTAGCCCACTTCATCAGTAAGAAAATTAAAGGGCTGAATATTATACCCCATTAAGCTTTTACAATTACTGAATATTTGTTGTTACGACCAGGGCTGTGAAAAGATATAAATGTAAGGCATGGTTCCTTTCCTAAAGGAGATCATAATCTCATCAGAGAGATAAGGAGAGCACATAAATCAACTAGGGATTCATAGTTGACTGAATAAAAGCATCTGGCTGAGTTTGTTGTTTATCTTGAGCCACATGAGGCCCCAGATACATAAATCAGTGAGCAAAGAAAGATAGGCAGTCCAGGAACCAGGACGAAGGGTAATGGCACGATTCCAGGTGACCAGCGATTATCCACGTACATCATATCTAAAAAAGATATACTGTTTGAAGAGATGTGCTTCATTTAGATTATGGCAAATAGCCAAAGGGTCTCCATCTGGTGTTTAACATCAAAGCAGATAAAGTGTTTATAAGCGGGTTGCTGATGCTGAGTGAATATGAAAGAGTACATCCAATCTCTAAGGATTAAGAGTTGAGAACCTGCCAAAAATTTAAGCAAGGTATCATGGTCCTAGTCAAATGAACTGGAGTTAAACTGCATCTCATTATAAAAGTTGCAAAAATCTGATCAACATAGCAGAAAATATAATTGAACTTGAGACACATCAGGACACTTGAGCCATGCCTTGTGGATATTATACACTAGTTCCACCCTCTAGTTTCCATTGATTGAGTCAAGGGAACATAACTGAGAGACCACAAGATACAATTTTCTGGAATTCAAGTTCATCCATAATAATAAAATATTTATTTTGGGTGGCCTAAGGAAATATAGGTAGCACACACAGAACCACAATTTAGGTAAAGAAAGGAAGACAAGGTTCTATACAAAGGTAATGTATTTAAATGCCTAAGTCTGAAGCTTGCAGTAGGACCATTAGAGGGAAGAAAAACAAATAAATGCTTAAAATATGTAGGAACAAGCTGAACTTGTAGAGAGAGGGGTAGTACAAGCCCAGCATTAGTGTGATTGTAGCTCAGTAGCTGGAAGTTACAGTAGATGTGCTGACATGGGAAGATAAATTTCAGCTGCCCTTATGTATGGGATACACTATCTTAATGTGTTCTCCTGGGGTCAGAACTCGTTTAGAAACTGAAATGACTTGTGAAACTATAGGAACAGAATTATACCAGGATACTAAGTTGATGATGTCTTGCTCATTATCTACATACCGGTGATATTTTTAGTTGTGTGCAATGGTATTCTGATGAATAAAGTTCATATTTAATCTAATCATTAGTGAATTTGAAGCTAATTTGACATTCTTTATTTTTCTTTAGAAACCACATACTAAAAAATAAGAAAGGTGGGATGTGGAGGTAGCTCAGGAAGAGTACATGCACCATAAGCATGAGAACCCAAGTTCAGATCTCCAACACTCATCTAAAAAGCCAGGCACAGTTGTCCCTATAACTTTGGCCCTAATGGAAGTGGAGATAAAGAAAGGAGGACCCCTGGGCTTTCTGACAAGTCAGCTAAATTAAAAATAGTGAGGTCTAGGTTCAGTGAGCCACTCAATCTCTAGGGAATATGGTTGTAACTAATATAGGATGGCATATAACATCTTCCTCTGACCTCCACACATGCTTACACAGATCATCTACACCTATACATGTACATTTAAACACACACACACATACACACACACACACACACGCACACACACAAAGAGTAGTAATTGATTATTGCTTTCCCTTTCTTTTATTTCTTTCTTTTCTTTGTTCTTTTTTCTTTCTCCCTTTCCTTCCTTCATTCCTTCTTTCCTTTTTTATTCTTTTTTTTCTGGTGGGGAAGTGTTGCTCAGGACAGGGTTTCTCTGTGGAGCCTTGGCTGTCCTGGAACTCACTCTGTAGGCCAGAATGGTGTGGGATTAAAAGTGTGCACAACAACAGTCTGACAAAAAGTGGTAATTGTATTAGTTACTTTTTTATCACTATGATGAAAAGCATGACATTGATTTTGGCTCACAGTTTCAGAGGGGTTTGTCCATGATTACTTGGCACCAGCTACTTGGACAAAACATTATTGTGACAGGGGCTATTGTGAAAGGTGTTCACAATATTGTGAAAGGTCTTCATGAAAGGGAGAGAGAGAGAGACAGAGAGACAGAGAGACAGAGAGACAGAGAGACAGAGAGACAGAGAGACAGAGAGACAGGGAGACAGAGAGACAGAGAGACAGAGACAGAGACAGACAGACAGACAGAGAAAGAGATAAAGACAGAGATAGACACAGAGAGAGAGAGAGAGAGACAGAAACAGAGTGAGACAGAGAGAGACAGAGGAAGAGACCATGAACAAAGTATGCCGAATCACCTACCACCAAGGGTCTAGATCCTCCTGCTTGCATTCTTTCTCCTTAAGTTTCCAGAATAACCCACACAACTACCTGGGGGAGCAAACATTAAAACAAAGAGGCATATAATTCTCAAACTATAACTATAATGCAGAAATTCTTGACATTGATGGGGCCAGCTTGAAGATGCTTCTTTCCTTTGGGGAATGAGTACATGCATGTCTCTGTGTGTGTGTGTGTGTGTGTGTGTGTGTGTGTGTGTGTGTGTGTGCAATTTTCTTCCCTTTCTCCTAAGACTCAGATCAGAAGTGCAAGTGTTCTGGCTTTTTACTAGGATTGCTGAAAGGAGAAAAGTACACAGAGCTTGCAAATCTGAGTGTGAAACCTTCTGTAGCTTCAACAAATGTCACAGGTTACATGTTATTTAAGACAATGATCTCCAGGCGGTGATGGTGCATGCCTTTAATCCCAGCACTTGGGAGGCAGAAGCAGGCAGATTTCTGAGTTCGAGGCCAGCCTGGTCTACAGAGTGAGTTCCAGGACAGCCAAAGCTACACAGAGAAACCCTGTCTAGAAAAACCAAAAAAAAAAAAAAAAAAAAAAAAAAAAAAAAAAAAAAAAAAAGATAATGAACATCATGGCATCATAATCATCATTGTTATCAATACTGTGACTAGTATTTGCTTAACCCTTTCTATTTCAGAAAGTGCACTTACCTGCAAATAGGAAACTAAGGAAACATAAGCAGCCATGGACTTCTGGAAACTTTCAATGTAGCCCCTGTAACCTGTTTTTTTCTTTTTTATTTATTTATTTTTTTTATCAAATGTACAGAAAACATTTTGACAAAATTCAATTGAGATATTTTCTTTTATCTGGTAGCACTGAAATGAGCATGGGCATTTTAGGGATCAGGCTAAAATTAAGTTTATCTGGTAAAATGTTTAACTTGGCTCAAGAAGTCATATACAGAGGAATCATATACATAAATTATACTAGTCATACCCCTCAATTTTGAATGACTTCCAAGAAATTACACTGCACCCCCCTGTGCTGAATAATCCAAACTCTGGGGTTAAAGAAACAGAAATCATATCAGAATTCTCTACACTAAATATTAGGCAACAAAGACATAAAATGTAAGAGACAAGTTCTTTGGAATTTAGAACTGCAGTCAGCCTTTGGAAAATGATTCTATATCTAAAGGGTAATTAGTTAGTAAATGTATTAGACACAATTTGATGGGAATTATGAAACTTTATATGACATTGATAATAAAAAATAATAATAAATTGTACAGTCAAAGGATATATCAATATATAAATGCACCAAGAAGGAAAATAAGTTTTAATCAATTATAAGGATTGAATTTCTTTCCATTCTGTCTAAAGAAGTGATTATCATATAAAGAGAAAATCAAAATCTCTACAGTAAATATAGCTATATTTCATGTAGTTCATCAATGAAAACATTGTATATCAGTTGTTCTGGATTCTGTAATACTTAAAACATTTATCAGCTTTTGAAATTATGTACATACACACATATATAAATATATGAATATATATGCTAAAATAATTTAATACATAATTTCATAATTCAAAATTTCAATTGTTTTTGTTAATGATATGTTCCTTCAAATTGTATGAATTCAGGTTACATAAAACTCAAACTGGTCAATATATATAAATTCTATAGCTTAAACCTCCTGTTACACTTGAAATATTAGAAAGATATACTCATTTATTCAGTTTTCTAGCAAAGTAATTTTAGGGCTTAGTATGCATCAATTTTACAAGTAGGTTCTGAGAGCACAGCAGGAAACATAGCAGACAAACCAATTCTTCATTTTATAGAAACTGTGTCCTAATAATATAAACTGTTATACTGATACATTGTCATTATCTTGTATAATATAATTAAAAATAAGTAAACAATCTTGGAGAACATTCCAGAAATGTTTTCCTTCTAATTACTTTCTTTCTTTGGTCAGTTTAATTTATCATTTCTCTTGCTGTATTCCATGCCCCCTGTACCTCCCCCCCATGAGATGAAGGAGTAGAATCACTTCTCTTGGAAGTCTAGATAAATCTTTGCTTTTCTGTGACCTGCAAGGGTCCTAGCATGAGTGAGATACAGTTTTTGGGAGGCTTACTTATTTTTAACATGGTCTTATTTTATCTATTTTGCGTGAACACAATCTGAGCATACACTTGCTGATCCTTTTTTACATTTTCTATAGGTCAGTACTTATATTTTTTTCATGTTTTCAAATTATAGCGTGTTGCAGAGAACAGATCCTTAGCCACCACTTTTTTCTTTTTTCTTTTCTTTTCTTTTCTTTTTTTTCTCTTTCTTTTCTTTTCTTTTTCTTTTTTTTTCTTTTTTTTTGGCTTTCTCCAGAAAAGGGAAGAGGTTACTCCTTTCAAATGTGTTTTAAAAGCTGTTAAATTTCTCTTGAAGCAACAACAGCAGTGTGTGTGTGTGTGTGTTCACACGTGTGTGTATATATATGCGCATGAGTGCACATGTATGTGTTGCACTTTATATTTTGTAGTTTTCTACAGAATGTTTTCCTTCAGTAGCAATGTCTCCCACTTCTCATCCTTGTGGAAATGGTGTTAATATGAACAATCAAATATCCCAAGGTTTTAGAGGACAACAATTAGTGAAAAAAAGAAATCATGAATTTGAAAGGAGAGGTTTATGGGAGGGGTTTGAATATGAAAAGGGGGGATGATGTAATTACAACATAATCACAAAAAGAAAAGAAAAATGTCAATAGTTGCATATAATAAAATGGAGTGGGATTGGTTCAAGGTGCTAATAATGTCAATTGCTCGTAGTAATTTTACAGGGAACTAAATGTGAAAATGACTAAAGAAAGAGTTATTTGTGGTCTTCGCTCATTAGAAATAGCTATGGAGCAGAGACTGAAGGAAGGGCAAGCCAGCCTAAATATAGCTATCTCCTGAGAGGCTCTG